>NC_080540.1:86245560-86574310 GCF_028640845.1 Ahaetulla prasina
ACACACACACACACACACACACACACACACACACACACACACACACACACACACACACACACACACACACACACACACACACACACACACACACACACACACACACACACACACACACACACACACACACACACACACACACACACACACACACACACACACACACACACACACACACACACACACACACACACACACACACACACACACACACACACACACACACACACACACACACACACACACACACACACACACACACACACACACACACACACACACACACACACACACACACACACACACACACACACACACACACACACACACACACACACACACACACACACACACACACACACACACACACACACACACACACACACACACACACACACACACACACACACACACACACACACACACACACACACACACACACACACACACACACACACACACACACACACACACACACACACACACACACACACACACACACACACACACACACACACACACACACACACACACACACACACACACACACACACACACACACACACACACACACACACACACACACACACACACACACACACACACACACACACACACACACACACACACACACACACACACACACACACACACACACACACACACACACACACACACACACACACACACACACACACACACACACACACACACACACACACACACACACACACACACAATCGTGGTTTTTATAATTTTGTGAACAATAAACTTAAAGAATCAAGATCTATCCCACCACTAAAAGAATCTAACGGCAAAGAATGTAATGATGAAACAGTTAAAGCAAACCTCTTTAACACACTCTTTGGCTCAGTCTTTGTTAACAGTAACGGCTCATACCCGACATTCCCCTATCGTACCAACAATGAGTACAACGACCTAACACAAATAGATTTCACAGAAGATAATGTTGAAAAAGCTCTTCGCAAATTGAAACCATCTCTATCTATTGGACCTGATGGACTATGTGCATACTTCTTAAAAAAACTTTCCACTAATATAGCAGAACCCCTAAGCATAATCTTTGAAAAAGCTTTCACGACCAGTTCCCTTCCCAAACTTTGGTCACTAGCCACGGTCATCCCAGTCTTCAAAAAGGAGATCCCAGCCTAGTTGAAAATTACAGACCAATCTCTCTATGCTGTGTCACCTGCAAAGTAATGGAATCTATCATCAACCAATCCATTACCCTCCACCTAGAAACAAACAACCTACTCTCTAATAAACAATTTGATTTCAGACTTCCATACTGCCATCTACTCTATTCTCATGTCTCTCAAATACAATTAAAAAATGTACAGCAACTGCCTTAAATTTGCTGACCCAGAAACGTTGAGAACAAGGACAAACATCACCACACTGCTCCAATATGCCACAGCAACAACCATAACAATTCTTATATCTTCTCCAAAGAACCAGTACAACAAAAAATCCAACCAGTTGAACATATTTCACTACTCTCCTCTCAGAACTTATTACAAATTTATCCTCACTGATTAGTTTGGTCTACTGCAGGGGTGTCAAACCCGCATCATCATGTAATGTATCACAACTTTTTTCCCCTTCACTAAACTGGGCATGGGCGTGGCCAGCATGTGACTCATCTGCCCCGGGCTGTGAGTTTGACAGCCCTGATCTATTGGGATTAAGGCAGATGCAAAGCTGCCAAGCCAATATTCCATTTAAAGGACCTATCAGATCAGTTGTAGCTCAGAAGCCAGAAGAAGAGCTCCCTCCAATGCAGGAATAGCACATCCCCAAAGTTTTCAAAGCTTCAACATTTCCAGTTGAAAACCAGCCTCAAAGCACATCCACTTTTACTGCAGTTAACCCTGAAGAAAACTGGCTCTGATACAACAAACAAATGGCAGCATGGAATAATGGAAGGAGGGAGTTAATTCAGGATTGATGTGAACATTTAGTGTGGGAAGAGATCTCTTCTAAGTTGCATGGAGTAAAAATCCCCCAAATGTTTACTTATTTATTTATTTATTTATTTATTTATTTATTTATTTATTTATTTATTTATTTATTTATTTATTTATTTATTTATTTATTTATTTATTTATTTATTTATTTATTTATTTATTTATTTATTTATTTATTTATTTATTTATTTATTTATTTATTTATTTATTTATTTATTTATTTATTTATTTATTTATTTATTTATTTATTTATTTATTTATTTATTTATTTATTTATTTATTTATTTATTTATTTATTTATTTATTTATTTATTTATTTATTTATTTATTTATTTATTTATTTATTTATTTATTTATTTATTTATTTATTTATTTATTTATTTATTTATTTATTTATTTATTTATTTATTTATTTATTTATTTATTTATTTATTTATTTATTTATTTATTTATTTATTTATTTATTTATTTATTTATTTATTTATTTATTTATTTATTTATTTATTTATTTATTTATTTATTTATTTATTTATTTATTTATTTATTTATTTATTTATTTATTTATTTATTTATTTATTTATTTATTTATTTATTTATTTATTTATTTATTTATTTATTTATTTATTTATTTATTTATTTATTTATTTATTTATTTATTTATTTATTTATTTATTTATTTATTTATTTATTTATTTATTTATTTATTTATTTATTTATTTATTTATTTATTTATTTATTTATTTATTTATTTATTTATTTATTTATTTATTTATTTATTTATTTATTTATTTATTTATTTATTTATTTATTTATTTATTTATTTATTTATTTATTTATTTATTTATTTATTTATTTATTTATTTATTTATTTATTTATTTATTTATTTATTTATTTATTTATTTATTTATTTATTTATTTATTTATTTATTTATTTATTTATTTATTTATTTATTTATTTATTTATTTATTTATTTATTTATTTATTTATTTATTTATTTATTTATTTATTTATTTATTTATTTATTTATTTATTTATTTATTTATTTATTTATTTATTTATTTATTTATTTATTTATTTATTTATTTATTTATTTATTTATTTATTTATTTATTTATTTATTTATTTATTTATTTATTTATTTATTTATTTATTTATTTATTTATTTATTTATTTATTTATTTATTTATTTATTTATTTATTTATTTATTTATTTATTTATTTATTTATTTATTTATTTATTTATTTATTTATTTATTTATTTATTTATTTATTTATTTATTTATTTATTTATTTATTTATTTATTTATTTATTTATTTATTTATTTATTTATTTATTTATTTATTTATTTATTTATTTATTTATTTATTTATTTATTTATTTATTTATTTATTTATTTATTTATTTATTTATTTATTTATTTATTTATTTATTTATTTATTTATTTATTTATTTATTTATTTATTTATTTATTTATTTATTTATTTATTTATTTATTTATTTATTTATTTATTTATTTATTTATTTATTTATTTATTTATTTATTTATTTATTTATTTATTTATTTATTTATTTATTTATTTATTTATTTATTTATTTATTTATTTATTTATTTATTTATTTATTTATTTATTTATTTATTTATTTATTTATTTATTTATTTATTTATTTATTTATTTATTTATTTATTTATTTATTTATTTATTTATTTATTTATTTATTTATTTATTTATTTATTTATTTATTTATTTATTTATTTATTTATTTATTTATTTATTTATTTATTTATTTATTTATTTATTTATTTATTTATTTATTTATTTATTTATTTATTTATTTATTTATTTATTTATTTATTTATTTATTTATTTATTTATTTATTTATTTATTTATTTATTTATTTATTTATTTATTTATTTATTTATTTATTTATTTATTTATTTATTTATTTATTTATTTATTTATTTATTTATTTATTTATTTATTTATTTATTTATTTATTTATTTATTTATTTATTTATTTATTTATTTATTTATTTATTTATTTATTTATTTATTTATTTATTTATTTATTTATTTATTTATTTATTTATTTATTTATTTATTTATTTATTTATTTATTTATTTATTTATTTATTTATTTATTTATTTATTTATTTATTTATTTATTTATTTATTTATTTATTTATTTATTTATTTATTTATTTATTTATTTATTTATTTATTTATTTATTTATTTATTTATTTATTTATTTATTTATTTATTTATTTATTTATTTATTTATTTATTTATTTATTTATTTATTTATTTATTTATTTATTTATTTATTTATTTATTTATTTATTTATTTATTTATTTATTTATTTATTTATTTATTTATTTATTTATTTATTTATTTATTTATTTATTTATTTATTTATTTATTTATTTATTTATTTATTTATTTATTTATTTATTTATTTATTTATTTATTTATTTATTTATTTATTTATTTATTTATTTATTTATTTATTTATTTATTTATTTATTTATTTATTTATTTATTTATTTATTTATTTATTTATTTATTTATTTATTTATTTATTTATTTATTTATTTATTTATTTATTTATTTATTTATTTATTTATTTATTTATTTATTTATTTATTTATTTATTTATTTATTTATTTATTTATTTATTTATTTATTTATTTATTTATTTATTTATTTATTTATTTATTTATTTATTTATTTATTTATTTATTTATTTATTTATTTATTTATTTATTTATTTATTTATTTATTTATTTATTTATTTATTTATTTATTTATTTATTTATTTATTTATTTATTTATTTATTTATTTATTTATTTATTTATTTATTTATTTATTTATTTATTTATTTATTTATTTATTTATTTATTTATTTATTTATTTATTTATTTATTTATTTATTTATTTATTTATTTATTTATTTATTTATTTATTTATTTATTTATTTATTTATTTATTTATTTATTTATTTATTTATTTATTTATTTATTTATTTATTTATTTATTTTGCTAAACTGGGGGAAAAAGAAAGGCTGCCCTAGTTTAGGAAAGGCAAATTAACGGGGGGGGGGAGCTACTGCTGGTCTCCAGGACAGGTTTCTACCTAGGCTTTATAAGGGACGATAAAGACCACCTTGTACACTTTGAATATTGATGTTTAAAAGGAGCTCCACAAACAACGATGAATGGAAGAACCAGCAGGACTCAGTCCATGATAAAAAACCAGCTTCACAAAAGTTCATACCTCAGCTTATAATCAGTGAGGGACAGACACCGTTAACTTCATCTCAGGCTGGTCAGGCTGGGTTGGGTTACAGAAAGTGAACATCCAATAACTGTGAGATAGCTCAGGACAGGGCAGAGCTGGGAGGAGAGCAATGACAGTGCATACAGCTGGAAGAATGTCACACGGCAGGCCCTTTTCACCAGAGAGACTTCAAAGACCTAATCATGACCAAACTACAAGAGTGGCAGCCAACTATATTTATGTATATTTATGCTTTTCCCCCCCCAAAGGGTACGGCCGTCATCAGTAATATGACAAAAGCATTCCAGGCCTATACATGAAGAGAGAAAAAAAGGGGGGGGTGCTTGAAGCAAAACCAACAACAACACACAATTCTTCCTTTACTCCGCTCCAAGTATTGGAGATCAAATATTTTCCAACTTAATGTTTTGTTGATAAGTTGGTCTTCACAATATGTAGCCATGAAGGCCTAGAATGCTTCAAACAGTGGTCCAGCTCATATGATATGCACTAAGCTGGAAAAGTTTAAAAGAAGACAAGCTATGCCTTTGCCAACAGCCAGATGTGGCAGACAGTTTTCTGAAGTCCAGAAAAGGGGATGTCTGAAAAAGCATAAACTTAATAAACATCTTTGGAATTGTCTAATGGTTTGCATCCATTCCCAGGAACCTCAGAGAATAAAAACTTTAGGATCATGGAGCATGAAGTTCAGAATCTTCATGGACAGGATGCTGGGGAAATGCTACACTGAGCAATTAACTTCAGTATTTTGCATACTTGCATTTTAATCTCATAATTTGAAGTTATTGTTTCTTACCAGAAATATTTACAAAGAAAGGTTATGTGGTTGATGTGGTTGGTCAAAATGACTTTTTCATTGTCGTTTATCCTTGTGCAATTAATCTTTTCTCTCTCTCATATATGTCATTTTATTATGCACATTTGAGTAAATATATATGGACACACACACACACACAAAAGAGATGATTAGTCTCCTGGGACTGAGCATTGCTCAGCATATGGTATTACCAACCAGAATTAGCAGCCATTTATTAACATAACATTATATTTTGTCTGGTCTGTTTTGATCCAGAACATAAATTATATAACTTCAGTGAAAGTTTTTGTGAGCAAACGTTCTTTGCTTCCCAGTATGTGGAGAGAGTCCATAATATGAGATCAAAGAAGACTTACTCAGCCCAGAGGGTGCAATTAAGAATGATTGCCAAGGAGGACTCCCTTCTTTTGATCCATAACTGTACAACCAAGATCTTTTATGCTGTTCTGCAATAGGTATAAACCTCAAATACCCCCTAAAAATCAAATATTCTTCCAACAGGTATATTTTGGTACATCTCTGGACATCTTCCAAAATATTGGTCTTCAATTTGTGAACCAGCACCCATTACTGCATTCAATTTGATATACCGTGTTTCCCTGAAAATAAGACCCTGTCTTATATTTTTTTGAACTTTGAAAGAAGTGCTTGGCTTTATTGCCATGCGCTCAAAAGCCCGATTATTATCAGGGGATGTCTTATTTGGGGGGTAGAAAACAGGGTAGAATAGTCACAGTCTTTACAAGATAAATAAATAGCTAAAGTACTGACAAAGGACACCCAATAGGGCTAAAGATGGATCCTAGCTGGTCTGATAAACAATGGATTGTATTTTAAGGAGTTACCAAATTCCTGCTATAATATACAGAGAGAGCCATTTAAATCTAGATGACTGGAGAGCTGAAGGCTACAGCTTTATGGCTTCATCTATCATCAGTTTTCCAGAGAAACATCATGACAGCAGAGAGGCTGTTCCATTTCTAATGAGTTGCAGAGAGAGATTGTTTTATCCCAGTTGGACTGCTCAGCTATCCACAGTTACTCTGCAGCTGAAGGCATATTCAAAATTCATCCACCTAGACTCATCAATTCAAGTTGGTTGTTATTGGTCACAGAAAAGAGAGGGGCAACCTACCATGTTTCCCCAAAAATAAGACCCTGTCTCATTTTTTTTTTGAACCCTGAAATAAGCACTTGGCCTTATTGCCATGCACTCAAAAGCCCAATTGGGCTTATTATCAGGGGATGTCTTATTTTGGGGGAAACAGGGTATTCTCCAAAGCACATGGGAGCAAGACAAAAAGGAACAGATAGAAGTGTAAGATACAGCCAACCTAGAATTAAAGAGAATTTTCTTGTCAATGAGAACAATCAATCAGTGGATCAGATGGTCTCCAGAAGTTGTGGGTGCTCCATCACTGGAATGTTTTTGTTTTTTTTAAAGAAGAATTTGGGCAGTCATTTGTCTGGAATGATATAGGAACTTCTGCCATAGGCAGGAGATTGGACTAAAAGACCTCCAAACTCTATTATTCTATATTCTGTTCATATGATACCACCTGTGACTTAAACCCATGAGCAACTACAATGAAAGAAATAACAAGTTGACCATCATGACAAGTGTTCCCCAGAAAGGTGGATCACCAGGTGTCAAATATTTGCATTTATATCATGTACTTCATAAGAAAAATAGTGTACTTCTTTTGAGAGATACACTATAGTATATATATATATATATATATATATATATATATATATATATATATATATATATATATATATATATATATATATATATATATATATATATATATATATATATATATATATATATATATATATATATATATATATATATATATATATATATATATATATATATATATATATATATATATATATATATATATATATATATATATATATATATATATATATATATATATATATATATATATATATATATATATATATATATATATATATATATATATATATATATATATATATATATATATATATATATATATATATATATATATATATATATATATATATATATATATATATATATATATATATATATATATATATATATATATATATATATATATATATATATATATATATATATATATATATATATATATATATATATATATATATATATATATATATATATATATATATATATATATATATATATATATATATATATATATATATATATATATATATATATATATATATATATATATATATATATATATATATATATATATATATATATATATATATATATATATATATATATATATATATATATATATATATATATATATATATATATATATATATATATATATATATATATATATATATATATATATATATATATATATATATATATATATATATATATATATATATATATATATATATATATATATATATATATATATATATATATATATATATATATATATATATATATATATATATATATATATATATATATATATATATATATATATATATATATATATATATATATATATATATATATATATATATATATATATATATATATATATATATATATATATATATATATATATATATATATATATATATATATATATATATATATATATATATATATATATATATATATATATATATATATATATATATATATATATATATATATATATATATATATATATATATATATATATATATATATATATATATATATATATATATATATATATATATATATATATATATATATATATATATATATATATATATATATATATATATATATATATATATATATATATATATATATATATATATATATATATATATATATATATATATATATATATATATATATATATATATATATATACGCTCCATTGATGTCTGCCAGAGAATGCTAAAGGGACTCGTTGGTTTGAATAAGGAAGAGGGTAAAAGCTCTTTGCTGTTCCCATAATGATAGCCTTCCACCAGAAGATGTCACATTGAGGGAGCAGCTGTACTGATAAATAGCATGAATGCAGAAACAGTTGTACTGTGTGATCAATATTGAGCATGAAAAGAACATCTGAATGGGTACAGCCTGCTTTTGAAATGAAATTCTGCGGGCTGTTGTGCTTTGTGTACGTCAAACTACAATTACCATATTCTTGCACATCATGAGCTTAGTAGTTGTGGAAAATGGGAATTGCCATCCAAAAAGATTTTACACACCTGGATGATTTATCATTGCTTTGCCCCAAATTTCAAAAATCACATGGTAGCCAAGGGTAAGTAGATATATTGTAAACAGACAAAGGAAGATTGACTTTGCTGCCACCTGATGGCTATAGTAGAATACAGCAAGTCATAAGGGCAGGTCCAAGCAATCACGTTATAAAAGCAATTCATGAGCCCTTAAGTAAGCAGAAGGACACGGCATGCCAGCATAAAAGTAATTGCTTCACCCAGGAGTCCTATTCTGCCTCAGTAACAAAGCTGTTACAGGTTTTATGTGGAAAAAGTTAAGGGAAGTGATTGGCGGAATCCACTGAGTTTGTTCCATTTTTCACCAATCACTATCTTTAAGAGGTGGAAGGACTGGGCAAGTATAAGTGGGTATTTTGAAATAATGCATGTTCAAAAATAATTGAGCTGGCAGATGGCAAGCTTGGACGACGGATATGGGATGAAGCAGGAAGAAGCTCTTCTACTAGGGCAGGGGTCTGCAAACTTGGCTCTTTTAAGAATTGTGGACTTCAACTCCCAGAGTTCCTCAGCCAACTTTGAGGAACTCTGGGAGTTGAAGTCCACAAGTCTTAAAAGAGCCAAGTTTGCAGACCCCTGTACTAGGAGAATGTGCATGCATATACGCAGGGCAGTCTCTGCACTTCTGACCTGCCAGTTGGGCTACCAGGTATAGATAAGGGATGAAATGAGAGGAAGTGATAAGTAACAAGTTCCATCTCTATCTACTTCTACATGAAAATGGCAACAAAGGGCTGTGGCTACCAGAAAAGGTACCATGATGTAGAAGCAGGCAAAATTGGCCATTGCACCAAAGTAATACAAACTGGAAAAGTAGAGATATATTTTATTTACTGCAAGTGTGGTCTTGTGAACAACTTTGTCAGCAGTGGAAAACCAGTAATGTACTCATGAGTGATGACGGGCAGAAACCAGTTCTTTCTCGGTTTAAATGGGCCTTCTCTACAGCGTAGGACTAACATGCTTTCAAGAGACTGCTGCTCCTGTTGTTTAAACACAGATCTAGCATGCTCAAAAAAAAAAAAAAAGCCAACCCTTTGTGTGTCAAAAACATGAAGGTAATCAGCCTGTTTGGAAAATGCTGGCAGGAATTTTCAGGCAGCTGGTTCTGTGAAAGCCTGGTATTAATCTCTTCTACAGTTCTAGGCAAAATAGCTAGGGAGGGCAGGAGGAAAGAGGACAAGCTCACAGTAGCTGAGCATATCCCAGCCCTGATCACATCGGCAGTGGACCATAAAGAATGCCAGATTGTTATCAGGAGAAGAGGGAAAACATTCATCTAGAACCTGAACAGTTAAAGATAACTTCCAACTTGCCTCGCTATGGGCTAGAAGCGAGATGAAGGTAATGTCATGAAAACAATGGGTCCTGGAGGATGTTCCTGGTGCAGTGAGGATAGCATGAGGATAAGTCCCAAATATTTGCCAAGAGAATATGTAGGTTAAACTAGAAAGAGAATACAAGAGGAGTACCCTGTTTTCCCCAAAATAAGACATCCCCTGATAATAAACCCGATCGGGCTTCTGAGTACATGGTAATAAGGCCAAGCGCTTATTTCAGGGTTCAAAAAAATATAAGACAGGGTCTTATTTTCGGGGAAACAGTAGATTTTTGTGCACATTGGAAATCTAGATGTCTGCTTAAAATTTCAGAGAATCCTACAAAAATGGCAGGAAACTGTCAATAAATCTCTCCGGAGTGAGAAAAGACCCAGAAATAAACCATTTTCTTTTACAAAAATTCCAAGTAGACGGGTAGTTTCATCCTTTCCAATCTAAAACTGTATCATAAAACAAGTTGCTTGCCATGGACAAAAGAGTGGATAAAATGGTTCAAACAGTAGAATGGCAATTTTGGAAGAGGCTGGTTTAGCTAATGAACATCACTGATACTGCACAGAAGCACAAAAAGGATAAAAAATTTAAAAGGGCATGTCATTAGTTTGATAAAATATGGAATGCCACAAAGAGAATAATAAACTCAACAATTTCATCCCTATCTTCTCCCTTAAATGCTTTTCATGTTGGGATAATTACAACATGAAAAATGCAATATTTATGCAGATATGGTTAACTCAGATTCCACAAAAAATTAAAAACACAGCAAGAATTAGTGAAGGCTGGAACACTTCATGGTTGATGTATTTATAAATAGCTGGAAGGATAAAATCAAATTTCAACAAGAAAGGAGGGATATTAAGAAAAAAATAGAAGTTTAACCAAATTATACAAGAACGGTTCCCATACATACGTCATACAGCATGATAAATATAACTATCTACAGAATAGTTTTTAAGAAGCCCGAATGTTTACAAACATCACAAATTAGCAAATATAGAAAAAGGGAGAGTCAAAAAACAGCAGTTTGGTTTATTATAGTTATCTCTTTTATCTATTTTTCAGGCATTTTAATTTTTGTTAAATTTGCTTCAGTTCTTACAGTACTTCCTGTTATCAACAGCTCTCTCTTTGTATGTACCAGTATATGCACACATACATACATACATACCATATATACTAATACAATGGTGATCTTAATATAATTAGTTTTAGACTGAAACTTTTGTCTCATAATTACTGGTATTACCTTGATTTAAAACACAATGTTAATATCATGCTCAATTTTGCATGAAAAGCCATATAATTTTATATAATGTTATTCATATTGATAGAATTTTTACCTTTTTCTTGTTATTTTCAATACTTTAAGCTTTATATATAATAGAATGTTCATATTTGTATCATATATTAGACAAATATTGCATTAAAAATATAAATCTAGGTATCTGCTCATGACATTTTCATTCCGTATACCATAAATTAGATTCTCAAATGCAAAAAAGAGAAAACAAACACAGCTTAACCACTCATCCAGAAACAAGAACAAGAGATTGTACAAGGAATCACTCCAGGTTCTTTGCAACCTGTCTTCTTAGTGTACTCTACTCACAAGCATGTAGTACACTCAACCACCGTATATGGCTCTGCGCATGCGCAAGATGGCGCAGCGTTGAAGATTCAGTCTTGGCGTTTTGGAAGGCCCTCCGAGGATGGCAACATGTAAACCGCCTGTTTAGCCGTCTGCTGTCTCCGACCCGGATTGTCATCTAGTGGGCAGCCGTGGGAGAGGTTTTCAGACATTTTTGACCCCACAGCTGCTGAGAACGGAGCCGGGTAAGCAGACGGCGGAATTTCAGCGGCCATGTTTTCAGCGGGCCTCGGAGCGGGGCGGTGACTTGCGTTTTTTTCGGCCGTTTTTTTCCGGCCGATGTCTCAACCGGCCTGGCAGTTGGCGCCGGGTCTTGACATCTCCTGGCTGGCCTGCCTCCGATTTTACTTCATTTTATTCCATCTCAACGTCGGGCTGTGCTTTGCCATCCGGACTTAGGTTTTTACCCTGACCTGGATGATAGAAACAGAGCAACAGAGGCGTTTCATCTGCTTCCGGCCAGTCGTTTATGTCTTACTCCCTGCTGCCAGACTGTGATCATGGCGCCCTTCATATCCTCCTGCCTCTCGAAGAAGTTCAACCTGCTGGACAGGTTTGGCCTCTCAGAAGGAGAGGTTTGGAGAGACCTGGCCTCCGAACCGGGTGAGGATGTACTAGGGGGTGCTGGAGTTGGAGGGGCCCCCGGACTGTGCCTTCTGACCTGGGTTTGGAGGTGGTGGTTGGAGGACAGTGGGAAGGCGACAGAGGTACTATGCGACCACCTGCCCGTTGTCCCCCATCGATGGTTTATCATCTCTTCTGGCCAATTTGGGATTCTTGGCCGTTGGTGGTCTTAGGCCTTTTAGAAGAGGCAGTAGTTTCGATGGGGACGGAGGCCGACATTGTCTCGATTGGAACACCTCCCCACTTCCTATGCCAGGATGCTTGCTTCAGACTTCCGACAGACTATCATCTGGACTGTGTGTTTACTATTCTTGTCTGCCCTTATTGGGACTATCAGCATTCTGGACTATTGCTTTGAGTCATCTTTTAGGCCTGCCTTTATCCAAGTTTTATCATCATCTGGAACTATCATCTAATTGATCATCTTTGCCACTCGGAGATGGACATCCTTTTCATGACATGATCTTCTATTGCTATGCGCTATTCTTCTCATGAACTCTTGCAACTGCAGGTGCCCCCTCAGGAATGGCTTCCCGTTATCAAGGGCCGGCCTCAATGACGGTCTTGGGACCCACAGAGGTGGCATGAAGAGAAAGAGCCTTTGGGGTTTTAGATAGGGCATTTTAAGGGGTGGGAGGGTTAGGGGCGGGTGTTGGGGGCAGCCGTCGGGAGGAAACCAGTTCCTGTGCGTGCTCGTGGCGGTTATTTAATGGTTCGGAGGTTATGGGGGAATGTGTTCCTTTTGTGAGGTGGTTCTATTTGCAGTAAGTGGGAGGGGCAGATAGGGCAGAAGGGGGGGATCGTATCGGTTTAGGGGGAACATGCGCTCGATGTTTGCAGGCGATCGCGTGCCCCAATCCCTCTGACTTCTCCCGTTCCCCGGATGGTCAAGACCCTCAGAGCCTGGGCCTTCGTCTTATGTTAGGCAAGGCACGGTTCGTGGCCAATAAGGCCCCCCTAATACATGATCTTATTCAGGGGGGCGGGTCTTATAGGCGTTACGGAGACCTGGTTGGGCACTGAAGGGGCGTGCCCTGGTTGAAATGTGCCCAGGTTCCGTGCATTCATCAGCCGAGGGCCCAGGGTAGGGGTGGGGGTGGCGGTTGTTATTAAAGAGAGTCTAGAGCCGAGGAGACCACTGTACCTCAGATTGCCGGGTGTGAATCCCTCTTTGTGAGATGGGGTCATAGGTGTCAGATGGGCTTGCTGGTCATGTACCTGGCTCCTTGCTGCGTGACAGCTGCCCTGCCCGAGCTCCTGGAGGTGCTTGCTGGGGTGGCAGTGGAGACCCCCAGACTCTTAGTCATGGGGGACTTTAACTTGCCATCTGCCGGCTCGTCATCGACACAGCTCGGGAGTTCATGGCTTCCATGGCGGCCTTGGACCTGACTCAAGTAGTGGATGGCCCCACTCACATGGGAGGCACACTGGACCTGATTTTTATCTCTGGTCAGTGGTTGAAGGATCTGGACTTGAGAGATGTAGTCACAGAACCTTTGTCATGGTCAGATCACTCTCTCCTTCGCCTGGACTTTCTGACCGCCGCCACTCTCAACACGCGGGAGGCGGAACCATTCGTTGGTTCCGTCCCAGGCGCCTGATGGACCGGAGAGGTTCGGACGGGCTTGGGCCATTTCCTGAGGTCTGGCTCACGGCACGGCCGAGGAACTGGCCGCGGCCTGGGAAGCGGGCTGCGGCTGGGGCTAGACCGTGTCGTGCCTCTCGACCTCTGACCCGGCGCAGATCCCAACCGGCTCCTTGGTTCTCCGAGGCTGAGGGGATAAGCGCGGAGAAGGCGCCTAGAGTTCCTGGAGGTCTAGCCGTTCAGGCTGATCGGACACTAGTTAGGTCCTATACTAGGACCTACCTAGTGGCACTGAGGAAGCGTTGCTCGCCTCCTCCTCATTGCGTCGGCAGATAACCGCCCAGCCGCCCTGTTTGGTGACCCGTTCCTCCTTCACCAGGGGCGGGATGACCCGTGCAGGGGCGTGCTGAGAGTTTAACAGTTATCTATCGATAAAATCGTTCAACCGGGATGGTCTGGACCAAAATTGCGGCGATTCAGATGGGGCGTCTGAGGTGGTCTTGGTGACATTGTCTGGGATGAGTTTGACCCTGTGGCTCCGAGGACATGGACAGGTTGTTGGGTAGGTTGAATGCCACCACGTTTACTGGACCCGTGCCCCTCCTGGTTGGTGCTGGCCACTCAGGAGGTGACACGAGGCTGGCTCAGGTTCTGGCGCTTCCTTGTTGGAGAGTCTTTCCGGCCGCCTTGAAAGAGGCGGTGGTGAGGCCCTCCTCAAGAAGCCTTCCTGGACCCGGCTGTTTTAGGTAATTATCGTCCGGTCTCAACCTTCGCTTGGCGAAGGTTGTAGAGAAATATGGTGGCATATCAGTTTCCCCTGCACCTGGATGAAACTGTCTATCTAGACCCGTTCAGTCCGGTTTCCGGCCCGGTTACAGCACTGACGGCTTTGGTCGCGTTGGTGGATGATCTCTGGAGGGCCAGGGATGAGGGGTTGTTCCTCTGCCCTGGTCCTATTAGACCTCTCAGCGGCTTTTGATACCATCGACCATGGTATCCTGCTGCGCGGTTGGAGGATTGGGAGTGGGAGGCACCGTTATCGGTGGTTCTCCTCCTATCTCCGACGATCGCATGAGCAGTGTTGACAGGGGGCAGAGGTCGGCCCGGGCGCCTCACTTGTGGGGTGCAGCGGGGTCGATCTCTCGCCTTCTGTTCAACATCTATATGAAACCGCTGGGTGAGATCATCAGTGGCTTCGGTGTGAGGTACCAGCTGTGCGCTGATGACACCCAGCTGTACTTTTCACACGGGCCACCCCATGAAGCTATCGAGTGCTGTCCCGGTGTTTGGAAGCCGTCACGGGTCTGGATGGGGAGAAACAGGCTCAAGCTCAATCCCTCCAAGACAGAGTGGCTGTGGATGCGGCATCGGTACAGTCAGCTGAGTCCTCGGCTGACTGTTGGCGGTCATTGGCCCCGATGGAAGGGTGCGCAACTTGGGCGTCCTCCTGGATGAGCGGCTGTCTTTTGAAGACATTTGATGGCCGTCTCAGGAGCTTTCCACCAGGTTCGCCTGGTGCGCCAGTTCGCCCTTTCTGGGCAGGATGCCTTATGCACAGTCACTCACGCCCTCGTGACGTCTCGTCTGGATTACTGCAATGCTCTCTACATGGGGCTCCCCTTGAGGGGCATCCGGAGGCTCAGTTAGTCAGAATGCAGCTGCGCGGGTGATAGAGGAGCCTCGTGGCTCCCATGTGACACCTATCCTCGCAGACTGCACTGGCTACCTGTGGCCTTCGGGTGCGCTTCAAGGTTTGGTAACCATCTTTAAAGCGCTCCATGGCATAGGGCCGGGCTATTTGGGACCGCCTACTGCTACCAAATACCTCTCACCGACCCGTGCGCTCTCAAAAGCAATGTAAATATACAGTGAAATTAGGTTTGGGTTTGCAAAATATCCAACATCAATATTTTCTCCCAGAAAAAAAAAGGAACTCTCTATGTTCTAGCACAGAATACACATGTAATTTAACATACTGTATACCAAATGGGATAAATATGCACATATGTGTGTGCGCGCACACACACGCACACACACACACTTTTAATTGCATCAAATGTCTGCATTATGAGGTTGTAAATCGTGATAGGCAGCTCCAGGCACAATATATTTCAAATTCATGTAATGCTCCATGCATGTGGAGGATGACTTTAAAGAAATCCACTAATCCATAAATCCCAGCAAATGTTAACCAGATCATTTATTTTGTTAAACGGGTAGTGAAGCCATAAAACAGCTCCAAAATCCAGGGAAGGCTTCCTGTGTCTCCCTGCCCATTGCAATCCGAATATGAACAAGTCTTCTGCATTTCTTTACTACTAGCATGGCTTCATTGCTTTCAGGAGCTCATATTCTTGAAAAACAGAAAACCTTCATTCAGCTTTGATGCTGAGACCCCTACATTCTGTTACGCACCCCTTCCATTCCATTTCTGCCTTGGGCGGGGGATTGGAATAAGTAGACCTAAATCATAATACTTGCACAACCATATTTTTAGCTGTGACCCAGATCACTTGCTGATTTGTATTTAGTATTTATTGAATTTTTATACCGCCCTTCTCCCGAAGGACTCAGGGCGGTTCACAGCCAAGATAAAAAAGCAATAATATACAGATAAAACAATAATTAAAAAACTTATTAGATGTATGGCCAGATTAAAACATTTAAAACCATAAAAAACCCATAAAATTTGTATCAAATATTAAAAACTATTTAAAATTCCCATACCAGTCCTGCGCGAATAAACAGATAAGTCTTCAGCTCGCGGCGGAAGGTCCGAAGGTCAGGCAGTTGACGAAGTCCAGGGGGAAGTTCATTCCAGAGGGTGGGACAGAGAAGGCCCTTCCCCTGGGGGCTGCCAGCCGACATTGCTTGGCGGACGGCACCCTGAGAAGTCCCTCTCTGTGTGAGCGTACGGGTCGGTGGGAGGCATTCGGTAGCAGCAGGCGGTCCCGTAAGTACCCTGGCCCTAAGCCATGGAGCGCTTTAAAGATAGTAACCAAAACCTTAAAGTGCACCCGAAAGACCACAGGTAGCCAGTGCAGCCTGCGCAGGAGTGGTGTTACATGGGAGCCACGTGCGGCTCCCTCTATCACCCACGCAGGTGCATTCTAAACCAACTAGAGCCTCCGGGTGCTCTTCAAGGGGAGCCCCATGTAGAGAGCATTGCAGTAATCCAAGCGAGAGATAACAAGAGCATGAGTGACCGTGCATAGGGCATCCCGGTCAAGGAAGGGGCGCAACTGGCGAATCAGGCGAACCTGATAAAAAGCTCTCCTGGAGATGGTTGTCAAGTGGTCTTCAAACAACAACCGTCCATCCAGGAGAATACCCAAGTTGCGCACCCTCTCCACCGAGGCCAATGATTCGCCCCCAACAGTCAGCTGTGGTTGCAGCTGACTGTACCGGGGTGCCGGCATCCACAGCCACTCCGTCTTGGAGGGATTGAGCTTGAGCCTGTTTCTCCCCATCCAGACCCGTACGGCTTCCAGGCACCGGGACAGTACTTCGATAGCTTTGTTGGGGTGGCCTGGGGTGGAAAAGTACAGCTGCGTATCGTCAGTGTACAGTTGGTACCTCACCCCAAAGCCACTGATGATCTCACCCAGCGGCTTCATATAGATGTTGAACAGGAGAGGCGAGAGGATCGACCCCTGCGGCACCCCACACGTGAGGCGCCTCGCAGTCGATCTCTGCTCCCCTGCCAACACCGTCTGCGACCGGTCAGAGAGATAGGAGGAGAACCACTGATAAACGGTGCCTCCCACTCCCAAACTCCCCAGCCGGTGCAGCAGGATACCATGGTCGATGGTATCAAAAGCCACTGAGAGGTCTAATAGGACCAGGGCAGAGGAACAACCCCTGTCCCTGTCCCTCCAGAGATCATCAACCAACACGACCAAAGCCGTCTCCGTACTGTATCTGGGCCGAAAGCCGGACTGGAATGGGTCTAGATAGACAGTTTCATCCAGGTATTGGGGTAATTGACGTGCCACCACACTCTCTACAACCTTCGCCACAAAGCGAAGGTTGGAAACCGAATGATAATTTCCCAAAACAGCTGGGTCCAGGGAAGGGTTCTTGAGGAGGGGTCTCACCACCGCCTCTTTCAAGGTGGCAGGGAAAACCCCTTCCAACAAAGAAGCATTGATAATCCCCCGGAGCCAGCCTCGTGTCACCTCCTGCATGGCCAGCACCAGCCAGGAGGGGCACGGGTCCAGTAAACATGTGGTGGCATGCAACCTCCCCAACAACATGTCCATGTCCTCGGGAGTCACAGGGTCAAATTCATCCCAAACAATCTCAACAAGACGAGTCTCCAACCTCTCACCTGGATCAACCCAATTTTGATCCAGTCCATCCTGAAGCTGAATGATTTTATCGTATAGATAACCACTAAACTCCTCGGCACGACCCTGTAAGGGGTCCTCCCGCACCTCCTGTTGAAGGAGAGAGCGGGTCACCCGAAACAGGGCGGCCGGGTGGTTATCTGCCGATGCAATGAGGGAGGAAACATAGGAACGCTTCGCTTCCCTCAATGCCACTAGGTAGGTCTTACTATAAGACCTAACTAGTGTCCGGTCAGCTTCGGAACGGCTAGATCTCCAGGTACTCTCTAGGCGTCTTCTCCGGCGTTTCATCTCCCTCAGCTCCTCGGAGAACCAAGGGGCTGGTTGAGATCTGGGGTCAGAAACCAAAGGCAACCCAGTTCCCAGGCGCACTAGTTTCTTGCCTCAGATCCTCACAGCCCAAGCTTCAGGAACCTCTCCGGGTCCATCCTACAGAACCAATTGGTCCGTCTCCTGATGTTATCGGTCCAAATTATGGTCTTTGATCCAACTCATACACATACAAAAAAACACAGACACACATACACATGTATCATCAGTTAAAGGACAATTTCACTTAAGCCCAATCCACTTCTCTCTCTCTCTCTCTCACCGCCACATCCGCATACACAAACACAACAAACTCCAGAAAAGGTGTGGATGAGATTATCTAATAGTAACAGAGTTGGAAGGGACCTTGGAGGTCATCTAATCCAACCCCCTGCTCACACAGGAGACCTGTACTAGGGATTCGAACCCCCGAACTGCCAACCTTTCTGATCGACAAGCTCAGATTCGGTGTTGAAGAACTCCAAAAGGAAGGAAGAAATCTTTTCAAATGCCCAAAAGCTACTGGAAGAGTTTCAACAGCTTTCATGTATGTAACATAGGTACATTTGTCCTCCAAAAATTCAGTGGTTTTAGCCCCTACTTTAAAATACCCGAAATGATTAAAATAAAAGGCAGAGGAAAGGAGATTTGGGGGGGGGGCGGCAGATTTATAGAAAACAAAAATGGGAAAAAGTGAAAGGGCACCAGTTCAGATGCAGAGCCCCTTGCTACAGACCCCTGAGTAGTAAATGTCTCCCACTAACAGACCACAATGACCAAGAGAAGGTGGACACCAGAGACAAAGAGAACTGAAGGAGAAACCAGGCTCAGTCCACATTTCCATTTCCAAAAAACATAAAGGAAAAAAAGGAAAGGTAGATAGCAATTAGAAAGATTTTCAGTCTCTGAAAAGCCATTGAGACAAATTGGTTGAGTTCACACATCTCAACTAAATATGGTTTATGTCTGAGAGGTAAATAAGACCATTGCAGAGGGCCTCTGGTGGCTCAGACTGCTAAGACAGTCTGTTATTAACACAACTGCCTGCAATTACTGCAGGCTCAAGTCCCACCAGGCCCAAGGTTGACTCAGCCTTCCATCCTTTATAAGGTAGGTAAAATGAGGACCCAGATTGTTGGGGGCAATAAGTTGACTTTGTATATAATATACAAATGGATGAAGACTATTGCTTAACACAGTGTAAGCCGCCCTGAGTCTTCCGAGAAGGGCGGAATATAAATGCAAATAAAATTTTAAAAAAAAATTGACAAACCATGGTTAAGACAATCTTCAGTTAATTATGTGGGAATAGGTCAGGGGTGGATTTCAAAACCCATTACTACCAGTTCGCTTGTGGGTGCGCGCAACGCTTCTGCACATGCCCCGATCCGGGGCGAACCAGTAGCAACCCACCACTGGAATAGATAATTGTTTAACTTATTCTCCAAGTGTTTTTAAAGCTTTTTCTCTCAGATTCCTTCCCACTTTAAAAAAAATTATGGACTCTTTTGTTTGGATGGGTTACCGTTATTGATATTAACTATTAAAATTAGGCATTTGCTGCTGTTTCTCAAAATTGTCTGATGAAATTTAAATACGGTATTTTGCAACATGGGCTGGCAAATAATTTTGACTTGCGGATCCTTGAGAGGGTCTTGGAGGGACCCCCAAAAGTGCTAGGACCACACTGCTCTAGAACAGTTATTGTTCACATCGTGAAGTTACTTTTCTCCTAACGTGACTTGCACCAATTTTATTAAAGGCCAGCTGGGAGCAAAGCAACTCAGTATTACGGACAAAAACATTAAGCACGTTCCTTTGCATGAACTCCTCTTAGTTTGTTCCGTACCTCTCCGGGTCCATCAGGCGCCTGGGACAGAACCAACGTATTGGTCCCGTCTTCCTGCGGTGTTGAGTGGCGGTCCGAAAGTTGGATGGTCTTTTGCCTTATCCTACTCATACACATACAAAAAAACACAGACACACATACACATGTATCATCAGTTAAAGGACAATTTCACTTAAGCCCAATCCACTTCTCTCTCTCTCTCTCTCACCGCCACATCCGCATACACAAACACAACAAACTCCAGAAAAGGTGTGGATGAGATTATCTAATAGTAACAGAGTTGGAAGGGACCTTGGAGGTCATCTAATCCAACCCCCTGCTCACACAGGAGACCTGTACTAGGGATTCGAACCCCCGAACTGCCAACCTTTCTGATCGACAAGCTCAGATTCGGTGTTGAAGAACTCCAAAAGGAAGGAAGAAATCTTTTCAAATGCCCAAAAGCTACTGGAAGAGTTTCAACAGCTTTCATGTATGTAACATAGGTACATTTGTCCTCCAAAAATTCAGTGGTTTTAGCCCCTACTTTAAAATACCCGAAATGATTAAAATAAAAGGCAGAGGAAAGGAGATTTGGGGGGGGGGGGCGGCAGATTTATAGAAAACAAAAATGGGAAAAAGTGAAAGGGCACCAGTTCAGATGCAGAGCCCCTTGCTACAGACCCCTGAGTAGTAAATGTCTCCCACTAACAGACCACAATGACCAAGAGAAGGTGGACACCAGAGACAAAGAGAACTGAAGGAGAAACCAGGCTCAGTCCACATTTCCATTTCCAAAAAACATAAAGGAAAAAAAGGGGGGGAAAGGTAGATAGCAATTAGAAAGATTTTCAGTCTCTGAAAAGCCATTGAGACAAATTGGTTGAGTTCACACATCTCAACTAAATATGGTTTATGTCTGAGAGGTAAATAAGACCATTGCAGAGGGCCTCTGGTGGCTCAGACTGCTAAGACAGTCTGTTATTAACACAACTGCCTGCAATTACTGCAGGCTCAAGTCCCACCAGGCCCAAGGTTGACTCAGCCTTCCATCCTTTATAAGGTAGGTAAAATGAGGACCCAGATTGTTGGGGGCAATAAGTTGACTTTGTATATAATATACAAATGGATGAAGACTATTGCTTAACACAGTGTAAGCCGCCCTGAGTCTTCGGAGAAGGGCGGAATATAAATGCAAATAAAAATTTTTAAAAAAATTGACAAACCATGGTTAAGACAATCTTCAGTTAATTATGTGGGAATAGGTCAGGGGTGGGTTTCAAAACCCATTACTACCAGTTCGCTCGTGGGTGCGCGCAACGCTTCTGCACATGCCCCGATCCGGGGCGAACCAGTAGCAACCCACCACTGGAATAGATAATTGTTTAACTTATTCTCCAAGTGTTTTTAAAGCTTTTTCTCTCAGATTCCTTCCCACTTTAAAAAAAATTATGGACTCTTTTGTTTGGATGGGTTACCGTTATTGATATTAACTATTAAAATTAGGCATTTGCTGCTGTTTCTCAAAATTGTCTGATGAAATTTAAATACGGTATTTTGCAACATGGGCTGGCAAATAATTTTGACTTGCGGATCCTTGAGAGGGTCTTGGAGGGACCCCCAAAAGTGCTAGGACCACACTGCTCTAGAACAGTTATTGTTCACATCGTGAAGTTACTTTTCTCCTAACGTGACTTGCACCAATTTTATTAAAGGCCAGCTGGGAGCAAAGCAACTCAGTATTACGGAAAAAAACATTAAGCACGTTCCTTTGCATGAACTCCTCTTAGTTTGTTCCCTACCTCTCTTTCAGTGATCCTTGCAGGAAAAGCGGAGTTTACCAAGCTTCTGCCCTTGGCTTAATTTCATAGAGGTGGGTGGAGGTAGGAGGAGAAAAAGAGGCGGAGCCGAATAAATACAGCAATGGGGGTGGGGAGGGAAGGATATTTGCACCTTCATCAGTTCAAATAGGATAGTAAAAAGGAGCCTTTCCTCAATTTAGTTCAACGCCCATGCCTTTTCTTTGAGGAAAATGTGGTTGGTAATGGAAGAACTGTGTTCTACTTTTATGTGTACCTAAACTACTGTATGATTTCCCACCCACCCCCCCCTTGAATTAAACTATACAGTACCAGGAGATATTCTTTTATTGCCCACTAGGTGGCAGATCAGGATTTCTGACCAGCTTTAACTCTGCAAGGAGTATACTTCGAACTTATTTTTTAAAAAACAGCTCACATCTCAAAATTATACATATTGAAATGGAACACAAATTATCTGATGGGTCAAGATATCAGCTCAAGTAATTCTGTACTAGCACCCAGGATTTCCACTCCCGTCCAGCTCCATTCTGATTAATTATGTGAGTACTGTATGCCCAGAGACACATTGTTCAGAAACCTAATTCATGCTTTCAAATATGCTGAGGTTCTCTGTCTTTTAAACCATGCGTCCTCTTGGCCACCATTTAGGTTGAACTTTTGTAATCCATGAGGGCAAAGAACTGTAGTTCTCCTTGATGCTGGAGTTTCCCACAAGCACATCTGTCATTAGATTTAAAAGAGGGAGTTCCATGCTGTCTAATCAGCAGTATTGTATTATAGAGATCAGTCAATTCACCAGAACTGATTGCATGCACATAGCAAAAATGTTGGCTGCTTAGATCATCAGTGGAAAAATAAAAACAAAATTCAAATATCTTCCCACAGTAATCCTGGGAGATTAACATTGCTTATATATGCATCTCTGTCATATATCACAATGTGAAGAGTCGTAATTCCTCCAGACTGATTAAAACCCATCTATGCGCTGTCTCTAAAGTACTGTTATATATTGAAAATGCTTTATTATAAATAACATAGCATGCTTGATCTTTGGGCTGCTTGACTCTTAAAACAGTGTAGGAATGACTCAGCAGAAAAGGGGAGCATAATTTTAATTGGCCTGAAAGTTACCTGATGTTTTTCATTCAAAAAAACCCAACATCTTTGGGGGTCCCATTTGTTTTGGCTATTGCTAAATTGCAGGATTAAGAATAGGACTACCAAATTTGGGTTAAAAAGTGGACATCCAAGTATAGGGCTACCAGATGTGGTCAAATAGATTGTTGCAGCACAGGTATGATAGTTCTCAGATTCCCTTTTTGAGCTCTAGGTCAACAGACCTTCCAGAGCCGTGGTGGTACAGTGGTTAGAATGCAGTACTGCAGGCTACTTCTGCTGACTGCCAGCTGCCAGCAATTTGGCAGTTCGAATCTCACCAGGCTCAAGGTTGACTCAGCCTTCCATCCTTCTGAGATCGGTAGAATGAGACCCAGATTTTGGGGGGCAATATGCTGACTCTGTAAACTGCTTAGAGAGGGCTGTAAAGCAGTGCATAAGTCTAAGTGCTATTGCTATCCCTCTCTTCTTCTGACTCTCTCTGGTAGGTGAAGATGTGCACAGTTAGGCCGAACTAGAAGAATTAAAACACATTTCAATCAGATAAGACAAATACTATTTGAAAAACTTCAAGGAAAGAGGGAAAGGGAAAGGTTATTCTCTAATGCAAAGTGAGGGGGTGTCATAATGCTGTCAGTCTCCACTTTTTGAGTGCAGTCACCAGCTATCATTACAGCCAAAACCTGGGTAGCTGCCCAGCATCTGTTTCCATCTAGCTGCCATCCTTCTTCATCCATGGGAATCCCAGCCACCCAAGTTAAAAAAGAGAAAGAATGAATGGCATTGCAGCATTGGTGAGCCAAAAAACCTTGAATAGCAGATTAAGCTTCGTGAGGATGCAATGGGACAGGATACATCATAAGGGAGGTCAGAAAGAATGGGAAGAATGATCATGCAGTAAAGATAGCAAGTGAATATATGAGCTATGAATGGAGGGCGCATTCATATATTGGAATTCTGGATAACATTGAAATAAAATTCAAGAGATATATTCCTGGGGGGGAAAGATACTTGTGTTACATGTCATTTTGGGTGGATAGATAGATAGACTGTAATTGTGCAACAACAGAGTTACTAAGTATAAATACCCACAATTAGAGTTTTGGTATAAACTTTCATGGGTTCTTTTTTTACCTAATATAATTGAAACTTTTAATTTAATTTAAAACAATAGCATTTAACTAGCTAAACAGCAAAGGCCCTATGATGGATACTTAAAACAACCCCTAAAAGAAATATACCGTATATACTCGAATATAAGCCGATCCGAGTATAAGCCGAGGTCCCCAATTTTACCCCAAAAAACTGGGGTAAACTGGGGACTCGAGTATAAGCCGAGGGTGGGAAATGAGGCAGCTACCGGTCGGGGAAACCCTCCCTCCCTCAGCCGAGAAGGCTGGCGGCTCCCCCGCCCCGCCCTCTCACTGCACCGGCAGGGCTTCCCCGCGCTAATGCAAAAGCCCGCCAAGTTTGCGCCATCCGGTATAATGTGAAAAAAAGAAGAAGAAAAAAACTCGAGTATAAGCCGTATATACTCGAGTATAAGCCGAGGGGACGTTTTTCAGCACAAAAAACGTGCTGAAAAACTCGGCTTATACTCGAGTATATACGGTAGTCATAATATTTTAAAAGCTTATTTAAAGTAGGGCTTTGTTGGTATGCAAAAGCCATGCAACATGATAGCCCATGAAGATATTTAGTCATTCAACTATTATCTAGCCTGCTTGACATCCTTTCTCAAGTAGTAATTCTTCCATTACCTCTAAAAGATGCTTTAGCGTGTGGTGCTAGTGGCTGAGCACAAAACTTGCACACAAAGCAGATACTGTGTGAGGGAGCTATGATCTTTCCTTCAATCCATCAGATCAGAAATATTGTCTGCTCATTGAGGATAGCTCAAGTTTTGTCACTGAATATTCTAGGATGTATCAGAAAGTGCTTTTGCATCAGTGGTGGGATTCTACCAGTTCTACCCAGTTCGGGAGAACCGGTAGCAGCAGCAGCGGGAGGCTCCACCCAGCCACCCGGATGTAATCATGGACACTCTGTGCATGCACAGAAGTGGTGTGTGCACGCTCACATTTCCGAACCAGTAACGAAGGTAAGTGAATACCACTACTGTTTTGCATCCATTTTTCTTTCATTAGAGAAGGAAAGGAAGGGAGGGAGGGAGGGAGGGAGGGAGGGAAGGAAGGAAGGAAGGAAGGAAGGAAGGAAGGAAGGAAGGAAGGAAGGAAGGAAGGAAGGAAGGAAGGAAGGAAGGAAGGAATACTCACATTTTGCACCTTCTTGTAGGTAGTTGTTTAAACAAAATTCCAAGCCTTTGCAGTTTAAAATCATCATGGCACTAGTCAGGAGGTTCTAGTATAATGAGATTCAGTGAGGCTTAGTAAATAAAGCAGGTAAAGGATTATAATCTTCAACTACTATCAGTCTTGACACAAAGTCATTCTGTTTGTGTGCCTGATTCTCAGCAGTTAAAAATACTGAAATGCATTTCTTTGCAGCCCCGAGAGGAACAAAAAGCAGCCTTGAGGTTCTCAGGGGCCTTGCTAGCAGGTAATTGAATACTGTAACTTGGATACTCTCTATTCCGCTGCTACAGAGATTCTTAAAGCATCAATTTGAAGAAACAGTGCTTGGACTGAAGGGCTGCATACAAAGTAGGACCATCAAAAGGACTATCTCCACTTCCTTGATCAAGGAAATTCTTCTATATTTGCATGCTAATGTTAGAGTCATACAGGTGATGTCTAGTTTTTCAATTTCATATTTGGCATACTGGGAAAATCTGAATGAGAAACTGGTGTAAATATGCTTCCATGACAACAACAAAACAATGAAAGAAAAGCTATAGTTATTCATTTATTATGTACCACGTTTCCCAAAAAGTAAGACCCCGTCTTATTTTCTTTTGAGCCCCAAAATAAGCACCAGGTCTTATTTTCGGGGGATGTCTTACCTGCTTACCTTAGGATGAGCACAGCCAGGCTGCTCACACCCTGACACCTGTCACACCACTGCCTGGCTTTTTCTGCAGCTGCTCACATGGCATCCTGCCACAAGGCATCCTGCCACAAGTGGAGGCACCAGCATGACAAGCCAGGCAGCGTCCTGCCACTCACGGCAGCACTGGCATGACACAGTATGCGTCCTGCTGTGAGCAGTGGTACCAGCATGCCACACTGTGCGGGGTCCTGTCATGAGCGATGGCACTGGTACGACACACTACATAGCCTCCTGCCGCAAGCAGTGGCATTGGCGCAATTTGCCACTTGGTGTCTGGCTGCGAGTGGCTGCAAGTGGCCAGAGAAGAATTCAAACAGCAGCAAAACAGGTGCCGGGGTGTGGGAGGTCTGGCTGTGGTGGTCCTAAGGTAAGCAGGTGTGGGCTGCATGGGACAATTCCAGCCCACCCCCAGCTTGATTTTTACGCATGAGCCTCGCCCTACCTTGTACAACCAGACAGTGGGCAGGGCTTAACTAGGGCTTAATTTTGGGGTAGGGCTTATAATTAGGCGTAGGCGTGAAAATCAGGCTAGGGCAGAGGTTCCCAATCTTTTTCGCCCGCGGCTCCCCCGGAAATCCGACCTGCAACTGCGCATGCGCACCAGACGCCCCAGAAATGGCGCATCAGCGCCAGACCCAGCGGGCGCAGATATTCCGCGGCGCCCCCATGACGATAGCGCGGCTCCCTGGGGGGCCGCGGCTCACACTTTGGGAATCACTGGGCTAGGGCTTGTTTTCGGGGTGGTCATATTTTCAGGGAAACACAATAGCTCCATTATTTTGCACTTGCCTTGTCTCAGGAGCAAAGGTTCATCATTCTGTGTTAATTAAAGCACCAATTTCTCCCTCATGCCACTTCTTTTTCTCACTGTCCTTGAATTTCATCCCTTTGGAGGATTACGACCTGACATTTATGTTCAGAAGACTCTTGTATATCTTCAACATTATTTAGGATTTTTCTTCACCGGGGAAAAAAAAATCACTTTTCCTCCTCGAATCTTTATAAATTCATTCTTGATTGTTTGGAATCCTAAGCTCATATCCATAGATGTATATCTCATTGAGCTTTAGCTGACACATATTGTGTGAACTCATGACTGAACATACCATGGCGGCCTGTTTTATATATTAAGTTAGAAATTATGGCCGGGTTCATGCATTATTCTAATTCAAAGTCAAATCATGTTATGGTTGGGGAGATGCATCAACCAGAGAGTGAGCTTGCTATGAATGGAGGAAACTCAAAGTCTTTCACATATTCAATTTTGCAAGGACAATAAAGAAAGCAATATATGTGCGGCTTCCTGATAACTCATTAAAGATAACTCATTGAAAATCACCCATTTGCCTGATTTGATTCAATATCTCTCTCCTTCTCTGGTTGCTGCTAAAACAATCCACAATAGGAAGTAAAGTAACCTGAAGAATTTATGGGAAATCTTCTGAGCGTAGGTTGTAGTTCTAGGAAGCCAACAACTTTATGTTTTAGGCCAGAAGCGGTACATTTCCTTCCCACGCATTTGATCAACTCAAGTAATCTGACGGTTCATATGTGAGTTTTCCTTGATGTCTGTGTCGGTCTCTCTCCCCCCGCCCCCTCCTTTCCTGGGCCCTGGTGTGATCACTAACCTTTGTGGAGGTGGGTAAGTGGGGGAACAGTGTGTGCCACAGGCAAAGAGCAACTGGCTTCAGAAGGCTTTAGCCCACAGCAATAGCTTGTTCCTAATGCTGGTTTTGACATTTACTAGGTGAGAGTGAAGGAGTCCCCAAATTCTTCAGGAAAGTTAATTAGTTAAAGCTGTAGTTAGTGCAAAGCAGTTTGGAACAGGGCAACCAACTGTGTCTACTTGATATTAGGTATAGCTAAGGTTTGTTTTCAATTTGATTTCTCCCCCAGGAGCTGCCTGTTGGAATGCTTTTGGTACCTTTTTGTACAAGAAAGGAGAGTGAGGATCACAACAGGATAATTTTTATGTGATCCTTTTGTTGAAAAATTGCTACACGGCTCATCTTTTCTGAGAGTGGAGCCTGGCTAGTAACTAGAGCTGCTCTTTGCCAGTTCTTCAGCCTGCAAAAAATTATACTTGTATAAGCTTTGCTGTCACAATGGTAATCCCTACCTTCTATAGGCACAGTGCCAGCAAATGCTGATGCCCTCATTTACTGTGTACAGGTCACATTAAGGACAAGGATTAATGGCTTCCTCTAGATTTGTTTTCCTCTCCTCCCCCCAAACATTACTAGCTGGTAGGAAAACATCCCTCAACCACTCTCTTTAATACAGGAAAGCAATAGGGAGACAGAAAGTTTTGACACATGGCAGGTTTAGATTGGTTTCCTGCAGTGGTGGGTTTCAAAATTTTTTACTACCGGTTCTGTGGGTGTGGCTTGCTGGGTGTGTCATGGCTTGGTAGGGGTGGCAGGGGAAGGATACTGTAAAATCCCCATTTCCTCCCAATCAGCTGGGATTTGGGAGGCAGAGAATAGATGGGGTGGGGCCAATCAGAATTTTTACTACCAGTTCTCTGAACTACTCAAAATTTCTGGTACTGGTTCTCTAGAACTGGCTAGAACCTGCTGAAACCCACCTCTGGTTTCCTGCAAGTATCTTGCATGTGGCGTGTTCAAAGGATCCAGTAGCACCTGGCTTCAGTCCTATTTCAGAATAGTAATAGTGTGGTTTTAAGATGGCACTAAACCTTGGTGTTATCTCCTGTATCTTCTATATCTCCAAGATGATCTCTGGCTCAACCCAGATCACTCTGAAGTAGGTCACTGATACATGGTGATGGTAGAGGCACCAGGAAACAGGCAGAGGTGAGTTTCAAATTTTTTTACTACCGATTCTGTGGGTGTGGCTTGGTGGGCATGGCTTGATGGGCGTGGCAGGGGAAGAATACTGTAAAATCTCCATTCCCTCCCCAATCCAGGGGAAGGTTACTGCAAAAATCCCCATTTCCTCCCAATCAGCTGGGACTTAGGAGGCAGAGAATAGATGGGGGCGGGGCCAGTCAAAATTTTTACTACCGGTTCTCCGAACTACTCAAAATTTCCGCTACCAGTTCTCTAGAACTGGTCAGAACCTGCTGAAACCCACCTCTGGAAACTCTTTGCTGCTGCATTCTCCCATCTGCTGTTGACAAATATATATTGAATGAATGGAAGTGTACTAACAGTTTATTTCATTTCTTTGTTGTGTTGAATAGAAGTGAAATATTTTGTCACGCCAGGCCCTGGTTTGGATGGGACGCTTGTTAAAAGTGGCTCCTTTGGAGGAAGAACACTGATTCCTGGATGTTATTCTTGGTCCATATTCTTTAGTCCAAGTTCTGTTGGCATGAACTATGACAGACAGCTTCAGAACAGATTGGCATGCCGGCTGTATGGAAGTGCTCTTAGATGATCATAGGAGCTGCATAAAGGGAGCAGTTTCAAAGTGATATGTGGAACAGATAGCCCTCAACTTACAACAGTTCATTTACTGACCATTTGAAGTTACAACGGCACTGAAAAAAATGAGTTACGACTATTTTTCACATGACCATTGCAGTATTCCCATGGTCACATGGTCAAAATTCAGATTCATATTTATGACCGCTGCAGTGTCCTAGGGTCATGGGATCCCCTTTTGTGATTTTCTGACAAACAAAGTTAATGGGGAAGTCAGATTCACTTAACAACTGTATTCCTAATTTAACAACTGCAGTGATTCACTTAACAGCTGTGGCAAGAAAGGTCGTAAAATAGGGCAAAGTTCACTTAGCAACAGCAATATTGGACTCAATTGTAGTCATAAATTGATGACTGTCTGTATTTTCTGCCACTCCGAAGAACTGAGAACAAGGAACAGAAATCTATGATCCTCATACCACACAAAATAGAAAGAAAGAATGAAAAGAAAATTGGAATGAACAAAATGGGGAACCTTTCAAAATATTTATCGGTTCTCTCCCACTCCCCCCACCCCCCATATGTGTGTGTTTGAGTCAATTTTGATACCTGATGACTACCTGGACTACTCCTTACAGTTTTCCTGCAAACATTTCAGAAGTGGTTTGCCATTGTCTCCGTCCTAGGGTTGAGAGAGAATGACTGGCTTAAGGTCACCCAGCTGGCTTTGTGGCTAAGGCGCAACTAGAACTCACAGTCTCCCAGTTTCTAGCCTGATGCCTTAGCACCATATCAAACTTTTCAGTATGGTAAGCTGTGAAAAAAGGCTGCATAAATCAGGCACTGGAATACAGTAAGGCCACTCCAATGGCCAAGGAGTAAAATTGAGGTTGCCAGGACGTTGAGGTGACGTTGTACAGAGCTAATAAAGGCTCAAAGAAGGGTTTGTAAAAATTTTACTTAGGCCAAAAGAAGATGATAACAAGGCCTTCTGAGCTTGGTTGTAAATAAATAAGGTGAAATAATCCAGAAAAAAGGTAGAATGAAGCAAAACGTTGGGAAAGGAATGAGATAAAAAACGAGAGGAATGCATCAGTTCATCAACTGGTTTTGCCAGTGCATAAATGGATAGCAAGGGGTTCCTATTGAATTTTGGTCCACCATTAATTGTGAAATAAAATGGCTTTCTTCCATCATGCACATTCACATCTAATACAGTATGTCAATGCTGTTGGAGGACTAGAATGGCTGAGAGCAGAGCTAGTGGTATTTAAGCTTATACTTTAAAGCCTTCATTGTTTTACCAACATGATAGCTTCTTCTCAGTTAACAGGGGTTCAAGAAGAAGCATTCAGTTCAGGGTTTTTCCCCCCTGACATATGTCTGGTTTTCATGTGGGTTGTGAATTTTTTCCTTGACCAAAGGCAGCAAATGCTCCTCCATAAGACCCCAGGATTAAATCATTTTTTAAATGATTAAAAAATGCCTAGGAGTACTTGTGCTGCCGAAAAAGGGACTTACAATAGTTCATTCACTGACCATTCAAAGGTAAAACAGCACTGAAAAAAGTGACTTATGACCGTTTTTCACACTTACGACTATTGCAGCATCCCCATGGTCATGCGATCAAAATTTGGAGAGTTGCAGTGTCCCGGGGGTGGTGGTCATATGATCACCTTTTGCAACCTTCTGACAAGAAAAGTCAACAGGAAAGCCAGATCCGCTTAACAACCATATTACTAATGTAACAACTGCAATGATTCACTTAACAACGGTGGTAAGAGATGTAAAATGGATCAAAACTCACTTAACAAATGTCTCGCTTAGCAACTGAAATGTTGGGCTCAATTGTGGCCATAAGTCGAGGACTACCTGTATGTAGACAACCTCTCCACAGAAAAGCCAAAGGCCTTCTATCATATGGTGGGCAGGGATGGGGTTGCACTGATTAGCACATGAAAAACAATCCCAGCAGCCAGAAACAAAGGAAGGCTTTCAAAAAGGGAGAAATGCAAAACTTGCTATTTGTTTGGTAAAAAAATTACAGCCAGCAAGTTCATAAAATATTTGACTGCTGGATCTGTCAGTGCGGGCTGTTTTCTTTTTATAAGCCTTGGTTTCATTTTTATAATTGAGAAGGGCTTCTAAAGAATCATTGGCAATTAAGGCCCACTAGGGGATAGAAACCAGATGTGAATGCTTGTAGTCCTGGGCAGGGTTGTAAAACAATTCCAGCAGGGAGGAAAAAGAGCTTAGATCCAGAAACCAAGCAGCCACCTCCCTCCCCCACCCCGCCACTTACAAATGTTGTGTAAAGCTTAAACAATCCCGGGTACAGGTATATCATTTTGCCCATTCTGCTTTTTGAGAATTATCTGTCCCTTGCACTTGTTTTGCCCTGCTCAGTGCTACGAGTGATGCTGCTTCAAGTAGGGCTGTAGATCTGATTCTGATGGTATATATATATATACCTTCAAGCTTAGCAAGCCTTTCAAAGTTGCTTAAAAGGATAAATAACCATCTAATGGGCTGTGGTAAGAGGGAAAGTTATTGGAAAGCCTAGAATTGCTTTTGACATCTATTTTATGTCACAAATGCATCTTTAATGATTTGATGCATAATTTGATGCAAAGAGCCATGGTGGCACAGTGGTTAGAGTGCAGTACTGCAGGCTACTTCTGCTGCCTGCCGGCTGCCTGCAATTTGGCAGATTGAATCTCACCAGGCTCAAGGTTGACTCAGCTATTCCTTCCATCCTTCTGAGGTGGGTAAAATGAGGAGCCAGATTGTTGGGGACAAGATGCTGACTCTGTAAACCGCTTAGAAAGGGCTTTAAAGCACTGTGAGGTGGTATATAAGTCTAAGTGCTATTGCTATTAATCAAGAAAGAAGAAATGAAAGATAGGTTGAAGGTGTATATTATCCATGCAAGATCGATTCCTTCGAAGACCTGAAATAGGTTCTGCAATATTTTCCAATCAGAGAGGGGTCTTGTATTTTAGGCATCCTTTCAGGGATCAGGGCCAGAGGAGAAGCATTCAACAGCTGGGCTGAGCCTGCAGATGCCTACAAATAACCCCATCAAAATGCTTCAAAGTATGGAGTAACTACCTCTTTGCAATCTAGGAATGGCATTGTACTTTTAGAAGAGAATGGCATTGTGTCTTTTAAAGGGTGCATCAGAATCAGTGGTGGGTTTCTACCAGTTTGCCCTGGTTCGGGCAAACCAGTAACAGAGGCAGTGGGAGGCTCTGCCCACCTGCCCGGATGTCATCACGGACGCTCTACACATGCACAGAAGTTTCTGTGCATGCGGAGAAGCATCGCACATGAGCAAAGCAAGCACACACACACATACACACACACAAACTGACAGTTCCAAACCAGTAGCAAAGGTAAGTGAAATCCATTACTGATCAGAATGACATTGCCAAGCTAAATATTTACTTATAAGGGGAGGGTTGGTAGACTGTCGGAGTTCCAGAGAGAGGGTTCTGTGTTATCATGTGAAGAAATAGAGATACCATAAACTCCCTTCAATTTTTTAAAAAATGCATACAAAGAACAACAATGGGTTATTTGAGACTCTGAAGAACAAATCAATGCCCCTTTGAAGAACAAATCAAGGCATAAAACAAATGTTCAGTCAGCCATATTCAATCTAAATTGAGGGTGCAATTTTAGTAGGAGAGCTGTAGAATTATTTTAAAAGATCAGATTGGCCTTCGTCCTTATTTGGTTAGATTTTTTTAGTATTTATTTTTTATTTTATTTTTTTTACGTATATATACTTTATTAAACTTTTTTACATTAAAAGCATTAAAAAAAAGGGGGGGAAAAGGCTTATATCATTTAACAGCTTATTGGTGGTGTTTTTCATCTAATAATAATCCATGCAATAATGACAAACATTAAATTATACATATTTGTGTTCTTATTTTATCTATTGATTATGCTTAGTAACTAAATATTCCTATCTCCTTTCCATCCATCCATACCACCGTTCCCATATACCATAGAATACTGATGTCTCCTTATCCTTCAGACTCAAAGTTAGTTTGTCCATTTCTGCGCAATTCATAATCTTTTGTACAATAAGTCTCTCTGTGGGCACACATGGCTGTTTCCAACATTGAGCGAAGGCCATCCTAGCAGCAGTTAATATATGTAGTATTAAATATTTTACACTCTTCACGTATTTTTTTTTAAAGATCCCCAATAAAAAAAGTTCGGGTTCTAGATCCAATTGTTCATTCGTGATTTCTTGTAGCCACTTTTTAATTTTTAACCAATATTTACGTGCTTCGGGGCAAGACCACCACATATGGTAATATGTTCCCTCTTTATTTTTACATTTCCAGCATATGGGAGACATTTTGGGATACATTTTCGCTAATCTCGAAGGGGGCAGGTGCCACCTATAGAACATTTTATATGCATTTTCTTTGTATGCTGCTGATTTGGTTAGTTTATAATTTCTGTTCCATATTTTCTCCCAATCTGATAAATTTATATTATGTCCAATATTTTGACCCCATGCGATCATACATCCTTTCACTACTTCTTCTTCCAATTCTACTTCTAGCAAATATTTATAAATTTGGGTAATATTTTTTAGTATTTAAACAGCAGGTTTTCTTTTTATCCGACTGTTATTAATCTGTAAAATTGCTGTGTTTATAGTATGTTTTTGTGATGTACGGTCTCAGTGTGAGACTTGTGTTTCATTTATTGACACTGCAGTTATTTCTCATTCCTACATGTACTTTTTATGTGGTATATTTTACCAGTCTGAACACTTAGAGATTAATATTGGAAGCTTTTTAATTTTTATGGGGACCCATTGTGATCTGGAATTCCACTCTGATACGTTTATCTGGAAGTAGGGCTCAATGGCATTTACCTTTGGGTAAGATATGTAGAATGTTTTGTTCAAGTGAACCTAGTGGGATTTTTTCCCGTCTTTCTAAATTCTTTCCAAGGCTAGAAACTTTTTAAAGGCTTATCGCCATCCTGCATTTCATGCACGATCCTTGTCTCGGAATGTTTTATGGAATATGACCCATAGTCCTGCTTATATATGCAAGGCAAAATATGTAAAATTAAAAATGGGAGTGTAGGCCATGTATTAAAGATGAAAGGCAATGTTTAAATCCAATCAATAAAATAAAGTCTTACATGGGTGAGATGTCCCTGTTTTACCTGCACTGCTTTCTGGAATAAGCAATGCTATGTAAAGAGCACAAGAAGAGTGAGAAGTAATAATAACCTGAAGGAATAGGAACAGGAGAAAAGGAAATCTAACTAAATCTAGTTTCCGTGTGCTATCTGCTGCCCATCATCAATTGGGGCAATTGATACTGTCCTACCACATAATGCCTTTTAGCATGATAGGGAAAAAGGACAGACCAAGTTACCAGTGTTAGTTGCGTTCATGACACATGCATAGTAAAAACACCACACTAGCTGGTTTAGCCCATAAGTGACAGCAATTTATTTTCCCTTGTGTCTTTCAAAGGGATAGGTAGCTTATCACAATTGCAAGTATCCTTCAGAATTGACACCAATGTCAATTTTGTATTAGAACCTTCCAGTGGTTGGATTCAAATAATTAACCGGTTCTCTGCCCTAATGATTTCTTCCAACAACCAGTTCACCAAACTGCTCAGAAAGTTAGCAACCGGTTCTCCCGAAGTGGTGCGAACTGGCTGAATCCCATTACTGGAATCTTCCCATAAAGCCCTCCAACATTGGCAGCTGAAACAACCTTGAATCTCATTTCTAGGTCCGGTATGAGACTGCTGCTTCATCAGTGTACCAACAGATGGCGCAATTGGCCAGCTTTGGATCAGTTAATTTTTTTTCAGTAACAGTTGGACTTTTAATAAAAATTAGATTAAAGCTTTACAACTTTTCTGTACATTTATGTTAAAAGCTTCAGAGGAAATGTAAAAAAACAAACAAAACCACCCTCTATTCCTGATTATAATTCATTTGTTATCTCAGTTTCTCAGAAAGTTGTTTTTTTGAGACAACTATAATCAAGAATATTTCTTTGTAATAAAACAAGGATATCATGCTATAATTCCATTGCTATTACCTTTTAATACATAGAAGGGCTACATAATTTTCATGTTACTAAAATTATTAAACTCCTAAATACCACTCCAGAGTTCTTTTCTATGATATTTAATTAAATATTATAGTTAAAAGATAAAAATTGATAAAATTGATACAAATTAAAAAATAATATAAAGAAAATATAAAATAGAATACAATATAGTTCTTTATTGGCCAAATGTGATTGGACACACAAGTAATTTGTCTCTGGTGCATAAGTTCTCAGTGTACACACATGCAACAAGTGATATACTATGATTATAATCATAAAATACAATCATCATAAATCATAAAATACAGCACTCAATGATAGTCATAGGATACTAAATAAGCAATCAACATACATCATAATAGGATGCTAAATAAAAGCAATCAACATAAATCATAAGATACAGACAACAAAGTTATAGTCATAAGAAACTAAAGAAATAGGTAAGAAGAAAGGTAAGAAGGATAATAGTAATACAGCCCTACTAGATTGAAACAGAAAAGAAAAAAAATAAGAATACAGTAAATAAAAAAGAAATGTATAAAAAATGAGTGTCACTTTCATCACAATAAGTGTAAACAATTTTAGTAACTCATCATCTTCTCTTAAAATACAACAAATCACTAAAGCCTTGTTATTCAGACAAGAACAAGACTTCATTAAGAGTTGCAAGAGATAAAAACATATTTATTTTAATCTTGAATAGGTAGATCAATTTTATATTCTTCCTTTTACTTTTAACAATCTTGATTTTAATAGTGCCTTCAAATACTGTTCTAGAACTCAATTCTCATTTTTTTTCTTTGTCCCTTCTCACAAAATCCTTTGAAACTTTAACTCTTGTAAATCCAATACAGGAAAGTTATCCATGTCACTCTTGGTTTGTTACTTTATATCCTTTTTAATTATTGACATCAGCTGTTTCATCTTTATATCTAGTATAGTGTATTTTCAATATCATTCTTTGCACTCTGTCATTTTTAAATCCACTTTCAAATCATTCTCAGTCTTGTCTGATAAAACTTGTTCCTCTTCCATAACATCTTTTAACACTGTCTATCTATAATGTCAAACATTTTTAAAATTAATTTCTGGGTGAACTGATCACAAGTATCCTTCAATACATCTGATGTTAAAGTATTTTGCTCCATTCTGTATTAGTAAGTCAGATTTAACTGTTTGTCTCCTATAATTGTAAGCTTTTGTTGTTATTTTTCTGGTTCCTTCAAAATCCCATCCTATAATGTTTTTTGAAGAGTTCAAAACAGCAGCATTTTCCTACAGGAAGATTTTTATGATGAATTTCAAAATCTTATGTCACATGTCTCCATCTGGACCTACAGTCAATTTGATTCAGTTGTATCATTTTAAAGCTGAATCATCTGACTACCACTTTGCATGCCCCTACTACACAATGACCAAAGGAGTAAGAGTGCACATTTAAAATGAGCTTTCATAAAAGGGTAGAGATATGATGGGATGGGGGTAAGAAAGATGTTACTCATCACAATGATTACTAATCAGAAGCAGTATTGACTCAGTGCTTCCAGAGTGATCCCAACCATATTTAAAGCAGAAGCTACAGTGAGTCCTTGGCTAACGACCACAACTCAGCCCAAAATTTATGTTGTTAAAGTGAGACATTTGTTAAATGAGTTTTGACCCATTTTACGACCTTTCTTACCACACTTGTTAGGTGAATCACTGCAGTTGTTAAGTTAGTAACTTGGTTGTTAAGTGAATCTGGTTTCCAGATTGACTTTGCTTGTCAGAAGGTGATCACATGACCCCAAGACACTGCAACCATCATCAATATGAGTCAATTGCCAAGCGTCTGAATTTAAATCACGTGACCATGGGGATGCTGCAACGGTCATAACTGTGAAAAATGGTCATAAGTCACTTCTCTCAATGCCGTTGCAACTTCGAATGGTCACTAAATGAACTGTTGTAAATCGAGGACTACCTGTATTATAACAATTGGACTGAGTCAGACAGCTTTCTCTGCTCAGCTTGGAACCACAAGGCAAATAAAGATGAACGGTTAAGTGACACTCTGTCTGGGAAGAGTGCTGAGGAAGGAAGGAAGGAGGAAGGGAGGAAGGAAGGAAGGAAGGAAGGAAGGAAGGAAGGAAGGAAGGAAGGAAGGAAGGAAGGAAAAATAATAGAAAACATCTCTAGCCCTGAGAGCCACCTGCTGAGTTTTATATATATATTCACTGCCCAAATGAAAAGAAGAGAAATGTTGTCTTAGGTAAACAAGGATGCTATGCTATTCCTTTAGAGAGGAAACCTATTCAAGGGAATCAGTCCATGTAGAGAACATTTAACACTTTATGTAAGAAAACTCTTGGTGCTAGTCTGAAAAATTGTGATGTTTGAATACAAAATATACTTATAGTAGCACTAGAACTAGCACTTAGACTTATATGCAGGAAACAGTGTTGGATGGTTGTCAGTCTGACTGACATTCTTTGATCATAAGAACCAAGTTCTAACTTCTGCTTAAGAAACTAATCAGTGACTACTAATCTTGATGTCTCTGTAATTTATCATCCACTATCACTTACAGAGAAAGGTAAGCAAAAGCAAACTCTCATGTCTTTCTTTGTTCTTCCTAAGCATCTCATTGATCAACATGGAAAATGAGATGCTGAATAAGATAGACTGTCAATCTGAATTTGTAAAAATCCTCTTTTTATTTATTTAATTAAATATCAATCAATATTTAATATAACATAATAACAGAGTTGGAAGCAACCTTGGAGGTCTTCTAGTCCAACCCCCTGCTCAAGCAGGAAATCCTACACCATTTCAGACAAATGGCTATCCAACATTTTCTTAAAAATTTCCAGTGTTGGAGGATTCACAACTTCTGGAGGCAAGTTGTTCCACTTATTGATTGTTCTAACTGTCAGGAAATTTCTCCTTAGCTCTAAGTTGCTTCTCTCCTTGATTAATTTCCATCCATAGCTTCTTGTCCTGCCTTCAGGTGCTTGGTTTAATCAATATTTGATTGGTTTAATCAATATTTCTCCTTCAATTCAAGTCATTGTCTTCTTCTGTGAACTTTCCTATTCTCCGAATATATCATATCATATTCTCCAAATATATTTTGTACTTGTATTAAACTCTGAGGCAATATTCAACATCTGGCAGTATTTGATAAGCAGCAATGTTTTGCTATGTGGCTTAGACTAGAGTTTTGTAATTTGACTGAGCTGATATGGGACATCTGTGTATCACTCAAATGTTGATTTGCTATTGATCACATAGCATATGATGTATTTGTAACATGAAAAGCAGATATATATGAATAGTGGGCCTAAGTGATTGTGCCATGATTGTCCCATCACATAGTTGATTTGGGATATCACTATAGACCGTCAAATGTTTGGTTATCAGTTTATTATTATTGCATTTTTGATGGAGAAGGATGTTTGTGATGTTTTCCTTTCTCAAGTGGCAATTGGCTTCACCAATCAAGCAATGAACAATCTTGGATCACCCAGCAATGCTATCACAGGGCCTCTCTCACCAAAGTGGTCAACCATGATTCTCCTGTGCTCAACCATTGCATTATACAGTAGATTAGCAATTGGTATGTTACTTTTGATGTATCTGGCAGGAGGCTGTAGAGGGATTTCCTTCCTTCTCTGGGGTTAATCCAGCCTCCCCCTATCACCCTTCTTTGATTATAGAGGCCTGCCACTCGGGCAGATAAAACACTTTATTCATGAGGCCCTGACAGCCAGGCAGACTGGGAAGATGGTTGAACCAGGAGGCAGTCTTAGATAGACGTAGGAGGGGAAGATCAGTTGCGAAATTTCCAGGGCAGATCAAATAGATAGACTATGAGAGAGAGAGTTGGGTGATTCACATACACATGCAAAATGGCTATCTCAGCAGATCCCAACTGTCTACTTCTTATATTTTAAATTGAACCAGGGGACCTGGAGAAGAATCCCTTTGTAGGAAAGGCGGAAAGCCAGCGCCAGTCCATTAGTTAAGTCTTTTTTTAAAAGCAAGCTAGAGAGGAAGGAGTTTCTTTTGAAGATTCAGAGTCCTCCAAGAGGTCTCTCTCTCTCTCTGTGTTCTGTGTTTTCTTTTCCTACATTTTTTATCTTTAGTATGTCCATTCTCTTTTCATCTCTTCCTCCTTCGCCTGGATTTGGGAGAGGAAAGGGGAGACAATTTCAGCTTCATGTAGAAAATTAAGAAGCTTAAGCATCACTGTATATAACTAGAATTAATCATGAATATATCTGGTTTTTTTAAAAAAATAGTACAGGTAAGCTGAGTGGGTCTTTGAAGTAAACAGTCCACTTCATCCCTATTAACATAATGTTGTATGTTTGTTTATTTATACCCTGCCTTTATTATTTTTATAAACAACTCAAAGCAGCTAATTTATTCAATACACGTTCCTCCTCCTATTTTCTCCAAAAACAACAGCCACCCTGTGAATTGGGCTGGGCTGAGAATAATGGCCCAAAGTCATCAAGTTGGCTTTCATGGCTAAGGTGGGACTTGAATTCACGGTCTCTGGTTTTCTAGTTTGGTGCCTTAACCACTAGACCAAACTAGTGTTCTAATTCCTAGAAAAAGAAGTTAAACATTCACAAGGGAAATAGTTAGTAAATCCTGCTTTCCTACTAGATAGACCTACTTGCCACAATACTGATTTCTGATATATTAACTGATAGTGGAACGCTAAACATTAAAAAAAAAAATTAACTGGTGAAGACACCATGGAATTTTTTTCTTTGTAGTCCTTAATAATTGATACTACTTTTTCGGATTTCATATTCTCTGTTTTTTTTTTGTTTGTTTTTTTATAAAAAAGTTGTATTTTTACAATCATATCAAATAATTCATCCAATGTACAATTATATACAATTAGTCGGGCTTGCCCAGTCACCACCACCCTTTTTAACTCTCTTCCCTCTTCTACCTTCTTCTACCTTCTTTCCAAACCTTCCTCTCCTTCTCTTATCTACATCCTCTCCTCCCTCCACCCTACACTCCTTCTCCCTCTTCTACCCCTCTTCCTTCCTCTTCTCCTCTTTCCTACCTCCTACTCTCTCTTTTCTCCCTCCCCACCGTTCTAAAATGGTAACTGGGCAGACCCGACCCTACATTAATTCTTCAATAATCCCTGTACATTAACCATCACTCCATCTCTACCCTCCAACCCCCAGTTCCCTCCCCTTACCCCCACCCCCACCCCGACTTCCCAGAACAAAATGCAGGGTATCAAAACTAACAATCATAATCCAAAATAATTCCTAAATTATAATCTCTAGTCACTCCACACTTAATCACACTCTCAATTCCCCTCTCCTTCAGAAATATATCTAATACAAAATATTTCCTAAATTTACTCATATGCTATTCGATATTTTTTTATCTGATACTTATTTTGAATATAATCAATCCACATTTTCCATTCTAAAATATATTTTTCTTGTGTATAGTCTTTCAAATAAGCAGAGATTTTAGCCATTTCTGCCAGATTTGATACTTTGAGTGTCCATTCTTCAATTGTAGGTAATTCTTCTTTCTTCCAATATTGAGCAATCAAAAGTCTTGCATATTCTCTGTTTTTATCATTCAAAAAGTCAACCTTGTATGTTTTATGCTTCACCCATCTTCAGTCTTTCTATTTGTATCCCATCTTGAATTGCCATTGCATGGAGGAATAGCCTGCAAGTATTTGAAAATACATTCATAAATACATACTCTCAGGAAAGCATGCATAATAAATCTGTTTCAAATAAAGGAAGATGAAGATTTTCATTCTGGGTTCAATTGTGACATTGCAGGAATTATTGGGGAAGCAACATCACATGCTTCCCATTTACCAAATGATGGAATGCAAATATTCATATGGGAGATGAATGCAATTTATTTACTGCTTTATTTAGTTATTCTACATATTGATGAAGTGGGCTATGATCCATGAGAGATTGTGCAATGATAAATTATTGGTACCTAAATTGCCTCAAGGTTCTTCTTATTTTTGTTTCGATGCACTAACATGTCTATCTCCCTGGGAAATGATTTATAATCAATCTATAAACAATAGGCAAGGTATAAACTAATTTTAGTCTAAAATGTTGTTTTCAAACTCTGGGTCCACATAGGGAAGATTTTTTTTTAAGAGCAAAGATTATGCCACCGATTGCAATTAAGTAAAAGATTAAGTGAAACACGGCAATTTTTTTAAAAGTAAAGTTAATCTGGCTTTACGCTTTGCATGAAAGGGACACAAGGAAGTCAGCAATTTCTCAGTTTCATATCCGCTTCTGTTTCTGCATATTGGAGTAATAATAAAATATGACTATAGTTTATTTTACAAAAACATCAATGCTTGTGAGGAATAAAGTATATTTATATCCAGGACACACAATTCTGGATTTAAGATGGCCCCTAACTCTATCCTACCACACACACCCAAAAGAAACAAAGCTAACCTCAACAAAAGGAAAAGTATAGGGAGAAAAAGTCCTATGCAAATCTTGCACATTTGAAATATGACACATTCTGTGTTATACAAAACAACTAGTTATATCCTTTGGCAGTTTCCCTCAGAACGAACTGTATATTTGGAGATGTTTTCCAGTGAAGAAGTTAAAGCATTAATTAATTGACTTGACTATCTTGGATTGTGCAACTGTCCTGTGTCCACTCTTGTTGTTTTCCTTGAACATGGGCAAAGAGATTGTCATAGGCTGAAAAGTCCCAAACACTTAGCCTAGATCCCAGAATTTGGATGCAGATATGCTGCGTTTAAATGAATTGACTTCTCAGGGTATTCAGTCGCAGCTCCAGATTCCAATTCTTAGCCCATGTTTCATCTTCAGCTATTTAACGTTTCAGGTTCATGCTATTCTGTCTTCTTAATCATCTTTATCCATTATTCATTATCCATAATTCATTTTGCTCTTCAAAGCTTTACAAGGCACTTTAAAGAAATTACCATATCTCTTCATTTTAAAATTTGATTTGCAGGCTTTAAAAACTCCTGGCAAAATTAATAATTTCACAATCATAAGGTCTGGATAAGATGACATCTATGCTTTTATGCTTTCATGCACTAGCCCTTGGTCACACGTTCACACCTGCTGGAAAAATACTTTCTGTAGCATCAATTTCACTGAAACATTTAGTAATCTCTAGTATTTCTCACCCGACACCCCACCTTCTTCTTCACTTTGAAATATCCTTAGGCCTTAGAACAAATTAGAAACTTTCTATAAAATAGAAAGGTACTAAATTTTATGTGGCTGGAAGGATTAGTCAGGGTCCGATTTGATCTGGATTTTGTCCAAATGACCAAGAGAAACTTCTTGTGAAGTCTCCAAGTTTGCACTCCCTTTTTCCAGTGTAGTAGTTCTTAGACAAAAACAGATAGTTGGTCTTAAATTCACACCTACTGGGCTTGATGAAAGCACGGAGCGAATCTCTGCTCCTAAATCTCAGCATAAAGGTAAGTGCCACAGATCAGTTCCTTAGGTGCGTTGTTTTGAGTTTACCATAATTGGATTGCAAAAATGTAACCAAATGAATAGCAATAGCAGTAGCACTTAGACTTATATACCACTTCACAGTGCTTTACAGCCATCTCTAAGCAGTTTACAGAGTCATCATATTGCCCCCAACAATCTGGGTCTAATAATCTAATGATGTGGGTTTGTTTTGCTCCCCCAGTGTCTGATTATGAATTAGGCAGCGAGTTATTTATTTATTATTAAATTTATATAGCTAGTTTTCCTAACTCCCGCTCAAAAGCCTCACCACTGCTATAACAGCCCTACCATACCATAAAGGGGAAGCTCAAAGAGGCCATTCCTCTGTACTAGAGACAAATTATAACTAAGCTACAAAAAGTCTAGATAGCCACCAAGTGGCAGCAAAGAATTTTCTGTCTCTCTTTCCTGCCTTCTTTTGGTCATCTGGATCTTTTCAACCTGGTTTAGAGCTACAGTAGATCATTTTTCTCCTAGAAACCCAACCAATCCCCCTGAAACTGGATCTCTTTCTCGGCAGACGGAGAGAGTGACTTTTCTTGTGCTCTGAAAGTTAAAGGGACATCAGAGTCCTTTCCTCTCTGGCTTGGAAAAAATGGGATGGTGAGGGATTTCTGCTATTTGTAGGCCAGAAGACATAGGATTCCCTTCCGCACTACTATATTTTATTGGTGGAAAAGGAAACTAAAATGAAGGCAGTGCATTTGTTTTAACACTGGAGTTTTATAAACCTTAAGAGTTATTTTAAAAAATTGAAATCTCAGCATAAAATGTTTCACATAAAGGAAGGATTCAAATGAATTGAATGCCTAGAGCCAGTTCCTGTTGACGGCAAACTCTTCACATAGACTCAAAAATCACTCCAATGTACAAAGTGTCTGGTTTAGATAGAATAGAATAGGATAGAATAGAATAGAATAGAATAGAATAGAATAGAATAGAATAGAATAGAATAGAATAGAGTAGAAATTTTTATTGGCCAAGTGTGATTGGACACATCAGGAATTTGTCTTGGTGCATATGCTCTCAGTGTACATAAAAGAAAAGATAAGTTCATCAAGAATCATAAAGTACAACACTTAATAATAGTCATAGGGTACAAATAAACAATCAGGAAACAATCAATATCAATATAAATCCCCAATGGGAAGGTATTGAGATGCAATGAGCTTTACGTTTCATTATCTCCAGACCATTGCTAAGGCAATGGCTCAGGTAGTCCAAGGTATCTTAACAATGCCAACTAAGGAAGGATGCTTCAGCAGAGCCTGCCCGTTTCTGATTCAGTGCTTTGACTCCTTGTTTTTGTACTTGTATTCTAACATGGTCTCCAGCAGAGTAAAGAAATCTTCACACTCCTTGCCCTTCTCACAAAAGAAGACGGGGTGGCAGCCAGAGGTGCGTGGACCAAAGTGCTTCATGCCAGCTGCTAGACTCTTTGTCACCAATCTGATTGGTAGACTAAACAGCCAGGACCCAGCCTGATCTTTCCCTCATTCTCTCTCCAGCGAGAGACGAGTGCTATAGAAGGAGACAACGTAGGCTATCAAGGAGAAATTACTGCAAGAGCATTCCTGCTAACAAGGAGGAGGGGGAGTCAGCATGCAATGGTTTGCATCAAAACTGGCAGCAACTCACAACTGGGAAGCCTTTGCAGTGGGGGTGGGAAGAGCAGCATTAACAAGACTGCCTGCTTGGTGGCAGGGTGGCTGAGAGTCCCAAGCAGACAGGTCACCAGGCTAAGTGGGAAGTCTTTCAGAATACTTTGGTCATGGCCAACGTTGTCTTTTGCAGTAGAGCTGGGTGGAGTAGGCAATGGGAGCAAATTGCCCAGGTGCTGCTAATAGCCAGGCCTCAATCCAAGTATAGGTTCAGCAGCTGAAATACACACTTGAAAATATAAACCCAAGAATTATTTCAATTTATTTCTCTTTACAGGGAAATGGACTTCAGTGGAAGAAAAACAAGACAGAAAGAATGAGAGATTAACAGAGTTGGAAGGGACCTTAGAGGTCTTCTAGTCCAACCCTCTGCTCACACAGGAAACCCTATGCCATTTCAGACAAATGGTTGTCCAATCTCTTCTTAAAAACTTCCAGTGTTAGAGCACCCAGAACTTTTGAAGGCAAGCCATTCCAGTTCTAATTCTATTAATTGTTCTAATTGTCAGGACATTTCTCCCTAGTTCTAGGTTGGTTCTCTCCTTGATTAGTTTCCATCCATTGCTGCTTCTTCTATCTTCAGGTGCTTTGGAGAATAGGTTGATCCCCCTCTTCTTTGTGGCAGCTCCTTAGATATTGGAATTCTGCTATCATGTCTCACCTAGTCCTTTTTTTCATTAACCTAGACTTATCCAATTCCTGCAACCATTCTTCATATGGGATTAAGTCCCTTAATCATCTTTGTTGCTCTTCTCTGCAATCTTTCTAGATTTTATATTGTGGTGATCAAAACTGGCTGCAGTATTCCAAGTATGGTCTTACCAAGGCATTATAAAGTGGCGCTAGCATTTCATGTGATCTTGATTCTATCCCTTCGTTAATGCAGCCTAGGACTGTGTGGGCTATTTTGACAGCAGCAACATACTGCTGGCTCATATTTAAATCATTGTACACTAGAATGCCAAGATCTTTCTCACAGTCCCTACCATTGAGCCAGGTACCACCTATTCTGTATCTGTGCATTTGGGTTTTCTTTCCTAAATGTAGAGCCTTACTTTTCTCACCATTGAACTGCACTGATTGCAAGAGTTGCGCTGATGTGGGGTGTAGTAAAAAGCAAAGAGTACCTGTATTAGGGGATTCATATTGGCTGGGGAATTATGGGGGTTGATATCCACCCTCCTTTTAAGGTTGCTAAATTTGAAAAACACCAGCTTAAATTAAGATTGGGCCACTCTTTCCATGTCATCCCCCCTATCACTCCAGCCACCTAGACTTTAGCCTTGGCCTGGACAAGTATGGTTGCCTTCTATATATTCTGTCATATGCAGAGAATATGTTCGTATCCCCCTTAAGTTCATTTAGATGAACAAGACATTGGGTGATACCAATATTAGAGATACCACACTCATTCTTTGTTTGGCATATTGTGTGCCTTTATCTCCAGAGTGTATTGAAAACATTCATTGTGATTTTTTAAAGGACGACCTCCCTAAGTCCATGGGCATTTTAAGACATGGTCAACCAAAGGCTAAAATGGAAAAGGAAGTGCAGGACCTATTTCACAGACAAAAGCCAGGAAAAGCTCCAGGCCCAGACAAGATAACTCCTTCTTGCTTAAAAGTCTGTGCTGACCAATTGGCCCCATCTTCACCCATATTTTCAATAAATCACTAGAGATGTGCTATGTTCCTTCTTGCTTCAAACGCTCTACCATCATCCCAGTGCCGAAGAAGAAGAAGAAGAAGCAGCCCACCATCAAGGAGCTGAATGACTACAGACCAGTTGCTTTAACATCTGTAGTCATGAAAACCTTTGAAAGGCTAGTGCTTTCCTACCTGAAAACCATCACGGATCCGCTGTTAGACCCCTTGCAATTTGCATACCGAGCAAATAGATCAACAGATGATGCTGTTAATATGGCTCTGCACTACATCCTACAACATCTTGAGTCTAAAGACCTATGTAAGGGTCCTCTTTGTAGACTTTAGTTCAGCATTCAATACCATCATTCCAGACACTCTTCTAACTAAGCTAAACCAGCTACAGGTACCAGAACAGACTTGTAAGTGGATCACAAACTTCCTAACAAACAGGAAGCAGCAGGTGAAGCTAAGCAAGATCACATCAAATACCTGTACAATTAGCACAGGGGCCCCCCAAGGCTGTGTGCTCTCCCCACTTCTCTCTGTATACCAATGACTGCATCTCCAATGATCCATCTGTTAAACTACTGAAGTTCGCAGATGACACAACAGTGATTGGTCTCATTGAGACAATGACGAATTCACATATAGATGAGAGGTCGAATGACTAGCCTTGTGGTGCGGCCGAAACAATCTGGAACCGAACACACTCAAAACCGTAGAAATGGTGGTAGACTTTAGGAGAAACCCTTCCATACTTCCACCTCTCACAATACTAGACAACACAGTATCAACAGTAGAAACCTTTAAATTTCTAGGTTCTATCATATCGCAAGATCTAAAATGGACAGCTAACATCAAAAACATCATCAAAAAAGGACAACAAAGACTGTTCTTTCTGCGCCAACTCAGTAAGCTCAAACTGCCCAAGGAGCTGCTGATCCAATTCTACAGAGGAATTATTGAGTCTGTCATTTGCACCTCTATAACTGTCTGGTTCGGTTCTGCAACCCAACAAGAAAGACACAGACTTCAGAGGATAATTAGAACTGCAGAAAAAATAATTGCTACCAACCTGCCTTCCATTGAGGACCTGTGTACTGCACGAATCAAGAAGAGGGCCGTGAAAATATTTACAGACCCCTCGCATCCTGGACATAAACTGTTTCAACTACTACCCTCAAAACGACGCTATAAAGCACTGCACACCAGAACAACTAGACACAAGAACAGTTTTTTCCCGAAGGCCATCACTCTGCTAAACAAATAATTCCCTCAACACTGTCAAACTATTTACTAAATCTGCACTACTATTAATCTTCTCATCGTTCCTATCACCAATCTCTTTCCACTTATGATTGTATGACTGTAACTTTGTTGCTGGTAATCTTTATGATTTATATTGATATATTGACCATAATTTGTGTTGTAAATGTTGTACCTTGATGAAGGTATCTTTTCTTTTATGTACACTGAGAGCATATGCACCAAGACAAATTCCTTGTATGTCCAATCACACTTGGCCAATAAAAAAAAAATCTATTCTATCTATTCTATTCTAAACATACTTCCCTGGGGTGGGAATTTCATAAATAAGGCATGCTCATCTAAATATCATATCATATCATATTATATCATATCCTATCATATCATATCATATCATATCATATCATAATCTAGTCTAGTCTAGTCTAGTCTAGTCTAGTCTAGTCTACTTATTAGGTGGACATGCCTTCTGAGAAATGTCTTCTTATTTATGAAATTCCCCCCCTAGGGAAGTATGGTTGACCGTTGGTTGGCCATGTTTTAGACAAGCCAAGGTGATTTTGTTTCAAAAGATATTTAATATTTGCATTGCTTTCAAGTGATGCTTTTTCAAAGCTTGGTTTAACAATAACGTTCTGTTCAGAATTTTAATATCCCAAGTCCTTACAGATGTTCTCCAGAATGCTCATTCAGTAGAAATTCTGGCTGTGAGTACTGGACATTTATTTATGCATTTGTTAGATTTGTAGTCCACATTTTGTTCAGGAGGTCAAGATTGTGTTAACTCTCCCCATTTTTCCCCACAGTAACAACCCAGTGAGGTAGATTGGGCTGTCCCATAGTCACCAGTGAGCTTCCATGTCTGGTGATGGATTTGTGCCAACTCCCATAGTTAAATCAACTGTTTCTCAACCTTTGCAACTTTAAAATATGTGGACTTTAACTCCCAGAATTCTGTAAATTGAAGTCCGGATATCTTAAAGTTGTTGAAGTTGAGAAACACTGCCTTAATCTCCACATCACTGGAGTCCTAAGGCATCTGAGAGACACCATGACAGAGAAGGCTCTTGTTTCATTTTTTCATTAAAAAAAATCATAATGTTATCCCTGAAAAATTACATGAAAATATTGAAAGAAAAAGTTGGATATATCCTATAGATTTCTGTTTATTGCTTAGGTGGATTTCTATCCCAATCTTTATTAAATGGTTTTCCAAGCCAATATTTTTGTATTTATTTATTCCCATTCATGCTATCCCACACACCCCAAGCCCAGATGGCCATCTCCTTTGGTCAGAAATGTATATTGGCACTTTTAAAACCTTTGTAATTCAGTCAGCATTACGTATATTGATCATGTAGTTAATTAAACCATCAATCAACCATTCAGCAATTCCACAATTGAAAATAAATAAATAAATAAAAGCACTGATACAATATTTTCTCTCAAAACTCTTAAGTAATTTAGTAATCTTGACCACAAATATATATTCCCATGTTAATGTAGCATATTAGGGGCAAATGGCTGATGCGGAACTGAGTAACCTATAATATATTTTCCTAGTCTTCTTAAAATCTCCATCGTTTTCAAAATTTCTTTCTTTCCTGTTCACTTCTTGTGCTAAGTACTTTTCAGCTTGCTATGGTCAGTGAATGTCACTTAACTAAGCTTTCTCATCAAGTCAATTTCTAAACAACTTTCAAGCTTGCTAGCCAAATGGTTCCCTGCTAAGCAAATGAAGCTAGGAGGAAGCATCTGGCTGTTGTCGTCTGGAAGAGGGTAGCTTATCAGTTTTAATTCTTGGGGGTGGGGAAGCAGATATCAGGTGAAGAAAGTTTGTTTACCATCTAAGTGTTCAAAGAAAAATCATCAGAGGCGTTATCGTTTTGGGCATCTTCATGTCTATAGGGAACCCATCAGAGATGCAGGCATTGATTTCCCGAGAATAAATATCCCTCCATGTTGATGATAAAGTAATAGGAAACAATGCTTTAAAGTAGCCAGATGAACAAGAGGAAAAAAATAGAAACAAAAAAAAGGAGAGTGTGAGTTTATTTATTTATTTAGTGATGGCATATCATACACGGACTAGCAAGATATATTAATTAACATTTCACCTAGACACAATAAAATACAAATGTTAAAAAGATCTATGTTCAGATACCAGTGTCCAGGCTATCTCTTTAAAGTGCAACTTGGTTTCTATGAAAACGATAAGTTTACAGGCTGATAAATTATGATTAACTGATCCAAGAAAGCTACCTCTGATGTAGCTTATGCATTTAAAAGAAGTTCTTGTCCATTTGTATATCCTCTGCTTATTGCTCAGTTGCCTTTTAGCTTTTTCCTATGTATTCTTCTCTTTGGCTAATTCTGTCTATCATACTGATATGAAGACATTGCCCATAGCAATCATCAATTTAGAATCCAAGAGACCATGAGTTCTAGTCCTGCCTTAGGTACAAAGCCCATTGGGTGACCTAACACTCTCTCAGCCCTAGAGATGAGGCAATGGCATTTCTGAAAAAAACCTGCTAAGAAAATTTCAGGGACTTTATTTATTTTTATTTATTTATTTATTTTGTCACACAGTATATATAAGCATAAGCATGAAATAACTATACAATATAAGTATATATATAAGCATGAGTATGAATTAACTATATTAATTGGATATAATGAAAGGAAACAATAGGACAGAAATGGTAGGCACTCTTGTGTTCTTATGCACACCCCTTACAGACCTCTTAGGAATGGGGTAAGATCAATAGTAGACAGTTTTTGGTTAAAGCTTTGGGGATCTTGGGAAGAGACCACAGAGTCAGGTAGTGTATTCTAAGTATTAACAACTCTGTTACTGAAGTCATATTTTCTGCAATCAAGATTGGAGCGGTTAACATTAAGCTTAAATCTATTGTGTGCTCGTGTATTGTTGCAATTGAAGCTGAAATAGTCTTCAACAACAAGGACATTGTATTAGATGATTCTATGAATTAAACTCAGGTCATGTCGAAGGCAGCGTAGTTCTAAATTTTCTAAACCCAGGATTTCAAGTCTGTGGCATAAGGTATTTTGTTGTATTCAGAGGAGTGGAGAACTCTTCTTGTAAAATATTTCTGGACACGTTCAATTGTATTGATGTCAGAAATGTGGTATGGGTTCAGACAGTCGAGCTGTATTCAAGAATTGGTCTAGCAAATGTTTTATATGCTCTGGTTAGTAGTGTAGTGTTTTTGGAGAAGAAGCTACGCAAGATTAGATTTACAACTCTTAAAGCCTTTTTTGCAATGTAGTTGCAGTGGGCTTTGGCACTTAGATCATTTGATATGAAAACTCCAAGGTCTTTAACAGGGTGGGGGTCATCTGTAAGGTAATGTCCATCAAGCTTGTACTTAGTGTTTAGGTTCTTTTTTCCAATATGTAAGACTTGAGCATTTGCTGGTTGAGATTTGGAGTTGTTTTAGACCATTCAGACACAAAGTCAAGGTTTTTTTGAAGGGTAGCTGTATTGTTGGCGGTGTTAAATAATTTGACATCGTCAGCAAAGAGAACACAATTACTGGTAATATGGTCACAGAGATCATTAATGTATAATATGAAGAGTATTGGTCCAAGAACGCTGCCTTGGGGAATGCCACTTTTGACAGGAACAGGATTTGATATAGCATTGCCAATTTTGACCACTTGTTGTCTGTTTGACAGGAAAGCTGTTATCCAATTGTGGAGGGGTCCTGAGATGCCATAGGATTTTAGTTTTAGGAGAAGTTTATCATGTACTACTGAGTCAAAAGGTTTACAGAAGTCTATGTAAATTGCATCTATTGCTTTGCCTTGATCAAGATTTGTAGTCCATATGTTTTTGCAGTGAAGAAGTTGTAAATTACATGATAATTTTTTTCTGAAACCAAATTGTTTATTAGAGAGTAGGTTGTTTATTTCTAGGTGGAGGGTAATGGATTGGTTGATGATAGATTCCATTACTTTGCAGGTGACGCAACATAGAGAGATTGGTCTGTAATTTTCAACTAGGCTGGGATCTCCTTTTTTGAAGACTGGGATGACCGTGGCTAGTGACCAAAGTTTGGGAAGGGAACTGGTCGTGAAAGCTTTTTCAAAGATTATGCTTAGAGGTTCTGCTATATTAGTGGAAAGTTTTTTTAAGAAGTATGCACATAGTCCATCAGGTCCAATAGATAGAAATGGTTTCAGTTTGCGAAGAGCTTTTTCAATATTATCTTCTGTGAAATCTATTTGTGTTAGGTCATTGTACTCATTGTTGGTACGATAGGGGAATGTCGGGTATGAGCCGTTACTGTTAACAAAGACTGAGCCAAAGAATGTGTTAAAGATGTTTGCTTTAGCTGTTTCATCATTACATTCTTTGCTGTTAGATTCTTTTAGTGGTGGGATGGATCTCGAGTCTTTAAGTTTGTTGTTTACAAAATTATAAAAAACACAATTGGAATTTGTGCGCAGAAGGTCTTCTTGCTTGGTGTGGTAATTGGTGCATTCAATTTTTATTTGGTTGCATATATTTCTGTAGCGGTTTTTGAAATTTGCTACATAGCCCTTTTTGTTTCTTCTCCAGAGGGATTCACCAGGAGAAAAGACTGACAAGGAAAAATAAGTTTCATTTCCTAATAAAAGACCAATATAATTGGTGCCTATACATCTGGGAGGCTTGGCAATTGATATGTATATAATAATATTCATTGGCATACTCAGTTTGTGAGCTAGCACAGTTGCCAAATAAACAGGCTGAATGTCTTTTGCCTCTTGGTTCTGCTGAGCTCCAAAAAAAGGCAGAAAAATGGCCTAGAGCTATATAGCACCCACTGCTCTTATCTCCTCCTTCTGAGGGAAAAAGGGTTTCTATAAAAGCTTTCTGTGTAGGGACATTGTGCACTCCTTCAGAAAGATGTGTCGGCCCATAAATCATTAGTCCCTATGATTTATATTCAGACTCACACAGGTTAGGTAATTGCAGTAAACAGAATAAACAGAACTCACTCAGGCTGGATTTATGGGTGAAAGAGAGGATTCTTAACCACCAAAGACGAAGAAAACTACTTAGCAAGTCCCACACTTGTGTTTTACCCAACCTTTGCAAAATGTTGCTTAAATATTTTCAAATTAAAGAGGAACCGCACCAGTTCCAATTACAGTCCCAATAACTCTGTTTTCCGAACAAGAGATTCAGCACTTGAAATGTTATTATTCGGGAGGTGATCAGCCAACCCTTCTGATCTGCTGTCATATGGAATATTATTAGTATATTCAAAATTCTGTTATAAAAAAATATTTTAGTTGTGGCTGATATGTGATAAATTTGGTCTCCCTTGATATATTCAGAAAGCTTTATGAACAGCAAAACATTTAGATGCTTTCCCAGTTAGTTCACATGACCCCAGTAATCCATAATTCTTTTGTTTTTTCATATCAAATGAATTTGATCAAATGGACTGACTGGCTTTTCAGAAACTTCCAAAGCAATCCTATTATGGCAAAAAAGGGTAATGTTGTAGGACATCTACTGCAAAATCCAAAGTCTTCCACATTTCCTGCAGCCAGAACAGAAAATGGGCAGAGTGACTTTTTTCATTATCTCCCCCACTCCCGCCCCTACATTTCTTCTTCATCCTCCTCACTCTGCTCAGTGGCATTGAGGAATATGTGCCTGGACAGAAGAGTACTCCATAAATACATGCCATTTCCAGACATCTGCTTTGGAATACTGGAGCCTGAATAGTGACATAATTTCTCTCTACCAACATATCTAGCTACAGATTAAGACATTCACAGTGCCCAATGGGTTGCTAGTTGCTCTATCTAGAAGACTCCCATGACTCTCTAAATTGCTATCATACATTTTCAACAGAAAGACACATTTTTCTTTTAGATTAGCCTTTCCCAACCTACAACTCCCACAGGCCCATCCAGCATAATCAATAATTAGGGACAATGTAGGGATAGCTATACTGATGCTATACTGCTATATATTGATGCTATACTGAGCTATACTGATAGCCAACCCTGAACTTTGATTTGGGAGATCCAAAAATTCTAATTGCAAATACCGTATCTCCTTTTTTTTTTTTTAGGTTTTTAGGATTGAGTGCTAATTGTCAACATTTCAAGCAAATTTAGATCCAATTCAATGAAATGTTAGATTAGATTTTGTTCACCCTTGATATGCCCTTTGCTGAAAAACTGCAAAATTTCACTGCAAAATTTTGAGATAGAAGCGTTATTTTACAACAATTGAGCTCTTACTTGGAGAATTATTTCTTAAAACATATGCCAGGGAATGGCTGCTGTATTCCAATACAACTAAACTATCATTCTTAAATGATCTTATTTCTTGTGTTTTATAACAGTTTAACAATCTCTTATGATAGTTAACTGGAGATGTTTATGTTTAAAATTCTAAATAGCTTAAGACTAGAGAATTTGGAGGAATAGCTCATCATATATGTATGTGTGTGAATGTTTGCCTAATCCATAGATCATTCTTTCTCAAGTGCAAATGTCAAAAGAAGTTAGGTAGGTGATTAATTATTGATTCTCTTTCTCAGTAGACTTTAGATTCTTATAGCTATTTCTGTTCAAAGACATTTTAGATCTCAGATTTTCTCTAAATTGTATGTTTATGTGTGTGTGTGTGTCTTTGTTTGTGTATCCTGTGTATCGTTGTTGAATTTTATTCAACATGTTTTCCTATCACTATTTTCTTGGACGTAATGTGGGGTGTATTTTGTTCACAAAAGGATTTTAAGCAAGAAAAGGCAATATAGCTGGGTGATACGTTAAACTCTTCTGGCAGAATCCTGTTACAAGAAAAACTCAGGGGGATATATTGAATAGTGATTCTAAATCTATTGCAGTATTATATTATACATTGCATTCAGTTTGCTAAGCACAACCAGAGCTGCCTTTTGCTTAAAGGTTTCTTTAACCAAAGTGGTCATGGTAACCTCTTCCCACACAAGTTTTGCCAAAGCTGGATTTCAGTATGAAAACATCTGACATTATATTGCTGTAACAATAAAATCAAACCCAATACTACAAGCGCCATTGGAAAAAATGATAACATTAGAATGTACAGCTTTGTTTGCATTCTGTAGACTTTAAGAATGATTTCCTAAAATTTAACAATGCTAATATTTTCCCCATGTTGGGTAGCTTTTTCTCATCAAGGAAAACTGGAACAATCCGTTTTCAGTACATCTTTATTTGATTGTGTTGAAACAGAGTTGCATTTTAAACAGCACTGTTTAAATTCACAAATTGTTCTAAGATCAGAATTGTCCATGCTATTGCTTTAAATGTCTTAAACTGTCCTTTTCATCCTGCCAAGATAGTTATTTTAGTATGATTATCATTTCCATATACTGTATTCGAAATCTGGATGAAAACTGTCCATATTTTGCATATAACCTGAACGAGTTCTCCAATGAATATTAGCTGTATGTTTAGATTTGCCCTAAAAAGAGGATTTTTGTTTTGTTTTTAAAGGAACTGAGAAAATATTGCAAAAAACAAACAATTCATAAATGTTGGGCATAGTAAATTCATAGTAGCCCTTTATGCTATATTAAGAGGTGCAAGCAGTTCCAATCAAGGAGAGGACAACCTAGAACTAAGGAGAAATTTCCTGGCAGTTAGAATCAATGGAATGGCTTGCCTCCAGAAATTGTTGGTGGTCCAATACTGGAGTTTTTAAAGAAGAGATTGGTCAACCATTTGTTTGAAATGGTATAGGGTCTCTTGCTTGGAGGACTAGAAGACCTACAGAATACAGAATAACAGAGTTGGAAGGGACCTTGTAGATCATCTAGTCCAATCCTTTGCTCAAGGAGACCCTATACCATTTCTGACAAGTGGCTGTTCAGTCTCTTCTTGAAAGCCTCCAGTGAAGAAGTACCCACAACTTCTGAAGGCAAGCAGTTCCATTGGTTAATTGTTCTGTCAGAAAATGTTTCCTTATTTCTAGGTTGAATCTCTCCTTGATCAGTTTCCATCCACTGTGCCTTCTCTGGCCTTCAAGTGCTTTGGAAAATAGATTGCCCCCCACTCCTCTCTGTGGCAGCCCCTCAAGTAGTGGAACAATGCTATTCTGTATTTGGAAACAAAGAATGGAAGCCATAAATCCATTGTTGAAAAATCATTTATTATTAAACTTATTTGTTGCCCATCTTATAGTTTAAGGCAACTCTGAGCAGCTATTTGCTATGCATATTGGAAACAAAAGAATTACAAATGAAAGCTTAGTAGTCAGTAGAGATTCCAGAAAAAAATTAGGCCAATCTGATTGGCATAGCACCCAAGCTGTTAAATTGGGTGCTGGCAGGCATAAAATTACATTGCACAAAGGAGTCCAGGTATTTTGTACCAAGGATACTTTTAAAGGCATCCATTCAGATAGCTGGTTGCGTTTAGCCTCATAATACAATGAAAGCAACTTCCCTCTCTGTTAAATCAGTCTTCTAGTTTAGCTGGGATTCTGTCACACTGGAACTGTCAGAAAAGAGCAATTCTCAAGTTTGGCTATAAAATAAATTCTTCAACTGAAAACAAAGAATCAGAACCTTACGAATATCTCCACTGGGAAAATTCTGTTCTGCTTGGTGTAGTGTTGGTTTCTATACTGCTGATCCAAAGCTGCATCTGGTAGACTAGCTCATTATCAGACAACAGTCCAAGAAAGATATCCTTGCATCTTTATTGCTACTAATTTATCAGAGGTTTCTACAGGTGGATAAAATGAGGGGAAATGCTGAACAAAATGACATATGGGGAAAAAAATCTCTGATCTTTCGTATTTCCAATTAGTAGGTTATGTGAAACATTTTTACTCGATATTCTGGGTGAGTGACTGTTGGACTGTGATAGTAAACCATTTTGGGCTGAATGGAAAAAATAGCCCACTTATGGGTATACTGAGTCCTTGGCAAGTAATTCATTCAGCGTTGACCTTAGATTCTGCTGGCTTCTTCTTCACTCTGACTCAGAATTTCTGCTTTCATATTTTCCCACTGTAATTAGTTTAACTGACATTCTCACTTGGAAAAGCATTAGGATATCTTTCTACAGCTGAACAAAAGAGGGTATTGGGCAGTGGTGAAATCCAATTTTTTTTACTATCGGTTCTGTGGACGTGGCTTGGTGGGCGTGGTGTGGCTTGGTGGGCATGGCTTGGTGGGCGTGGCAGGGAAAGGATACTGCAAAATTTCCATTCCCTCCACACTCTGGGGCCAGCCAGAGATAGTATTTGCCAGTTCTCTGAACTGCTCAAAATTTCCACTACCGGTTCTCCAGAACCTGTCAGAACCTGCTGGATTTCACCCCTGGTATTGGGGTAAAAAGAAACAAGATTTCAAGCTGATGGTCAGGTAAAGCTCCACCAGAAAATTAGCCAAATTAGCTGGGTGAACATATCTGCATTTAATAGTTGGGCACATGCTTGAGCACCATACAAGGTGCACATGTACCACTTGAATCAAAATAGCAGGTGATCCATGATGGGGGTAGTGACAAATGTGGCAATGATGCCTTTGTATCTAAAAACTATTTTCATGAGCTCCGTAGCTTCTCTGCATTAGAGCAGATAATGTATACTACCCAATATGCTCTCATAAATGAATTGGAATTAGAGAACACTGGGCTGGCTAATATTTGCTGATGAAATCAAGTTATTCAGGTAGAAGAAGCAAAAATCACTATGCTTCAATAAGATATTACCAAATTAAGGAAGGGGTGGAAAGGAAAAAGCAGGAATGGCATTAAAATGGTAAATGAGGGTCATTGTGAGCATCAAGGTGCAGATTGGAACAGCCCATTCATGGGAAAAAGAAAATCCTAACTGGGTAATAGATACCAATCTGGCCTGAACTAAACCAGGAAACCAGCTAAACCAGGAAAGATAACTCAAGGTTTGGGCAGATCACTTTTAAAAAAATAGACTTTATGTTGCAGATGTGAAAAAGATTTATTCCATTTACTCCTTTCTCCTAGGGGGAAAAGATAGAAAATAAATGCAAAAACTCTTTAACGTTTCATACAAAAGTTTGATGCAGTAACTTTTAAATTAGTTTGTACAATTATCAAATATCCTCTCAAAAAGTATTTTATAATGCTGGAAAAGGGACAGCATAATCAAGATGAGTGGTGAACGATGGGGCTGGAGCAATCCTCTATGAGGAAAGGCTGAGCAAAAGCTGGGAGAGGGTTAATACAATAAAAATACATAAGATTATGCATAGTATGTAAAGAATGTGAATAGAGTCACTCTTCCATTTCACTCCCTGTCTTCTAGAACAGGAGTCTCCAACCTTGGTCCCTTTAAGACTTGTGGACTTCAACTCCCAGAGTTCCTCAGCCAGCTTTGCTGGGACTCTGGGAGTTGAAGTCCACAAGTCTTAAAAGGACCAAGGTTGGAGATCCCTGTTCTAGAAGTACAGATTGAGACTATTCATTGAAAATGAAAAATACTTCACTCAGCACTCCACTGAAATATGGAATTTGTTACCTCCATGTATAGATAGACAACTTTGAAAAATGGCAGAGAAAATTATTGAAGGTTAAGATAATTAATGGTTTCTAGCCAGAATGGCTGATATCTTAATGATAAGATCTGGAAGATCTCTGAGTATGGATGAGCCTGAGACAACAGCATTAAAGGGCTCTTGCAATAACTTTCATTTATAAATTAAAAGCATTTGAAGCAAAGAAAAGAGCAAGACCAGTAGAAAAATGGATGGACATAGTTACAGTGCCAATGGTGGACCTTTAGAAGACCTGAATGGCCAAGTTAAGTACAGACTGTTATGAAGAAAATCTACCGTTGAAGTCACTAAGATTTGACACCGACCTGATGGCAAGTATTAATCAAAAATCAAATCAATATATCCAAAACATCTAAGAAATCCTCCTTTAGCACAACTGGCAGAAAGGCTGAAAAAAGTGAACAAGCTCACCCTAAAACACATATCCAAAGTTACCATAGTTCCTTCCTTTTGTCACTCAGAGTCAGCAAGACTCCATATGGAGGCAATTTGAAGCAAGTGGGCCCTTGTTGGATAACTCTCCTTGGTTAGGCCAAAATAATACCATGCGGAGTTGAAGCTACTTGGCAGCCAATTAACCTCCTCCCCCTCAAGCCAGTACATGACAGGTTAAGAGTCTTCCTGTTTCTGCGAACTTCTCCACACATAGCGTTGCACGCTCTTCAGCTATCAGGGAGAATGATAGCTGCAGCAGAGCCAACACGTCAGCACCTCAGGCAACACACCTCTTACCTGTCAGGAGCTCAGCATTTTGCGGCAATGCGGCATGTCACAGCCCTAGTTGATGAAAGTCATGGCCCTTCTTCATTCCACCATGTGATAGATGAGGCAGGGCCAGATTTATTGGCATTTCAAGACTTCTAGAGATTCCACACACAAGCCTAGCTTTTCAGGTCTTTCTGCATGGCTTCCCCATGGAAAAGTGACAAGGCAGAGGCAATGGACATGACAGTTTACAAATAACATTATTAGGGTTGCTGGGGTTATTCATAATAATATTACTCTCATCCTATTCGGCTTTAGAAACCTGAATTTTCATGTAATTATTCTTGTATTTTTACCTTAATAATTAGGCTAATGATTAAAGAAGCACCATATGATAAAATTGGAAAGGGATGCAATGATTTTCCCAGGATTGTAAAGCAGGATCTATGCATTCAACTCCCAGAGCAACCAGCAAAGCTGGCTGGGGAATTCTGCGAGTTGAAGTCTGCTGGGCTTAAAGTTGCTAAGGTTGGAGATTCCTGATCTATACCATTCTAAAAATGATCCAAAATGTGTGTGTGTGTGTGTGTGTGTGTGTGTGTGAGAGAGAGAGAGAGAGAGAGAGAGAGAGAGAGAGAGAGAAAACATCCCAACTTTATATATATAGCAATAAATAAAATTATTAACAATAGGTTACATATCAATTTGGCTAAACAATGATTGCAGCGTTTTTGAGCTATACTATTACAGAATGAATGCCCATATTCAGCTTTCTGATACATATTTCATTAGAAACAGTGCACACAAATATCCCTTTTTTGACTAGTTACTATTTTCTCACCTTTTTCATGAACTCTGGGTGGTTTATGATTAGTTTTCATTGAATTTTACCACAAATCAACAATTCTACGGTCTCTTGAAGACCACAGGACGTATTACTGAAAAAGCTTATGAAATAGTATTTTTCTTATCTATCTTTAAAATGTCACAGACTCTTTAATGACATACACAACACCTTTCACCGATCATTGCTTCACAGAAATCCTCTTAGCAGACAATATAAAACTGCAATCCAGCCATCAAAAGTCTGTAAATGAGTTCAATAAGTCCTATTCCCATCTCTAAGTAGGAACTTAGCTTGCATTCTGGATCTGGCTCGCTGAAGTGTTTCACTGATTAATCAGAACTTGCCTTTTCTACAATTGCCAATCATGGTAGTTTTATAAAAACTAGAAAAACGATGGTCATTTCAGTTTTCTAATATATCCGATCAAATGCGAATGCCTGAGAGCGGTGACACAAATAGGGCTAGCAAATCTGAGCTACAAAAAAATTCAGACAACCAGTAGGTGGAAATGGGACTGCCTCTTTACTGCCATCTAGTGGCTATCAGGGTTTTTTGACAGCCTTATCATAAAGAAGAGGCTAGTTATTTTATAAAGGATGTGTATGAAAAAGAACAACCAAGGAACTGTTAAGCAGGAGGAGCAGCAGGATCTTGCCAAAGATGGACCATGCTGAAAAGACACCTTGTCAGCATTTGATCAAGTTATTGCCATAGAAGGGTGCTGAAACTGACAATCAAGTTTAGCTGAGGCTGAGAATCCATCTGGGTTTCATCTGCACTGGGGGATGGATGACTCTTTTGGCTCCCCCTCCTCCCCCTCCCTTCCTTTCACTGCCTACCAGCTTCTAAGAAGGCATTCCAGTGGACTTTGTAGCAAGGAGACTGTCTCAAACTTCCAGAAAGCTATAGGGCCATAGTGGAGCCAGCCTCCTCCTCATCCATCATTCTTATCAGAGCTTTCTGGCAGGGTTGTGGTCCGTGGCTGCAAGGCCTTCTATGATTGAAGAACTAGGCTAGGTTGAGAAGGAGACAAGGAGGATGCGCTGGAGTGATAAGCAGCCCCACAAACAAAAACAACCATCCTCATTGGAAACTTCAAAGCCTACCGCCTTTGGATTTATGTGGCTCAGAAACACAAGGGTTTGGCAGGGAATACTGAGAAAGAAAGGGGCACAGGTAGAACTTGGTGAGATTCTGAAAGAACGTAAAGGTATTTGGCTTTCTAGCACACCTATCTTATGCATCTCAAGGGAAGCTGTGGTCTTGTCACCCAAGAAAACAGCAATTTGATTTCAGGTGTTCCTGGACTTAGTTTGAAGGTCTTAGAGACACACACATTCATACAGATAGAGATAGATCTATCACTGTATCTTATGCATTATATATTATTACAGCATTTAATAATTAGTCACTGGAAGTTTTTAAGAAGAGACTGGACAGCCACTTGTCTGAAATGGTATAGGGCAGGGGTGTCAAACTCATGCCCCAAGGGCCAGATGCATCACATGCTGGTCCCACCCCACCCGGTTTAGCAAAGGGGGGGAAAGTCCCAATACGTCACGTCACAACACTGTGACGAGGTGAGTTTGACACCCCTGGAATACGGTCTCCTGCTTGAGCAGGGGGCTGGACTAGAAGACCTCCAAGGTTCCTTCCAGTTCTATTCTATTCACAAATGGTAATTCGCAAACAATAGGTAAGATCCAGCATTGCCTGAGTAGATTTTGTTTGTTCCTCTGGGTGTTTCTTCCCACTTCTGCACTCTGCATTTTCCATACGTATTCCAGGCTTATTCTGAGGATCACCCAATTTTCTCAAACAAATTTGAGGAGCAGCACCAGGAAGAAAGATGACCTCATTTCACCAATGATCATTTTACAGATAGAGGTTGTCAGATTTAGAAACTGAGTTGGTTAATTTAAACAGTATTGATTTCTGTGAATCTTAATCAAAATCAACTTTTTCACAATTGTGGCATTATTATTATTTTTAAAAAACCCACATATTTCTTAGTGGGGAAAGGTACTGACAATATATAATAATTGTATTTTAAAAGTAAACTGGTCAATAACACCTTCTCCTCTAAATAGCAGAATAAAAGTGACTTACTTGGGAGAACCAAAATCATCTCAGTATTTTTCTTGAACCCTCTTTTGAAACCTTGAGTGTTTTGTTTTACTACTATTTATTGCACTTCTTTTAATTCTTTGACAATCTGCTGTATGTGTATTTAGTTTGGTTTATTTGATATGATCTGGTACGGCAAAAATTCTGCTTGAGGGAGGCACTGTTCTCCATCTTTTTAAAGAAATAGTACAGATGAGTGTTCTATGAGTGGTTGAAGGTATCTAAAATCTTTGATTCTGACACACACATTTCTCTTCAGCTGCCTCTATTTCTTTTCTTTGTAGCGAGGATTTAGACTGTATACATCTCTATAATGATGCATATTTTCTGCTACTATAATTACATTCAAGCAAATAATCTGCTGCCCTTTGTGGTTTATATCAGATCTTTAGGTTTGTAATTTATTTTGGCGCAGTCTAGACTGTAACCACTTTGAAGTTGTTTCAGATAGGATAAGAACAAACATTTTTTTTCCAAAGTGGCTGGATTAGAGAAACGGCCCAATTATTTATCTTTCTAGTCAGATGATTGAGTTACTGTACTGTCCAACAGCAGCCTGTTTCTCCCACAGTTCCCGCTCTCCCTCTCTTCTTCTCTTTTTACTTTTGTAATACTGAAAGGTGGTGAATCAAATAAGGTGAAGTTGAAGTAACAAACTTATTCATGAAAGAGTGACCACAAAATATATACATGTGGTCTAGAAAGTTGGTGAAGTAAATTACGGCTGAGTATATTGGGAGGGAATAAGTTCAGTATCAATAAACTTTGGGGTCTGTTTCAAGGTTCTGGGTGATTGTGGTTCAAGGTTCAGTTGTGGGTGCTTCAACACTGGAGGCTTTTAAGAAAGAGACTGGACAGCCATTTGTCTAAAATGAAATAAAGTCTCGCTGCTTGAGCAGAAGACCTTCAAGGTCCCTTCCAACTCTATTGTTTTGTTATTCTGTTTTTAATGTTTAAAGCCCTTACATGGCTTGACTTCCATGTATAATCACCTCTTCCAACCAGAATCAGCCTACTGTGGCTCAGGCATTTATCCCAACAGAAGCTGCTAAAAGTTTTATCTTAAGGCCTTTCCACCATTTCAGCCTTGGAAGAGGGGAAGACCAGAATTACCCTCTCTCAAGAGTAAAACAATAAGGAGAGGGTCAGAAAAACACCTTTGTCAATGTCTCTCATTAGTTTTACAGTGTAATTAGAGCAGGACATTTAAGGCTGAATCCTTTTGCCATCAGAAGATGTTTTTATAGTGATCTCAGGTTTTTGAAGGCTTCTTTTGTAACAATAGCCTGAAGAGAATTCTGCCATTCTATAAACAAATAAACATTTCAGTCTCTAGTTTTGTAAATCAAATACTAAGAGGGCCATCTGGAAGAACATGTGTTTCCTATATTTCTACTGCATTTTAAATATTTTAGCAGCACTATTTGCCCAGATGTAATTGCCAGAGTTTATGATAATTTCTTTAAAAAAAATTAAAGCTTGTGAAACCCCTTATAAGCAAGTTCTTCAGACTGCAAACAAAATCTACAAAATGATTTTCCCCCATATGCATCCTTTGGCTCCATGTAGCTTCCAAACACACTAGCTAGGGGAGGGGAGGGGAGGGGAGGGGAGGGGGAAAGAGAAAGGAATTTAACTGAAAGGAACAAATGTTCTTTTAATATTATTTCATTTTAGCTAGGTTTTAGATAAAAGCAAATCTGGACATTGTAAATACAAGAAACTGAAAGGAAGGTATCTGTTAAGTTCGGGAAGTAACGAGGCTGGAGACCAGGGCAGTGACAACAGCTCTTTAATATATGGTGAACCCAGCAACCTGGCTGGGGAAAAACAACCCTTTATATACTGTTTAACCGGCGGCTTCAACCAATCAGCAGCGTGCTTGTTTCCCGCCTAAATATTTAAAGATACATAACACTCCTCCCCTCCCAGAAAACACTTTACCACTATTTACATAATATTTACATGTTATTTTTCGACGTAGTCACGTAGGGCCGGTTTAGCTCTGCCTGGTAAGGCCTGTTATTAAGAACACAAAGCCTGCAATTACTGCAGGTTCGAGCCCGGCCCAAGGTTGACTCAGCCTTCCATCCTTTATAAGGTAGGTAAAATGAGGACCCAGATTGTTGGGGGGGCAATAAGTTGACTTTGTAAATATATACAAATAGAATGAGACTATTGCCCTATACATTGTAAGCCGCCCTGAGTCTTCGGAGAAGGGCGGGGTATAAATGTAAACAAAAAAAAAAAAAATAATAACCTGGGCGTCTCCTAATTCTTTCGGACCTGCGCGGTTCAGTCCTGGGTGGTGTTTTGAGCTGGTCGGAGGGGCTTTTTCTCCTCCCAGCTCTTTCTCTAGGCCATCGGGCCCTGGATTACTGGCAGTTTCTTTTTCTTGGCCCTCCGGCCTTGGATTACTTTTGGAGTTTTCCCTGCTGTTTCCATCGGGAACGCTGGACCTCCGGGACCTCAGCTAAGTCTTGCGCCTCCCCCGGGTTATGGTCAGCTGTGGGTTCAAATAAGGAGTGGTCATAATCTGTCTCGTTTAGCTCGGGTTGTTCAGCTATTCGTTTCCTTATCTGATCTATGTGGCGCCTCCATACTCGGTTGTCGTGTAACTCGACCAAGTATGACTTTGGACCGGTTGCTTTTATGATTTGCCCCGCGAGCCAACTTGGGCCGTCCCCATAGTTGCGGGCCCACACTCGGTCGCCTATGCCCATTTCTCTCGTTTTTTCTAGTTCCCCCTTGTAACCCTCTGGTGTGTAATGGGGATTCAAATGGTCAAGTGGGCACCGGAGCTTCCGTCCCATCAATAATTCGGCTGGGCTTCTGCCTGTAGCAGTGCTTGGGGTTCTGTGCTGAACGGCCAGGAAGAAATCTATCTTTGTTTGCCAGTCACCTGGCTTGAGCCTGGACAATGCCTCCTTAGCGCTCCGGACGGAACGCTCTGCAAGGCCATTCGACGCAGGGTGGAAAGGCGCAGAGAGGGCATGTCGGATGCCCTCCTCTGCCAAGTATTCCTCAAACTGGGCTGCCGTGAATTGCGGGCCGTTGTCGGACACCAGAGTGTCAGGCAACCCGTGGGTTGCGAATAGGTGGCGCAGGGCTGCGATTACTGCCTCGGCCGTAGTGGATTTCATGAGTATGATCTCCAACCATTTAGAGAATGCGTCGACAACCACTAGGAAGGTTTGGCCGTGGAAAGGGCCAGCAAAATCAATGTGGATTCTTGACCAGGGCCCTTGGGGGTTTTCCCATTCCTGACTGGTGCCGTTGGGGTAGAGGTCTGGACTCTTGGCAAGCCTGGCATTTCCCTACCCTCTCAGCAATCTCTGAGTCCATGAGTGGCCACCACACATAGCTTCTTGCTAGCCCCTTCATCCTTACGATCCCTGGGTGACCCTCGTGGAGGAGGTCCAATACCTTTCCCCTTAATTTATCCGGGATTACCACACGATCACCCCATAACAGGCACCCCCCTTGAGCCGAGAGCTCATCACGTTTTTTCACAAATTCCTTAAACCGTTCGCCCGGCGCAGCGGGCCACCCTCTTTGTACCCAACCGAGTACAGTCCTTAACATAATGTCCCGGTATGATGCCCGAGCCACTTCCTTAGATGTGACTGGGCCAGAGTCCAAAGAGTCAATAAGCAGGATGGGCGTCCCCGGAGTGGGATCTTCGATCGCCCCTGGTAGTGGGCATCTGCTTAACGCGTCCGCATGCCCCACTTCTTTTCCTGGTCGATGCTGCAGCTTGTAAGAATAAGCGGCTAAGAAAATAGTCCATCGAGTCAATCGTGGCGAAAGTGCCACAGGCGTTGGTGATCGCCAGCCAGTATTCCTAACAGCGGTCTGTGGTCAGTCACAATTTCAAAATCTCGCCCAAAAACATATTCGTGAAATTTTTTCACCCCTGACACAATTGCTAGCGCTTCCTTATCTAACTGGCTATAGTTCCTCTCTGGGGAGGACATCGTTCTAGAGTAGAAGGCTATAGGGGCTTCTGTGCCGTTTGGCAGTCTGTGGCTGAGTACAGCCCCCACCCCATAAGGGGAGGCATCGCAAACCAGCACTAGTGGCAATGAGCTATGGTACTGGATGAGCAGGCTGTCGCTCGAGAGCAGGTTTTTTACTGCTTCGAAAGCCCTACTTTCCGACTTCCCCCAAGACCAAGCAGTATTTTTCCCTAGAAGCTTATGCAGCGGTTCAGCAACGGTCGCTTTGTTTTTTAAAAAAACCGCGTAAAAATTCACTAGCCCTAGGAATGCCTGTAGCTCTGTTTTGTTTTTGGGCGCTGGAGCCTTTCTGATTGCCTTGACCTTGCTCTCAGTGGGGTGAATTCCTTTCTTGTCTATTCGGTAGCCCAAGAATTCGACGGATTCTACCCCTATCTGGCATTTGTTTGCTTTAACCTTTAGTCCGGCTGACCGGAAAATGCCCAGAACCTTTCTCAAACGCTCCCCCAATTCCTCTACGTTTTCGGCTGATATCAATACATCATCGAAGTAGGGAACTACCCCTGGGAGCCCTTGCAGAAGTCGTTCCATCAAATTTTGGAACAGCCCTGGTGCCACACTCACCCCAAATTGTAATCGGGTACACTTGAAGGCCCCCCTGTGCGTTACAATTGTTTGGGCTTCAGCTGTGTTGGCGTCTACGGGCAGTTGTTGGTAGGCTTGAGCCAAGTCTAACTTTGCAAAGACTTGCCCTTGCCCCAAAGAGTGCAGCAAGTGTTGCACCACGGGAACTGGGTAAGCGCTTTTCTGTAAGGCTTTGTTTAGCGTCGCCTTGTAGTCAGCGCAGATTCTAATTGACCCATCTGATTTTACTGGGGTGACGATTGGTGTCTCCCACTTTGCGTGATCGACTGGCACCAAAATCCCCTGATTTATGAGCTTATCTAGCTCCTTGTCAATTTTAGGTTTGAGGGCAAAAGGGACTCTCCTTGCCTTTAACCTAATGGGAGCTACCTGGGGGTCTAAGTTGAAGGAAATAGGGGTCCCCTTGTACTTGCCCAGGCAGTCCTTGAAGACATCTTCGAACTCGTTCATGAGTATGTCTTTCAGGTTACAGTCACTTTTGTAGATGCCAGTCACTCCCATGCCCAGTGCACGAAACCAGTCTAGTCCCAACAAACTAGGCAGGGTCCCTTCGATGATTGTGATGGGCAGGGTCTTCTTGTGTGGTCCGTACTCGACTCGGACGGAGGTGGTCCCTCGAACAGGGATGCGATTCCCTTGATAGTCGTGGACTCGTAGCCGTTGTGTTTGCAGGTGGCGCTTCGCGACTGCTGGCAGCGACTTCGCCAAAGTGTCCCAGGACATGATGGTGATCGCTGACCCGGTGTCCACTTCGAGTCGGCACCGTACTCCTTCTATTTTGGGTTTGGTGAAGATCTTCTTCTCCACCCGGGTTGAGGCGCGGCCTATGATCACCGTCGTTTGGTTTGAATCCGCGCCTTTTTTGTTTGAGCCAATCGCGGGTCGCCTTGCCGATCCCGCGCTCTGATTGGCCGATTTGAATTTTCGGCGGGAAGGTTGGGGAGCTCGACAGACTTGAGCTAGGTGCCCCTTCTTCTCGCACCGCCGACATGTTGCGTCTTTGAACTTGCAGCGTTGGCGCTGGTGTTGACCCCCGCAACTTCCGCATTCGTCCCGGGTCTCTTGGCCCCGTTTCTCAGTTCGGCAAACCCCTTCCTCATCCTCACCGTCAGATTCGGTTTGGATCTCTTCTTGGTGCACTGGGGCTGACTTTGTGCTCGCCTTTGGTGTGAGAGGCTTTTGCAGTGCCTCCGCCGCTTGGGTGGACATTTCATGCGCTCTGGCTTCGTCCAGGGCGTTTGCCAGCGTCAGATTGCTTTTCGATAGCAGCCGCCTCCGCAAACGCATGTCTCGGACTCCCCTGATGAGTTGCTCCAGCAGCACCTCGTCCAGGTCTCGGTACCCGCAGTCTTTGGAGGCTTTCCGTAGGGCGGCCATGTAATCGCCGATGGATTCGCCCTCTAACTGTCGGCGCTCTCCAAATTCAAAACGCCGCACGTATTTGGACGGCGTTGGCGCGAAATGGTTTTTTAGAAGGGTTTGCAGAGTTTGCCACGATACCGATTGTATCGGCGTTGGCTCTGCCAGGGCTTCCGCGATGTCGATGACCTCGGGACCGCAGTGGCTCAAGAAGTATGCCCTTTTGCGGTTATCTGGAACTCCTTGCAGTTCGTTGGCTTCTAGAAAGCTTTCGAAATGGGTCATATACGTTCCCCATTTCTCTTTAGCCGGGTCAAACGGTGCGGGCGGAGTGTAACTGGCCATCTCCGTTTTTCTGCCCTGTGTTTGCTGGGTTCGGTTCTTTCGTGCTTCAGCTCGGTTCTGGTGCTCCTTAGCCTCGAAATCCCACCCTCGTCGCCAGTGTTAAGTTCGGGAAGTAACGAGGCTGGAGACCAGAGCAGTGACAACAGCTCTTTAATATATGGTGAACCCAGCAACCTGGCTGGGGAAAAACAACCCTTTATATACTGTTTAACCGGCGGCTTCAACCAATCAGCAGCGTGCTTGTTTCCCGCCTAAATATTTAAAGATACATAACAGTATCTAGACCGGGTGTCTCCCATAAAACTTATATGTTTATAATGAGGCGAGGAAAAAAAACAGATAAAGTGTAGGCAATTAGCAAAGAATATTCTGGAGACAAGCTCTAAGTAGCATGTACCCATTTTTAAAACCATTTATCTATATTGTTCGTAGGGAAGAGAGAATTATTTTGCCACCAGTGGTACCATCAACAATCCAATATGACATATCACCCTTGCCTGACTACCCTTAATCTTTCCAATGACTTTCTATCTTTCCTATCCTCAACCCCCAATGCCCTTGGCTGTTTCTTTATCCCTCTAATCACTTCTACCCCTTTTCTTTCCATGTAGGGGCACAACCATCTGAAGCCGGTATTTCAGTTTGGGCACAGATCACCTTAAAGCTGCTGTTTCACTGATGGAATGGTTCGTGCATAGAAAGCTCTATTTCTTTTAATACAAACTGGTAGCAATTTACGATGGTCCTTTCTTGGGTCTTCCAATTTATTATAATTCTTTCCTAGATTATCAAGATTATGGTACCATATTACTCTTAACTCATATCTGATCTTTTTTCTCTAAGTGAAATACCGTATCACCTGCAATTGCACCCTCCAATTTCTCAAAGTCAGTTTGAAAATGGTCCACCAACATTACTTCTGTCCATCTCAAAATGCTGAGAACAAAAAGCAACAATCATCGTTTTGTTACTTTGATCTACCTCAAGTCTCAAAGGAACAAGAATGCCCTCATCCCCACTTTGCACAAACAATAAAAAAATTGCACTCTCCTAAATAAATCTTTATTTCCCTTTATGTGCATTTGTCAAGTCAGGTGGAAAAAAAAATACTCAGCAGTCCCTATGAAGGGAAGCTACAAAGATGACAAAAGCCACTTTCCCTTCTTAAACTTGCATGAGGACAAGAAGGAGAAATTGTCTGCTGGGGACCCTCCAAACGAGGAAACAACACAAAGCCACTGCAGAAAGAAAAAGAGAAAGAAGGAGAGAGAATTTATTTTTTATTACTGTTTGAAGTATTCTTCAGCTGAGCCAAAAGTAAATTGGCTGAGCTGCCAAATAGAGACAGAATGAGATCCCATAAGTGCAGAGCAGAGTGATGCATAGATCCTGAATGGAAATACCTTCAGTGACTGTTTAGTCAGAAACAGGTGTGGATATTTCCTTGTGCTTTGCCTCCAAAGATTTTGCCACAGGAATGCTCATCAACCCTCCCTCACCCTTCCTTTCTCCTGTTCACTCTCCTAAATGTTGCATCCCTTGAGTATTGATACAGATGTTTTATGCACTTCTCTGCACATCCTTTTTTAAAAAAAAAATATTAACATATGTTACAGGCTTGCCATTTTGAAATTAGTTCCATATACTTTATATTTCAATTATTGTCTGTCATCTTGCTTGCCTATTTAAATTTAAAAAGGATACCAATTAGTTTAAATTAAAATAATGATTTAACACAAGACAAATACAAGAAGAAAGTGCTGAAAAGCAGGAATATCCTGAATGTTTAGTTTGTGTGTAGATGTTTGTGTGTGTATGTACACATATACATATATGCACACAGATACCACTATCATACCGGTAGTAATTGGGGGAAATAAACAAAGGGAATGAGGTAAACTGAAAGCTGGGGTGGACATTGTAAGAGTATAGCAATCTAAGTACCTCCTGTTGAGAACTATCCAGAGATGAGGATAAGACTGATTGCCAAGAGCCATCAATCAATGGTTAGGCAGATTGTACCATGGGACAGAAGTGTGGCTTTGCCTTGATCAGACCTAAAACTGAGCTATGGAATCTCTTCCCTCACAGCTGTACTGGCTAACCCATTCTCGTGCCACAAGGTAACTTTTAAGTGAACCACTCTTCCCATGCTCCAGGATTGGGAGTACCATACATAGTGTATAAATACGGAACTATCTGCTGGAATAGAGGAAAATATTACCTTCTTTATGAATTGCTTTGCTGCCATCTAATGATTGCCATGATTTTTCACAACCCAGTTTACTCATTTATCAAATTTGTATAGCTGCCCATCTCATGGAAAGCAGCATATTCTGGCATGTCTACTCAGTATATAGAAAGGTTACATTTATTGGGGGGAAAGAATATAAATATAGGCACACTTAGCTCAATATAGACACTTTTCTGCTGAGAGGTATATCTTGAACCCAGAAATCAAATTCTTAAGTGTTTTACAAATTTTTTTCAACATTTTTATTCATTCTGAAAATTAAAAACTAAGGTGATCTATTTCTTCACTAGTTAGACTGGGGATAAATGAATTTTATTATGCAGTAAATGAATGTAGTTAGTATTCAAGCTTGTTTGTTTGTTTCATGTTTCTACGTCTATCTCCTTTAAGGATTCCTTCTTAATGCTGACACAATTATATTTCCTGTCATCTTGATTATTTTAACTAACTCCGCCTACATTCTATTCTGCCTGAACTGTTTTTCTAAACTCAACACTTCATGTTCAGATCAAAGCATCATGTATGTATTTATCTGACACATGCATATATAGCAAAAGTAAGAAGTAAATGGAATTTTTAGGGTAAATTAAGTGTAGAAGGTAATGGTAGTTATTCATATTCCTCATAGTTTCCCTTTCCAGCAATAATGGAGAGGTAAGCCAGTGTCCTGCCCCAGTCTTCCCTCTCACCTTTGTTTCTATAATGTGCTTCTATGAACATCTAATCTTTGTTTACAAGAACTGGGCTGCAAAAGGGTAGATCATAACAAGGATATGGCAACAAAGAACTACAGATTTAAGTATCTCATCTAGAGTCCCAAAAGTGCTTTTTCAGGAGGCAACTGGACTTCTCATGAGAAGCAAAACGTCTTCAAGAGAAAAAACAAGAAAGTCCAGTTGCCTCCTGAAAAAGCACCTTTGTGACTACCATGACCTGGATGACTGAGAATCTCTACAGACTTCTGGCATCTAGTGGACATCTGGAAGTTGATAACCCAGAACTAGTTGCCCTAATCCACTTAAAAGAAAGGAGACACAAAAGGAATGACCCATGCACGTAACATCAATGGATATGTGAGTGTCACACATATGGGTGATTTAGGGCAATTAAATAAAGAGCAGCTGCATGGTTGCCAGATGCCATGGGATCCTTTACTTTTGAATATAAAGGACTACAGTTTTTGAAAGACAGCTTGTGTTCTCATCTGAATCCATTGGTCTTTTTTATCATTGAAAGGTTATCTCCACAGTTTGAAGATAAAGTATTGTCATCTTTTCCTTGGAAGCTCCCAATGAAAAAAATATTCTTCCTGGCCTTCTATCCTGGCATACAGAAGATCAGTGAAGCAATTCATATTTTGGGGAATTTTGGATTTAATTTAAAATACATTTTGTTGAGTTGAAAGCACAACAGGTTTTGAGTCAGTTTGGTTATTATAGTTCGTTGCACAGTCAGCTAGATGTTTAGTCTGGATTTGGCATTTTTATCCACCTACCAAGTCCTGGGATGGGCAAAAGTTGTTTGATGGTGTTAAAAGATCATCACAGGATGTAAGCTCTTCTAAGTAAAGCTGCCTTTTGCAATTGACTGGTGGGGATTTTGTCAATGCCAACGATGTTCAAGTAATGCTCCAGATGTTTTGGGATAGACTATTGGTACTATCTGTCAGAATTTCTTGCAAAAATCAAATTCAGAAGCACACAAAGATAAAGTGATGCAGCAGGATTCATTCTTCTTTATATAGAAGAATAGATATATACAATGCCAACAGCAGAGAACAGTTCCATTTCAGCTTAGATCAGCAGACAAGTTCACAGAGTGCTTTCAGTTTCAATTCTCTGCACAGACTCAGAAGCTGCAGACTAACACACATCCTGGTTCCAGTCTATCTCAGCTCCCAATTGGCTGACTTAGTTGCTATGCCTATTCATTGGCTGACCTTGTTACCATGTCTTCCCAGTCATGAATATTCTGACACTATCTTTTCTTTTTTTTGCCACAGTCATTCCACTTCTAGCATTATTAAGTTGTGTATGGAATTTCATTGCCACCTTGGAAGCCCAAAATGTGAAGAGAACAGATGGGAATAGGTTAAAGGGATGGAATAATAACCAAACAAATAATAAACGCATTTTTACATTTTTTTAAACTACAAAAATAAACCACATATACAAAAGAGCTGGAGAAAGGTGTGCTTTTCTATTTTGGAGGCTATGGGTCTAACATTAGCTTTGGGGTTTTTTTTTTTTGTTTTGTTTTGTTTCAATTAAATATTTTGCTCTCTTTGTAGTCAAAGCCCTGCCATGAACAGCCCCATCTAAGAAAGCACAACAGATTTTTCTAAATCTGCCTCTGTAGCTCAAGGTAGCCATCTTCAATAAGATCCTGTCTGTGGTAGCGCTGTTCTCTCCAACACATGAGCATGAATAATGGCTTTGGAATGGGAAAACCTAGCATTACCTGAGAAATTAGTGAGGTCATCACTGTCCTCACAGCTGGGCTCAGAAGCAGCTTTGTGTGCCAAAAGGAACAGTTTCGTGCTCCCTTCAAGCATCTCTAACTCACCTCTCAGTTCATTTGTTCACCTCTGGGCAGACTGCTGACATCCCTTCCCTTTACTGCCAGCTGCAGAAACCTGGCAGCTGATTTAGGAGAGCTTCTGAGCCCCAGAATGTAAACTGTTTTTTTCACTCGCAATGTATAAGCAAGCCATAAACTAAAAGATTTGGGTCTGGTCACATGGGACAGATCCCCTCCCCTGAAATTGAAGCATTGATCTCTATTTTCGTTAACAGTGCCTAAACTGCCTAGATGATAGAAGACCTGGGTGCTAACAAACTTGGTAATCTCCTGCCATACATCTGATGTGGAATGTTTGAAGTCTGAGGACTAGTTATTTATATTATTTATCTCATACGCCGCGAAAGGACATTAGCCAACATCAGTGGCTTCCACTGCAAGAGAGGTAGCATTCTTGAGAATCAATCACTCCTATTCTAGGTACATTTTTGAGAAAGGGCAATGAAGTGGGTACTGTGTAGATGGCATTACACATACATAAACTGACACTGTTTTGTTAAAGGATCAGAGGAATATTATTCTCAGAAAGCAACAGAAAGAGGCAGGTGCTGCTTGCTGCTTTTAAAATATTGTAGAAAAAACCCACATGCCCACTTACTTGGAACTATCACGTTACGGGAAATTTCTAACATATCTCCCAATAATTTTAGTTCTGAGTATTATCATGGTATCAAACAATTAAAGATACACACATTACACTATGGGTACTTGGCTTATTTACAGCAATGAAATTTGTAGGACAAATAAAATAATTATATACAGGTAGTCCTCAACTTACAACAGTTCACTTAGTGACCATTCGAAGTTACAACAGCACAGAAAAAAGTGTCTTATGACCATTTTTCACAGTTAAAACTATTGCTGCATCCTCATGGTCACATGATTTACATTTGGATGCTTGATAATTGACTCAGATTTATGACAGTTGCAGTGTCCTGGGGTTATGTGATCACCTTTTGCAACCTTCTGAAAAGCAAAGTCAAAAGGGAAACCAGGTTCACTTAACAACTGTGTTACTAATTTAACAATTACAGCAATTCACTTAACAAATGTGGCAAGAACAGTTGTAAAAATGGGGCAAAGCTCAACAAATTTCTCACTTAGCAACATAAATTTTGGACTCAGTTGTGGTCGTACGTTGAGGACTTCCTGTATACAGGTAGCCTTCGACTTATGACCATAATTGAGCCCAGAACTGTGGTCATAAATTGTTCTGGTCATAAAACAGATCACCATTTACCTTATCCAATTTTATGATCTTTTTTGTGTGGGTTGTTAAGTGAATATAGCAGTTATTAAGGTAATCCATTTTACCTAATGGGCAATGTTTTGCCAGGAACTAAAGGTAAAAACTAATTTCTGGCAAAAAAAAAAAAAGAGTTCATAAATCATGGTCACATGATTGTGGGACACTGCAAATAGCCATAAATGTGGGTTGGTTCCAAGTACCCAAAATGTGACAATTGGCATTCTAACCACTGTGCCACCACGGCTCTTTCCAATGCTGGGGAAAGTGTACTCATTTCCCCCTATGTCCACAAGAATGACCCCTCTGAGAGAATATTTTAAAGTAACTCTCTTTTACTTTTTATTTTACAAAACGTTTGTCCTGCTAACCAAAATGAAATGGGGTGGACCTATGCTTTTTGAAACAAGTGAAACTCCATGGAAAATTTCATTTAATCTGAGTGCATTCTCTTTGCTTTATATTATATTCTGCTTAAGTTCTGATTGGCTGTTTTCTTGTATACAATGGCACTAAACTTTACTTCCAACAGGTTAGGTTAGATTTTAATGGCAACTCCAGTTATAAAAATCAGGGATTGTTCTATTAAAACCAATGAAGATCTGGTACTTTTCAGAGCTATTGAGCTATAATATTATAATACCCAATGGTTTTAGCCAAAGATTAGCAATTCTGGGAACTGTAGTCCAAAGATCTGGACAGTATGAGGTAGGAAAGGCATTAAAGTGTGAAATACTAGCTTGGATTCTTGAAGAGCTAAGCAAAGGGAGGTATCCTCCCTAGCAGCTTGTGACTTGTTATCAAAAGTTTAAAAGAGTGAATTATTACCTCCTCTGTTCAATCCTTTCATCCAACTGTTTTCCACTGGGCTTTCATGTCTCTACTTCCCCATGACAGCACCTCTATTGCATCCCTTGGCTTGTGTTTGAAGCTACGGCCCTTTTTTAGATCTAAAGCTCCAAGGTTGGCCTGATGGAATAAATTATAAAGTCTTGTTGATTCCTCGCTACCCCCTGCTTGGTTATGTGGGTTCCAGTGATGCCACAAAGGTGCTGTAACGGCCTGCTTTTCAACTGGGCCCTCCTTTTTCCCTGCATGCCTAGTTTTCTCCCAGGCAGGACTACAGCGTGGAGGTCAATGTGTATCACTTTGACAGCAGCTCACTTTGGAGTAGAGGGCTGGGGGGCGGAGAGGGGGATATCTGCTTTTTCTCAGTAGTGGAGCTCAGAAGTGGAAGAGACAAGGGAAGGCAGCGGAATGAGAACAGCGACCCAAACCGTCCGGTGGTTGGCTCCTGCCAGATCCTTTGGCAGGCAAAAGAAGTGGGCCCTGGCACCAGGCTGGTGATTACAAAAAGGGGGAGGGGGTAGATGAGGGAGGAGAATTTGATAATGATCACACTAAGAATTGCTCCCTGAAAAACCCTACTATAAACAATAGAGCTGGAAAGTTAAGTAATTAAACAGATGCCTCTTAAGAGAACAATTAAGAGTACAAGCCAGATAAGGTCTTGGCAGGGTATCCCCAGGATTGTAAGCTCACCTTATGGTTAGATAGGATATCTTGCAATTACAAGCCTTGTGGGCTGATTGTCAATGAAAATGAGGAGGGGATAACATTTAAATAAGTTCCCCAAACATTTTCCATACCAATGGTGTTTTATTGACGTTTATAAAAATCAGATTTTCTGGAAAAGAAAAGGGTTTTTTTCCACTGTGGAAACTGGATGTTTGCGTTTAAAATGCAGATCCATGGCCAAGGATGTTAGAAATCTATAGCATTTTGCATATAGCCAACAATTTTTATTTATTTTATTTATTATTTATTTGTCGAGTACGTATTAGATAATTTATATAAGTATAAGCATCAACTGAATACATAAAATGAATACAATTAAAGAGAACATTAGGACAGGGACGGTAGGCACACTGATGCGCTTATGCAATGCACCAGTGTGCCTACTTACAGACCTCTTAGGAATGGGGTGAGGTCAACAGTAGCCAGTCTAAGGTTAAATTTTTTGGGGGATTGGGATGAAACCACAGAGTCAGGTAGTGCATTCCAGGCATTGACCACTCTGTTGCTGAAGTCATATTTTCTGCAATCAAGTTTGTGTGTATCTATTGTGTGCTTGTGTATTGTTGTGGTTGAAGCTGAAGCAGTCATTGACAGGTAGGACATTGTAGCAGATGATTTTATGAGCTATGCTTAGATCATACCGAAGGCGGTGTAGTTCTAAATTTTCTAAGCTCAAAATTTCAAGTCTGGGGGCAAAAGGTAGTTTGTTGCAAGCAGAGAAGTGGAGGACTCTTCTTGTGAAATATTTCTGGACACGTTCAATTGTTTTAATGTCCGATATGCAGTGCGGGTTCCAGACAGAAGAGCTGTATTCGAGTATTCAAAGACATAAATGATATTAATGGCTTTAAAGTATATTTAAAGTATATTGAAGTATTCAAAAACATAAATGATATGTCTTTGACCTCCTTTGGCTTATGCCACTAGGCTTGTGTCAGAAACATGTAACTTAATTATCAAATGTATTTAAATATAATATTTTCTTTAATACTTTTCTAATCAAGTATCTTTCCCCCATTTTAAAACATTTTGTGGCATGGAATTACGGAAGTATCCCAAAGCAGAGGGTAAGATATTGAAACCCAGAAGTTAAATATATATCTTTCAATTATATTTCTCATAGAAGTGAAAGGTTTAGTAGTGATTGCTTCCATATACATACATGTCACACATGTACACAGACACAGACACACACACAAATATTTACTTTGAAAAAGACCCACTGAAAATAATGGGAATATAAATATGGGGTGACTCACATGTCTACTGTGGCAAGGCTAGTTGTCACAGGTGGAGGACAGTAGTTGCAGCTATTGGCAAAGGAGAACATGTACAGTAACATGGCCATTAGCAGTATGTTAGGGACAGGCTTTATCAGCTCCCTAAGAACAACGGTCATTTTGTTCATAGACCTTCTAGTCATTTTTGGGTGTAGCTCTTTGTGTGAAACCAGTTGTGAATTGCCCAAGGTCATCCAGAGAGCATTATGCCTGTGAAAAGATTTGGACTCAGATTTCCTGGATTGTTGTCAGTTACAATACCAATCTTAATAATGTAGGGACTGTGATAAGTAACGCTTGTTGCTCGGTCTGTATTTGCGTCTTGTTACAAATCAAAAGTGTCAAGAAGAAAGCTATACAAGTTATAAAAGTTGTAAAGCAAGTAATAAATTCAATCTCATAGAACGTTGTGCATGAGAGAGTGGAAAAGAGCACAGGAAATTTAACAACACTCTTGATATTGTGACCCTCATTTGCATAGGCAACATGAAGCCCATCACTCAATTGCACATTAAATCATCACACATTATCTGAATGTCAAAATGCACAACCATACTGGAACAATCTTCCCCAATGGAGCTATTGAATTTCAATTTCTAACAATGATGGGAATTGTATTCCAACATATCTAGAGGGCATTATGTTGGGGAAATCTGCCTTAGAGCATGTTCCTGCTGGAATGCACAACGAAAACATGTCCTGAGCAAAGGCACACACATTCCTGCACTCACAGTATGAATCTTGGTTGTATAGACTGTTGTTCCATTTGTCCTCTGGGCCTCATGAGCAACCTAACTGTTACTATAGGGTCAAGTATTGTACAGGTTGAAACTGAATTCTCTACCTACGGTTAACCTCAGACTCTGCGATCATTGAGGGAGATGCAGAATGATTGATTACTTTGCTACAGCATAAAGGTAGATTAAAGATAAATGCTTTAAATATAGATAAATACAGCAAACAAAGGTTAGAGGCAAAGAACAAGAATCCTCTCTTTTTTTCTTTCAATGGTCTTATGCAACAGCCACAAGTATTTGCAAAAAGTCAGGTGATACTTTCTCCTTATCTGTCTTTTAAATGACAGTATGACTCATGTAAATCTCTCTTTGCCTCTTAAAATTATGTTCCATATGCTGTTTTAGAGTACATTTTTTAAATGAATGGGGATCACGCTGCTGCAAAAGAAAGAATACCTCATCCTTCCCTTTAGATTAATTTATTTCAGATTAACAGAGTTGGAAGGGACCTTGTAGGTCATCTAGTCCAATCCCCCGCCCAAGCAGGAGACCCTACATCCGTGATGGAGAACCTATGGCACATGTGCCACAGGTGGCACACATAGCCATAACAGTGAGCACGCGAGCTCAGCTCCGGCATGCCTGCGTGTGCCAGCCAGCTGATTTTCGGGCCTTCTGGGTCCACCAGAAGTAGGGAAACAGGCTGTTTCCGGAGGACCTCAGGGAGTGGTGGGGAAGGCCATTTTTATCTTTCACCTGGCTCCAGAGCCTTTCTAGGAGTCTGGGGCGGGCAATAACAGCCTTCTCCAACCGCCCCCCCAGAAGTCCTCCAAAGGCCAAAACAGCCCATTTGCCAACTTCTAGTCCCATCGGAAGTTGGCAAACGGGCTGTTTCTGGCATCCGGAGGACCTCCGTGGGTGGTGGGGAAGGCTGTTTTCACCCTCCCCAGACTCCTAGAGAGGCCCTGGAGGCTGGGGACAGCAAACAATGTGATTTCCAGTCCCACTGGAAGTTGGCAAATGGGCTGTTTTCAGCCTCCGGATGGCCTCCGGGGGGTGGGGAAGGCCGTTTTCACCCCCACAGACTCCTAGAAAGGCTCTGGAGCCAGGTGAGAGAGAAAAACGGGCCTACCAGGCCATCACGTGCCAGGAGTGGGGGAGAAGGGGGGCAAGTGCATGCGCGGGGGTGAGGCACATAGAATTATGGGTGTGGGCATGCGTGCTCATGGAACCCCCTCCCCCTCTCCTGGCGCACGATGGCAAAAAGGTTAGCCATCACTGCCCTACATCATTTCTGACAGATGGCAGTCCAGTCTCTTCTTGAAAGCCTCCAGTGGTGAAGCTCCTACAACTTCTGAAGGCAAACTATTCCATTGGCTGATTACTCTCACTGTCAGAAAATTTCTCCTTATTTCCAGGTTGAATCTCTCCTTGTTTAGTTTCCATCCATTATTCCTGTCTAGCCTTCAGGTGCTTTGGAAAATAGGTTGACCCCCTCCTTTCTGTGGCATTCATTGTTAAAGGTGTTAGTTGCATACCAATTTGCCATGTCCAAAAAGGCACTAATATAGGATATGAATTAGTTCCTGTAAACTGAAGAAAGGAAGCCTAACTCAGAAAGTCAACATTTTTTTAACTTTTATCTTTATTATTGTTTGTTGAGGCTTATCGGTCAGTCCTATCCAATAGGAATCTAAACAGTTTGTAGTCCTCTTTTACAAAAAAAGAATTAAGTACTAAACCAGGGTTCTGCAAACTTGGCTCTTTTAAGACTTGTGGACTTCAACTCCCAGAGTTCCTCAGCCAGCAGCTGTACTAAACTGATAAAATGAGAATCAATAATGCAAAAATAATAACAAAAATGACTTACAAAGAAAGACAAGAAATGAAGCCGATCAAGAACAAATCATTTCAAGATGACGATTCCAATGTATACAGGGTTTTAAAATTTCATGAATGAAGGTGAATATACATGTCCCAGGATAGTGCTGTAGGATCCAATCTGGGTGACCGACCTAGATTGGATCCTGCAGCATTATCCTGGGACATGTATATTCGCCTCCATTTGTGAGAGATCTGGGCAGCTAGCCCTTCAAAGAGTCTGGCTTTGGGAATCCTTTAAAATTTCATTTTTAAATCACCATAGTGATATGAGCCACAAACATAACTAAGTCAGCAGTCTTATTTACATTTTTTATAACTCCCATCAAATTCAGTGAAGCATACTTCCAAGTAAATATGCAGAGGATTAGGCTGGAGAATCATTATGATAATGGGAAAGAGGCAGACTAGAACTTGCTAATTCGTAAGAATGTGCAAATTAGTAGATGTTCAGTTTATTTCATTGTCCACATTAGCATGTCCATGTTCTGATCCATGGAAAATTTTACATTTTATTTTAAATTTAAAAAAGTCACGTAACATTCTGCATCTGCTTTCATTTGCAATTTTTTTCCTAGCACATGAAGTACAGTTTTCGCTCACATGCATAGATGTTATCATAAACTGCAAGAAAACATTGTTGGTTTCACAGACATCCCCAATGAATGTTTTTATAGATGTTTTCTGATTTACAAGCTTTAGAAAATGTGCATAACTTCAGATGCGCCTCTCACAAACATTTTTTGCTAATTCTTGGTCCAAAGAAAGACTAGCAGACTTCATCTACTCCACAATGCCTGGTTAATTTGCTCCTTTCGAAAATCTGTGGCAGAGTTCTTTTGCATCCTATGGTTGGTGGTACCCTTTGCCAAGACATCTGAAACAAACCCTATCTTCTGTCTCTTTTATAAATCCTGCCATATTACAGTTCTGACTGAAAAAAAATATAAACAGCCGCGATCCTGAATCACCATGAGGACCATTTGCTATTTCCATCATCTCCAGTTCCCACCGATTAAATATCTAAAGCTTTTGCAGTCAATGACACGTTTTCAGTTGTTTACATCTCTTTCCATTTCAGTCCAACCGGGAGATTCTGTTAGCTGCAGTAGAAGGTTAATGCTCATTCCGTTCACTGCCCTTTTCTTGATGTCTGGCCACAGCAGAAAGTGGCTTAGGTCAGCATCCTTATCAGCAGCAGATCCCTAATTACAGTACTGAAGTATAATACTGCAGACTTGGGTGGTACCTTTGGGGAATTATTCCACAGCTCTCCGACAGAGCCTGTTATTGTCCAGATCAGACGAGTCTGAAATCTTACAAACACATTCCTCTCAAAGGGAATGGCTTTCCCTGAAGATTTCTTAGACAAACAACTATTCTGTGTAAGTGTGTACGTTCAGTGAGGATGAAGACAGCATAGAAAGGAAAACTACTTTCAGCTGTTTCTCAATAGCAAATGAACACTATAAATAAATATGATCCTATCTGTGTGGGAATTGAAAAGATAGTATGCCTACACATTTTTCTTCATTACATTTGAGCTTCTGATGCAGTGAAAATGATTCACGAGAAGGCTGAATGTACTGTTTATGATAAGAATTTATATATATATGTGTGTGTATATGTATGTATGTGTATATATATATGTTGTGACCCAGGTTCCTGGACCCGGACTCCTGGACTCGGATGATTCAGAAAGTGAGGGAGAAGACCTGGCCAGCCCTGCTTCTCTTGAGCCCTTTCCCTCCCTGGCACCCACTCAAAGGGAGGAGGAGGGGCCGGCACAGCCTGATTCCATGGAGCCTCCTGCTGATTTGGCAACGCCCCAAGAACAGTTTTGGAGTGATGCAAGATTACGTAGACGTGATCGCCGTGCGCAGCAGCGGAAGAGTTGGGACAAAGCCAAGTCATAATTGTCATGCAGTGACATCTGCAGAGACTATAAATAGGAGGCGGGACTTCCTGGTTTTTTGTCTTGGACAAAGTAATGAGTTGGCGCGAGCTAATGAATTGGCGCGAGCTAACTGTTTCAATGGAGGGAAGAATATATTCGTGAGTAATTCTGGCCTTATCTATAATTTCCTCGTTATCTCCAGAAACTTGGCAGGCCCGTGGGTAGACGTGGCCAGGACATGTATCTATGTAAATAAAAGGAAAAAAGGAAGGCCTCTGACGGACTCTTTGCTGGGAGTATTGGGGGAAGGGAAACAGAACAATATATATATGTGTGTGTGTGTGTGTGTGTGTGTGTGTGTGTGTGTGTGTGTTTTCTGAGGTTTTCGCGGGTGTTTGTATGTAGGTCTTTGGTTATTCGGGTTTTCTCCCGCGTAAAATTGGAAGTGTCTTGGCGACGTTTCAACGAAGTCTCATTCATCATCTTCAGGCTTCAGCTTCGTGCTTCTGGGAGCAATGTGTGATTGCAGCTGTTTCTTCCTTTTTAACTGCTAGTGGGGGTTTGAACTGATTGGGTGGGAGCTCGGCTATGCTCTAATTGGATGGGGGGTTTTTTGTGCTCTGATTGGCTGGGGGTTTGTCCTGTTTGGGTGGGGGCTTGGTTGTGCTCAGATTAATCTGAGTTGCAGGGGGATTTGAGCTGGTGAGTTGCATTGCTGTTGTTTGGCTTCGTGTTTGTGGTCGTGCTACATCTTCATAGTGGGTGTCTGTCTGCTGTATGTATGGGTTGGAGGGGTTTGAAATGGTTGGAGGGGTTTGAAATAGCCAAGATATGTTTTGGTGTCTTCTCTAAACGGGCAGAGAAAAGAGAGCACTAAATTCAGTTTGCAAAAGATTGTCTTCTCATACTTAGAATTATCTCATAGTTAGAATTACGCCGGAAGAGTGCTATCTCATTTATTGTTCCCACTTTTCCTCCTGCAAGAGAGACAGTTCAGCTGCCAATATATATTTAAACCAGTGGTGGGTTGCTACCGGTTCTCCCTGGTTCGGGAGAGCCGGTAGCAGAGATGTTGATATGACAGCGAACCCGTTCGCTCCGACCGTCATCTGGGCCCTCCCGCCCACCCCTGTGCTATACCAACCTTTATTCCTCTGTTTTTAGCCCAGCTGAAAGGCGCAGCAGAGCGGATTGCAATGCTGCAGCCGTTCAGCAAGTCGATGCGCTTGCACAAAGCCCAAAGCAAAGCACGTGCGCAAAGTGAACTGGTGGTAACACCGGTTAGAACCCACCACTGATTTAAATTATTCAGTATCGGTATAGCCTAAAATAAAATCCAATAAAGCAGAATGCCAAACATTCTTTTTCTGCATCTGTCTAAGGCGGGAAATAGACTTCTGCATCACTGCACATCGGGGAATTTATGCAAATGTTGTTTGGGGATGGGTGTGTAACTGTTGCATTTAAAAGGTAAAAGGTAAAGGTTCCCCTCGCACATATGTGCTAGTCATTCTCGACTCTAAGGGGTAGTGCTCATCTCCGTTTCAAAGCTGAAAAGCCAGCACTGTCTGAAGACGTCTCCATGATCATGTGACCGGCATGAATAAAAGCCAAAGGCGCACGGAACACTGTTACCTTCCCACCAAAGGTGGTCCCTATTTTTCTACTTGCATTTTTTATGTGCTTTCGAACTGCTAGGTTGACAGAAGCTGGGACAAGTAACGGGAGCTCACCCCATTATGTGGCACTAGGGATTCGAACCGCTGAACTGTCAACCTTTCAATCGACAAGCTCAGCGTCTTAGCTACTAAGACACCGCATCCTGTTGCATTTATACTTCTTCAAATCTTAACATTCTGGATAGGGGACACTAAAACAGCAAAGCACAGAAAACTCCCCGACAGGAAGTCAGATCAATCAATCCACATGCAGGATGGCGCATCGCCACATGATGCATAGTTGAGATTTGGGACGGTTACAGACGCATCTGCATGTCTGCAACCATCTGCAACCTACGCTTACCCATCAATCCCTTCACCATATGCATACAGTTGTGGACATGTCTAAATCAAGTTAACGCTACACTATTTTAATGGTACCACACACCAATACATTAATCAGGGCAACAGTCATAAAACTGATTCAGATATGAATGCCTTCCAAATGGAAAACAGAGCCTGGCTGGTATAAAAAAAAGTTTTTTCTTATCCAAGCCTCATTGCTTGTTAGCAGGGTTCACACACCTTGTAGAATAGGAAAGGGAAAGGAAGGGAAAGATCCCACTTCTTGGCTCAGATATACCATAATCCTTATTCATCACATGGAATGAATCTCAAGTCTCACTGAAGCAAACAGGAAACCTCCCATTCATCAGTTTTAGGCACTTACATATTAACTCTTAGCAGTACTTCCAATATGTAACCTGAACCTGTGTAGCTGATTATTATAATAGCTCTGGAATCTTTAACAAGATCTTGTGAATACTGGATTAAAGTGTCTGCTCAGCCATCATTCATTAGGCCTTCAGAGAGGCCATGAAATAGAATATAGGTAGTTCTCGGCTTATGACCACAATTCAAAATTTCTGTTGCTAAAGGAAACGTTTGTTAAGTGAGTTTTGCCCCATTTTATGACGTTTCTTGCCACATTTGTTAAGTGAATCACTGCAGTTGTTAATTTAGTCACACGGTTATTAAGTGAATCTGACTTCCCCATTGACTTTGCTTGTCAGAAGTTCGCAAAAGGTGAATACATGACCCCAGAACACTGCATCTGTCATAAATATAAGTCAGTTGCCAATGCCTAAATTTTGATCACTTGATCATGGGGATGTTGCGATGGTCGTAAGTGTGAAAAACAATTGTAAATCACTTTTTTCAGTGCTGTTGTTACTTTGAACAGTCACTAAATGAATTTCTATAAGTAGAGGGCTACCTGTATAATGTCTCCTAAATCATTGGGAATTATTGACTATAAGGCAAGCACCTCTTAAAATACTTGGGAAGTGACTACATCTTGAGCATACTAAAAAGTAATGAAAAGACACCTGTTCAGGACATAAGGTTGCCCAATGAACATAGGGGATAGATGTATTTGTCACCTATGGACTTCACAAGGAAACAAAATTCCTGAATGAACAGAGTTAAAGAAACATGGATGTCTCTTTTTTTATTATTACATCATACAGCATGAATTGAAAACAGAGGGTTTTTGAAATCTTTTAAACCCAATTCCTGGGAAATAATTAAGGGAGCAGAAGAAATAACTATGAAGGGCAGATAGTGGCCCAAGAAAGACTGTAGATTTTATACAAGTGTATATATCAGTATTAGAAACAGGAACCAAATTAGTTGTGGTTGGCCATTTACTCAGGATACAAAATGTATTTTTTAATCTCCAGAAATTATATGGAAAGCAAATGTACGTGCTTTCTTTCTTGCCCAAAATATAGTCTGCTCAGGGGTGAAATGCTCCTGGTTTGGACCGGATTGCCCGATCTGGTAGCGATAGCAGCTGGTGGTTCGGTGAACTGGTAGCAAAAATTCCTGCCCACCCCGCCCCTCCATGCCCAGCTGAGCCATGCGATCATCAGAGGTTTTTTTTTAAAAAACTTTTAACAGCATTTTTTCTTCGGCCGAAAAAATGCTTTTAAAAAATAAAAAAAAGCCTCTGATAATCACTTGGCTCATCTGGGATCATCAGAGCCTTTTAAAAGCATTTTTTCTACAACCTCTTTGGCTGAAGAGGTTGTAAAAAATGCTTTTAAAAGGCTCTGGCGATCCCAGCTGAGTTGCCTGATTGTCAGGCTTTTTTTTTCTTTTAAAGGCAAAAAAAATGCTTTTAAAAGAAAAGAACAGCCTCTGACGATCAGGCAACTCAACTGGGAAGTTGTAGAAAAAATGCTTTTAAAAGTAAAAAAAAAAAAGTTGGCCATGCCCACCCAGTCACATTACTCCCCCCCACCAAGCCATGCCCACAGAACCGGTAGTAACAAATTTTACATTTCACCACTTAGTCTGCTTCTATGTTTATTTGTTTAGTTAAGATATTTGTATAACTCTCTAATGACCAAGAGATAATTAAAAGAAGTCTCCCCCACAAATAAAAATAAATATATAAAGAAAAATAAATGTATGAAGATTGTCTGCATGCTTAAAATTACTGTATGCCATTCTGGAAGGTCTTAGTGAAAAAATAAATAAAACATTTTTTTTTGTGGTGCCAGAAAAAAAAAATCAGATTTGGCTTCTTGTCAGGTTCTTGAGGAAGAGATCCCAAACAGATGCTTCCACTTCTGCAACAGTTTTCTCCCAATCACTGTGCCCTGCCTAAATTCTTCCACTGGGAACAGTTTTTCTGATGATGGATGTAACATCCAGACAGGTTGCTTAGAATTATGTCAGTCTTTTAGGAAGAGTCAAGGAAACCTATGAACAACATACAGACCCAAACCTCTGCCTCTAGAAATCTTGTTTAACAATTTTGAAGAGTCATCAGGCATTGTCCAGATAGGTTCAACTATATGTTTGCAATAATTACAAACCAGAAATGAGTGCCTTTTTTGTATGAAACGTAATTATACTTGGGGAGTAGAATTATATGGTCAATGGTAGCCCTCATAACTGTCCTGTACATTGACAGAATCACAAATCCACTTGGCCTTGCTTAAAATGCTTCTGCTGTGTTTAAAAGAACTCTCCTTGTTAAAGCTAAAGCATGGTTTCCCAACCTTGGCAATTTTAAAGTGCATGGAATTCAATTCCCAGAATTCCCCAGCCATGCTTAAAGCTGGGAAACTCTGAGCTAAAAGCTGCTTCCTATATTAGTGGTAGATGGTGATTGGCCAATCCTAGCTCAAAAGCATAAACATATTGTAACATATTTAATAAGAAGAAATTATTAATAATTTTCTTTACCCCTCAGATTCATAATCTTTTTTCTATATGAAGAAATCAATGTTGCCTCATTACCCCAAGAATGGTAAGAATTCACAATATAAATAGTTTAGATACGATAAATTCAGACAGATTATCTTTGTTAATTAATTTTTTTAATATATATCTAGATTCATACATTCATGTCTCCCAAAGTGTATATCCGGGAGAAGAGTTGATCATAATACCCTCCTGCCCAACTTCTGTCTAATTTCTACATGATGAAATTAACTATTAGCATGTATTTTTTTCTTATTGTTGCTTTTACAAATGTTGGATTTGTTAACTATATTCCAGGAACATGGAATTACCAGTAGCAGTACCACAGAAGATTTATTTATCACATTTATATGCCAGTTATTTTATGATGCTGTCAATGATGCTATTAATAACAAAATTGAAAAAGGCTATTACTTTAAATATGGCTTCTCATTGAGGTTTTTTTGGGGGGAGGAGAGTTTACTAGAATAAAAGTGTAAAGCCTAGTGAAAGCTTAATTGATTTATTTTATTGTCCCCATCAAATGTAGGATTTTCCCTATTATTCTATAGTTTGTTGCCAGATTTCAATGACACAGTTTTGAAACGTTCATATACAACTCTGAGTTCAAACGTAAGTTGCTCATCCCTCTGTGATGTCGGTTCCCAAATTCTAAATTGTTTGCAGTTGTGTCTGAGAGGGAAGCAAAAAGAGGAAGGGGGGTCAGGGCATAATGATGAATCATTGTGATACCATTATGCAAACCCCATTTCTTTTTTCAGAACACGTATGTGTGTGACATATTGACATATTTTGCCAATATGTCACACATACATATGAAAGAGGTGGAATTTGTACTGCAACAAAATCAACATCCAAAAATCTTGTGGATACCTGTTTGTTTATGCCTATACCAAATTTGGTGCAATAGTTCAGTTGTTGAATTTGAATTAGGGATAGTCAAGTTCAAATTCCCATTCAATGGTGAAGCTTTCTAAATTTTGGGTCAACTGAGTTCTACATCTTTCTATACCTGCATCTAAATGGTAGATGCATTCAGGCACTAGGCTAGAAACCAGGAGACTGTAAATTCTATTCCCCCTTCTAGTATGAAAGCTGACTGAGTGACTGGGCCATTCACTCTCTCAGCCTACTGACTAACTGTCACAGCCAGAGGTGGGTTTCAGCAGGTTCTGACCAGTTCTGGAGAACCGGTAGTGGAAATTTTGAGTAGTTCAGAGAACCGGTAGTAAAAATTCTGATTGGCTCCGCCCCCATCTATTCTCTGCCTCCCGAGTCCCAGCTGATTGGGAGGAAATGGGGATTTTGCAGTAACCTTCCCCTGGAGTGGGGAGAGAATGGAGATTTTACAGTATCCTTCCCCTGCAGTGGAGAGGGAATAGAAATTTTACAGTATCCTTCCCATGCCATGCCCACCAAGCCACGCCCACCAAGTCATGCCACGCCCACCAAGCCACACCCACAGAACCGGTAGTAAAAAAAAATTGAATCCCACCACTGGTCACAGCCAATAGATTGACACTTGGTTTATGCATAAAAAGCAAAACCTTCACTTGCAGGAAAAATGCAAGTTGTTGTTCGTGTCTCCTAACTCTGTTTTCATTTCATTGGGACAAGCACATTGCGTACTGGTGCTGTTTTCTGCCAAGTCAAGGATGGGTGAATAGTACTTTAACTCAGCAATGGAGAATGGCTCCCCTCTGAAACTAAACTACACCATACTGCAGTACTGTTATCACAGGGGGGGGAAAAGACAGGTTACCATGAAAGCTATCTTGACCTCTTTGAGAAAATACAGGATACAAATGCAGAAATGAATTAATTAATGAAAGGTTTGGATAGAACCATTCCAAATATATGTACATTATGAAAGGGGCATTAATACCACATTTGAAAGTGCTACAACAGGCAAGTTATTTTGGAACACTCATAAATGTACAGCCTCTGGATGCTTTGTTCATATAAATCTTGTAAGTGGATCACAAGCTTCCTAACAAACAGGAAGCAGCAGGTGAAGCTAAGCAAGATCACATCAAATACCTGTACAATTAGCACAGGGGGCCCCCAAGGCTGTGTGCTCTCCCCACTTCTCTTCTCTCTGTATACCAATGACTGCATCTCCAACGATCCATCTGTTAAGCTACTGAAGTTCGCAGATGACACAACAGTGATTGGTCTCATTCGAGACAATGACGAATCCGCATATAAACGAGAGGTCGAATGACTAGCCTTGTGGTGCAACCAAAACAATCTGGAACTGAACACACTCAAAACCGTAGAAATGGTGGTAGACTTTAGGAGAAACCCTTCCATACTTCCACCTCTCACAATACTAGACGACACAGTATCAACAGTAGAAACCTTTAAATTTCTAGGTTCTATCATATCGCAAGATCTAAAATGGACAGCTAACATCAAAAACATCATTAAAAAAGGACAACAAAAAATGCTCTTTCTGCGCCAACTCAGTAAGCTCAAACTGCCCAAGGAGCTGCTGATCCAGTTCTATAGAGGAATTATTGAGTCTGTCATTTGCACCTCTATAACTGTTTGCTTCAGTTCTGCAACCCAACAAGAAAGACACAGACTTCAGAGGATAATTAGAACTGCAGAAAAAATAATTGCTACCAACCTGCCTTCCATTGAGGACCTGTATACTGCACGAATCAAGAAGAGGGCCGTGAAAATATTTGCAGATTCCTCGCATCCTGGACATAAACGGTTTCAACTCCTACCCTCAAAACGACGCTATAGAGCACTGCACACCAGAACATGGATGTTTTATTTGTATTTATATGTATATTTTTATCTGGCTGTGAACCGCCCTGAGTCCCTAGGGAGATAGGGCGGTATAAAAATACGAAAAATAAATAAATAAATAAATAAATAAACAAACAAACAAACAAACAACTAGACACAAGAACAGTTTTTTCCCGAAGGCCATCACTCTGCTAAACAAATAATTCCCTCAACACTGTCAAACTATTTACTAAATCTGCACTACTATTAATCTTCTCATCGTTCCCATCACCAATCTCTTTCCACTTACGGCTGTATGACTGTAACTTTGTTCCTGGCAATCCTTATGATTTATATTGATATATTGACCATCATTTGTGTTGTAAAAGTTGTACCTTGATGAAGGTATCTTTTATTTATTTATTTATTTATTTATTTGTCACAACAATATATGTAGGTATCATACAAAAAGATTATATAGTATATAAACACATATATGAGTAAATATAGGAGGTATAAGCATATATATATATATATATAGGAAGAAGAAAAGGAAAAAAAACAATAGGACAGGAACGGTAGGCACGTTTGTGCGCTTATGCACGCCCCTTATGGTCCTCTTAGGAATGGGGTGAGGTCAATAGTAGAAAGTTTTTAGTTAAAGCTTTTAGGATTATGAGAAGAGACCACAGAGTCAGGTAAAGTATTCCAAGCACTGATGATTCTGTTACAGAAGTCATATTTTCTTTTATGTACACTGAGAGCATATGCACCAAGACAAATTCCTTGTGTGTCCAATCACACTTGGCCAATAAAAATTCTATTCATTCATTCATTCATTCATTCATTCATTCTATTCATTCTATTCTATTCATTCATTCATTCATTCTTCATTCATTCTAAAGAATGATAAAAAGAACAAAGTCCGTAGGAACTAAGTCATGGCTCATAATAGCAATAGCACTTAGACTTATATTCTGCTCCAGAGTGCTTTATCCTCTCTAACCAGTTTACAGAGCCAGCATATTGCCCCCAGCAATCTGGGCTCTCATTTTACTGACCTCAGAAGGATGGAAGGATAAGTTAACTTTGAGCTGGTGAGAATACATTCATATATTCCTGACACATTCAGGAATGACCAACTAAAGAAATTGGATGGTGAACCAAGTAATGGTAAAATTTTGCAACATCCCAGTGATTTATTTATTTATTTATTTATCAAACTTATATACCGCACCATCTCCCGTAGGACTCAGGGCGGTTCACAGGCATATTAAAAACAATATAAAAACAATATAATAAATAAACATTAAAACCCAGTTAAAACTAAATATTATCATAGCCTGATCACTAAAAAGTAAAAACCAGTAAAACCCCCATTAAAATTTAAACTAAAACATTTTGTTCTTAGGCTAGTCCCGTACGCTGAAATAATAGAGTCTTCAGTTCACGTCTGAAGGTCCGGAGATCGGGGAGTTGTCGTAATCCCGGAGGAAGCTCATTCCACAGGGCTGGTGCCGCCACAGAGAAGGCCCTCCCCCTGGGGGTCGCCAACCTACATTGTTTGGTCGACGGCACCCTGAGGAGGCCCACTCTGTGGGAGCGCACAGGTCGTTGGGAGGCAATCGGCGGCAGAAGGCGGTCTCGAAGGTATCCCGGTCCTAAGCCATGGAGCGCTTTAAAGATGGTAACCAAAACCTTGAATTGCACCCAGAAGACTACCGGTAGCCAGTGTAGGCCGCGCAGGATAGGTGTTATATGGGAGCAGCGCGGTGCTCCCTCTATCACCCTTGATGTCTTGATATGGGATATGAGTAAGAAATATTGGTTTTATGTTAAATTTACACAATCCAGTTTTACACAAAAATGCTTTGTATAGTTTTTAGGCAAGGTCAGAGCATATGTTTCAGATATATAGCCTGATCTCTAGAGTTAAAGACTCAAATAATAAATGATGAGAAATATTCATGCTTCAGACTTTGGCGATCTGCTCTTGTGCAGGATAGGGCTGCGGTCCAATCCAACTGGAGGATATTAATTTAGGGAAATCAGAATCAGATAATCCTGGGTTTACTGGATTATGCTTAATATAAGGAGCTTTCCATGTCATGTTGATTTAAAACTGCAGCCTTATGAGGAAGGGAGATCACCTCTCCTCACTCATGCTCACCATAAAGAGATATGAAAAAAGGCCTCAAGCTATGGTACTTAATTCCACTAGAGTAGACCCAGTTATCTCCAAATCAGCTGCACCAGTGGCCACACCCAATGTATTTTTATAAGGATGCCCTTCAGCAAAGGTTAGATAGCAATCCTATTTTCTCTCTTTCTCCTCAACAGGAAACTGAGTCATAGATAAGGAAGAATTATTAGGCAGCTGACTCTAGCATTTCTTGGGCTCCTCACATAAGCATACCTTTTAATAAATATTTCTTCAACTGGGTAAAGAGTCTCAGAGGCCATTGAGTCTGAGTCCATTGAGTTGGGCAACTATAACAAATGTGGATGAATGAGTGAATGAGTGAGTGAGTGAGTGAATGAATGAATGAATGAATGAATGAATGAATAGCAGAATTCAGAGATAATAGTTTTCAGAGGGTTTTTTTGGCAAATGTATGGCTTATGTGGAATTTTAACCCTCAATATAGTTGCAGAAAATCCTTGGTCCTCACACTGCTAATTGGATGGTTCATAGTAGGAAAACTGATAATCTCCAGATTTCAGATCACAATTTGCAAAGTTTTGATTGAGTGTATGGAAGTTATGGTTCAAAGCATCAGAGGGCCAGTAGGTTGCCTACTCCTGTGATAAACTAATATCAGATATTGTTCTACTCAGTTCAATCATGTTCTAAAATGTCTTATCTAAGTTAATTAAAACACATTCTTCCTATTAGCCCTGCATTACAATAAATATCAGTATACTTTTTCTGCAATAACAGAAATGATTACTGGCTGTTGCTGGAAATTTTTTCTTTCTCAAAACCATGGATAACAGAGTGGGAAGGGACCTTGGAGGTCTTTTAAGTCCAATATTGATTCAGTCTAAAGAACCAAGTTGTCCAACCCAATCTTGATTTAGACGTGTTTTGAGAATACATTTAATTCCTTTTGAGAGAGGGAGAAGGAAAAAATACAGCAATTTTATAATTAATCTTGTTGGGATTGAGTGCTGTGGATTTTGTGCATACCAAATTTCAGCTATCTAAAATAATTTTTCTGCTCTTCTGAGTGAGTGACTCAATTCCAGATATATTTAAAGTGGATAAAAATAACTTTAGATAACATATATAGCAAATGTGTGTATGTGAGCAGTACATGTATCTCATTGCATCATGAATTGCCATATATGGCTATACATATTATCACAAAGATAGAATTGTCTTTTGGTATATAGATTCTAAACATGCCTGTGTTTATCTTATGTACATTTTTCAATATTGTGATTATATATACTGCACTGGATGTTGTTACTGGTGGACACTGACAGATGTTTCATGGAATACAGATGATTTTCTCAGATGCATGAACCATTATCCTAAATTAGGGATAAATATACTTCTATAATTGTGTGGGCAGGTTGAACAAATGGTAAATAGTAAAGTCGGAAAGAAATGAAATGCAGATGATACAGACAGTGATAGCTATCTTCTCAACAGTGACCAATTACCAAAACAGATGTTGGGTAGTGCATAGACATTCTTGCACTGGCAAGCTGACTAACAGATTTAATGGGATTAACAAACCTTCATTTCTGTTTATATTTCCTCCTCTGGAGAACATCTAGAATCATACAAGGCTATATGATGTTAAGCTTGGTCTACCATTTGTAATCCAAGTACAAGACTCCCTTACTGTTCCTGTAAGCTAAAACAGGAGAGGTGTTTCTCAAAAGAAGAAAAGTTATTCTTGTTATGGTTGGTCACAAAGTCAGCCAGATGTTTAGACTAGATTTGACATTTTTATCCACCTACTGAGTCTTTCTAAGGAGCTGGGATGGTTGATGGTGTTAAAGATATGATTGAAGGATGTAAGCTGTTCCAAGTAAAACTGCTTTTTGCAATTGACAGTTGGTGATTTTGTCAATGCCAATGGTGAATTTGTTCTTATCCAAACTAAGATATCAAAGGGCAATTTTAAATTGGATTCTGAAGCTAGTTTGGAGTTCTATTAACCAAAGTCTTGACAAAATATTAAATTTCATCTGAGATTTTTATTTGTTAATTCAAAGGGAATACTTTTCTAGAAATGTATGCACTATTTCTCATTGTTTGATCAGCCAAAATTCTTAGAGAAACATGGACTGCAACTATCTTAATCTGATGGAGATTCCCCTATTAGTTATACATGACAATGATAGAATTTGTAATTGCTATCATTAGCTTCATACTATTCTGTTCTATTTTTTGTGAACAAAATCTTTTGCAGTTCTGATCTCACATAGACTCTCATGGTAATGGATATTTACACAAAGAGGTATGTTAGTTAGATTTGTCCACTTCATCTAAACATTTCATTTATAGTTGTTATATTGTAAACCAGTAAGAAGTGGGGTTTTTTTTCAAAGTTATATGCTTTGCAGGCCAATCTTATACTGTATATACTGTAATTATTTGGTTAGCCTACAGAAATGAATGGCATTTACTGTTAAGTTGGCTTTGCATAGAACCTCATCCTTAAAAAGTAATGTTTAAAAATGGACACTGACCTTCTGCTAAAGTCATTTAGAGTATTATTGTTATTTCCAAAATTTTAAGGATGCATCTTGGAGCCAGGTATCACTTTTGTCAAAGTCAGTGTCAAAGAAGTACCAGTCTTCAGTATAGAAGGAAGAAAGTATATATCTGCATACATTTTACACAGGGCATACTTCCATATAAGCTATCCCAGGATTCCATGAAGATCATCAACTAGAAGAAATTATCATTGGATGAAATAGTAGGTTTTGCCCAAATCAACCCAATTCCAGCATGCAATCCTTTATACCTATGGAAAAGCAGGCTAACGGCAGACTCCAGCCTAGGAGAAATGTTTGACAGAGAAGTGTACATATTCCAAACATTGTTTGATTCATGTTTTAAAGTCTCACTTGCAAACATACTTCCGTAGCTCCAACATCAATCACCGGAAATATGCTCTTATAAACAAAGTAATGCAGGCTGTCTCTTCCACCGATTCCATGCACAGGTCATTGGATAACACCCACAGAAACGAAACGCTCCGGAATTGTATAAGAATAAAACAAGCAAAAAAATTCCTCCAAAACAAGAAAGTTGAGGGTCTTTTTTTTTTTTAATGATCTTAAACTGAAAAAGGGTCTACAAAGAAGTACTGTTGTTGAGAAATTATCCGATTTCCATCTAAAATGCAGGTTTTACGCTGAGTCTACTCAACCACTTACAAAAGTATGGTCCAAGGTATCACCCAGATGAGCAGCTCTCAGAAACAGGAAACTAGAAGAAATGGGCCTTTGATCTGATCTATTTTCTGTTCTTTATATATCCTTCTCATCAGAGTGATATGTTTATGTAGCTTTTACCAGCTACATAACCACCGTTTTGATTTTTAAAGTCCTTGAACAGCACGAGAGATGGGCTACGTGTCCTTCAAGACCCTCATTAGAGTTGTATTTGACTGAATTTGTGGAATTTTCATCAGTGGAACTTCTGCCTTGTTCCACTTCTCAGCTGAAAGACTCAAATACTCCTTATTGCTTTTGTTGCTCCTCATATGGGTTCCATGTCTAGAGACTGAAGTATGCATTTCTCTCTCTCTTTCCCAGCCTTCAGCTGTTGGCAGCATGGTTTAGGGCAGTGTTTTTCAAATCTGGCAACTGTGTGGACTTTAAGTCCCAGAATTCCCCAGTCAGACGTCCACACATCTTAAAGTTGCCCAGTTTGAAAAACAGTGGTTTGGAGCTACTGAGCAGAGCTTTGGATGTAGCCCGTCATTCCCCTTCAGAAACTTATTTATTTATTTCTATCCCATTTTTATAAATAACTCAAGACATATCCAACACTTTGTCTTCCTCCTATTTTCTCCCCATAACAACAACCCTGTCAGGCAGTTTGGGTTGAGATAGAGTGTCCTGCTTTCTAACCTGGTGCCTTAACCATGACAACCAAACTGGCGCTCTTTCTTTTAAACACAATAAAAGAAGAGTGTCATGATAACAAAATGATTTTACACATGCTCTCTTCTTTCTGTAAAACAATATTCTATTAAGTATCAGGTTAGGCCACAGAGTGGTGAAGTTTTTTATTATCCTCAGGACAAAAAAATTATTGCACCAGAAGGGGAGCTGAGAAAATGGGGTGGGGTGGGGGGGTTTCGCCTTCTCCTATTGTCAACTGGAGACAATACAAATTTGCTTCTGATGATCTACATGTTTGGGGAGATTAGTGAGTTGAAGCATCCTATTTAACAGAATTAAAGTAATTTTTTAATGATTTGCCGTCATTATTTTCGGTGGCACTAGTACATGATACTTCATATCCTTTAATCCAGCGCAAATCATTTATATGACATCAATACTGCATCATGACTCTGAGATAGGAATTTTTGAAGAATTCCTAAACCAGGGGTCAGCAACCTGCGGCTCTGTAGCCGCATGTGGCTCTTTCATCCCTTTGCTGCGGCTCCCTGTTGCCAGTCGGCTCCACAGTTGATAGGGCTTTCGGTTAGTAAAGGTAGAGGAAAAAGGACGCCACTCTAGGAGGAGATTCTATAGTGGGGGAACTGGACTTCCAGTCGGCAGAGGAAAAAGGATGCCACACTAGGAGGAGACTATGGTGGGGGAACCATACTTCTGATCAGCTCCAGAATTGAATGGGGGGTTTCCGGTTAGGAACTTTGTGGCTCTTTGAGTATTTAAGGTTGCTGACCCCTGCCCTACACCAACATGACAGAGGTGATTTGTATGGCACAGGAAGGCTGCTGGTGTTCCATGTTGTAGTGTTCTAAGTTCTTTCCCCTCCCCCCTGCCTCGGGGTCCGTTCCCCTAGTGGAGAACGAGGATAGTACTTCTCTGTGTTGATTGGCTAAACCAGTTGACAGCTAGTATAAAAGGGCTGTCAACAGAGAGGGAGATAGTTTTTTTGTTCGTTTGTATTTGTCTCTGCTGTTAGCTATGTTAAGGTTAATAAAGTAAATTAACTGCTATCCAGAGTCCTGCCTACACCTTGCCGGCACCTGAACCCACAATATAACACATGTCACATTTTAAAACTTCTGTTGTTAACACAAAGAATTAAATAAAGATATATTATTCATAAATACTGTTATCCTGCAAGTATAGAAATAGACTCTGGCTGTTTTAAAAGGCTTTCTCCGTTATGGTGGAGACAGCAGTCAGAGTGGGTGGAGCTCCTCTGTTCAGATTGGATAACTGAGTCTGTTGAAGCTGAAAGTCCCGCCCCTTGCTGCTGGGAACCCCAGATTTTGACTCAGTTGTTCAGCCTGGACGGTTGCGTTGTGGATTTCTCCCTGCCTGACTTGCAGGATACATACTTGTGAGTAACATTTTTCTTATTTTTTCTCCGCTGGCTGCAGAAGTGATTATTACTTCTGCTTCAATCCTGTTGAGCTGCAGGCGTTCCAGGATATTTTTGGTGGGGTTTTTAGTGCCCCCGAAGCCAGCAGGGATTGGATGAGTGGAGTTATTCATTCCCAGTATCATTGGGGCAGCTTCTAGCACTGCCGAGGGCTTGCTGGGCGGTATAGAAATTGTTTGGATTAGTTTGCCGCCCGGCTTTAATTATGATCGCTGAGGAGTTTGGTTTCCGCTCCCACAGGGTAGCCTGCAATTTACCCAGCCCTCCGTCTCCTATTTCACGCAATCTGACTTTTCCCGCCCAAAACAGTTTAAATGGATCGCTTATTGCAGCTGCGGAAGGAGACGCTTAGAGCTTAGTGCTCACTCCGCCCCTCCCCTATCCAAACTCCGGCGGCCATTTTGAGCACATTTGGAGTGAGTCTTCAGAAGATTAGTCCTGAAGTTTACATTAGGCGGAGTTAGGGGCTAATTTGGGCGTGGAGCTTTGTGCTCTCATTATTTCAGCTGCAGTTCTCCTCCAGTTCGGACTTTAATAGTCAGTTTCTCCCTCTCTCTATTGGCGGCCGCCATTTTGAATTTTTTTAAAAAAAGAGGAGAAGTGATTCTTTGGCCTTATTGAGGTCTAGAAACTTAATATTTCATCATGCCTAAGGCCTTGGCAAAATCCAACAAACGCCAGGGGTCTCCATTGCCGGAGGAGCAAGGTCCATCAGGAGGGGTCTCTCCCAAGGCCCCTATTGCAAAGTGCAGCCGTGTTTCCAAGCAGAAAACCAAGGCCCCACCTACTTCAGGCCGCAGTAAGTCGTCTAAAGCATCTCTGAGGGATGAGCAGAGAAGAGATGAAGCAATACAGAGAATATGTAGTAGGGCAGTCTCTAATTTACCCTCTTCTTCAATGGCCAATCCAGAACCCAGTACTTCTGCTGGGTCTCTTATTCGAGAGGGTATTATTTCTACCTCTCCTGGTCAAGCTTCCTTACAATGTTGCCCAGTGGATATTCCTACAGACGCATTATGGGGGGGATCCCTTCCTCCAGTTTCTCATACAGTTGATGCACCAGTTATTGAGTCTCCTGAGGAGTTTTCTCAGATAGTTCCTTCTACTGCAACCCACGTTGTTGGTCAGGGGGCAGAGCCTCTTTTGCCTGTTTCGCCACATATTCAGGCAATCATTGAACAGACGATTCAAAGGACCCTTTTATCGGGCATGCAGATATCTGAGAGGGCTTCCTTGTCCCATTCAAGGCTATCAGTGAGGAGGAGGATCCTGAAGAGGAGGAAATGCAGTCACAGCTGGGTACAGTCTCGCCTACCCACTCAGTAACTAGCCATCCCTCTCTTTTGGAGGGATTAGAAAGGGGAGATCCTGACCTGTCTGAAGATGAAGGGTTATTACCTGACCAGCCGGCATTTACTGGTCTTTTTCCTCCTAGTCTTTTTAAGTCCTTGCTTTTCAAGGCAAAGAATGTGGCTCAATTGAGTTCTTCCTCGGATCAACCTGTGGCATCATCCTCCAAGGGTGCAGCTGACATTCTTTTTTCTGAACCTGACCGAGTTCAGTTCTATTCCAGCACCCCACTTTTCATGGGCGTAATCAAACGCCAGTGGACAGCCCCTGGTTCTTCTACGGTTCCTTCCTCAGCAGACAAAGCGTTTCTTCAATGTGGACCCCAAATTAGCTTCAGCTCTACAGACACCCACTGTAGATGGTCCAGTTGCAGCTCTGGCATCTTCCTCATCCATTCCGGGCCAGCCTGAAGAGAACCTTCGTCCAGAGGATAGACGGGCGGAGCAAGTCCTGCAGAGAGCTCATCTAGGTGCAGCTTGGGCAATCCGGTCGGCTTCTTCAGCATCTTTCTTTAATAGGTCCACCTTGTTGTGGCTCAGACAATTACAGGATAAACTTCCAGCAGAGGATACTCGTATCCACCAGGACCTGAATAAGATAATTGCAGCTGTTCAATTTTCGGATGCCACTTTACATGCCATACGTTTTGTTTCCAAATCCATGGCTTCAGCTTTGACGGCTCGGCGCTTACTCTGGCTTAGACATTGGCAGGCGGATGCCCGCCACAAATAGAGGCTGGCATCGGCTCCCTTTCGTGGGGAGCTACTTTTTGGTGCTGCGTTGGACCCTCTATTGGTCGAGACTAAAGACAAAAGAAAGATATTACCTTCAGTCTATCGCAGAGGGGAAGCCAGATTTACTCCCTTTTCTCGTCAATCTTCCTTTCGAGGTTCTGAATGGGGGGCTGGTTCTTCCAAGTTCCAGGGGTCCTGGGCTCCTAGACAAAGAGGAGGTCATGATAGAGTTTCACGGGGTAGGCCCTTTCCTTCCAAGCGGCCCTTTCGTGGAGGAGGAAGTCGTCCATTCCGGCGTCATCGATAGGTGCATTGCTAGTCCTCCCATAGGGGGCAGGTTAGCCCATTTTGCGGATCAATGGGAGTTCACTACTTCTGATAATTGGGTTAAGAATACAATTCGATACGGTTTGTCTCTGGAATTTGTTTCCTTTCCAAAAGATTTTTTCATTCGCTGTCCGGTATCTAGGAACAGGGATAAACGGGTCCATATGGCGGCAGCAGTTAAGCATTTAATGGAGATTAGGGCTATTCAACCAGTTCCCGTAAGGCAAAGGGGACATGGGTTTTATTCTCTTTTGTTCCTAGTTCCCAAATCTTCGGGGGGCTGGAGGCCCATTTTAGACCTCAAGAGACTAAATCGTTTTATTGTTTATCATAAGTTTAAAATGCACTCTCTTCGTTTGATTCTAGATGGCGTTCGGAAGGGCGACTTCCTCACTTCCATAGACCTCACTGAAGCTTATCTTCATATCCCTATTTTCCCGGATCATAGGAAGTTTCTCTGGTTTTGTTATAAGGGGGTTCACTATCAATATAGGGCACTGCCCTTTGGGTTGTCTTCTGCCCCGAGGGTTTTCACCAAGATCTTGGCTGCTATGGCAGCTCATCTTAGGTCCATACCTATTCGACTTTATTGTTATTTGGATGATATTTTAATTTTATCATCGTCAGAGTCAATGGCCAGAAGGGATTTACAGATTGTAGTTCAGACTCTTTCTTTACATGGCTTCTCTATTAATATAGAGAAAAGTCATTTGACCCCCTCAACCTGTTTACTTCACTTAGGAGCAAATATTGATTCCATATTAGGTAGAGTCTCTTTATCTCAGGAGAGACAGAGTAGTTTAAGATCTTTAGCTGGTTCTTTAATAAAGGAAAGCAGAGTTTCCTTGCTATCATTATCCCAACTCCTGGGAAAGATGATTTCAACCATTTCCATCGTTCCATGGGCGAGATTTCATACTAGAGACCTCCAGTGGTTCCTGTTGCCATTCCAAAGAGCGGGCACAGGCAATTCCACTTCAAAGTCCTACTGCCCAAGGAGGTTCGCAAGTCCTTCTTCTGGTGGTTGTCATCGGCGATTTCAAGGGATCTCCTTTGCACGAACCTCATCGTTTGGTGGTAACTACGGATGCCAGTCTTTTCGGTTGGGGTGCACACCTCAAATCGCTGCTGGCTCAAGGAGCTGGTCCATCACTGAACGCCGTTTTCCTATCAACCGGCTAGAGCTACGGGCTATTTATCTAGCTCTTTGTTTTTTCCAGAACCATCTATCAGGCAAGCATGTACTGGTGCTCACGGACAATATCACAGCCAAGGCTCATGTCAACCGACAAGGGGGCACCAGATCCAAGTCCTTGATGAAGGAAGCAAGGACCCTATTCCTGTGGGCAGAATGGAATCTTCTGTCCTTGACTGCAGAACACATCTCAGGGGTGTCCAATATTCAGGCAGACTGGCTCAGTCGTCAAGTCATCGACCAGGCGGAGTGGCGTCTGCATCCAGATCTGTTCAACGACCTCTCACGTCGATTTGGCACTCCAGTGGTGGACATGTTCGCAACACGGCAGAACACGCAGCTTCCTCGTTTCTTTGCCAGGTTTCCAGATCATCTAGCAGAGGGAGTCAATGCTCTTCGCAGTCCATGGCCAGAGGGGTTACTCTCGCGTTCCGCCTCTCTCAATCATCCTGAGAGTGGTCCGTCGGATTCTGGAGGAACAGGCAGAGGTCATCTTAATCGCCCCTCACTGGCCTCGGAGGTCTTGGTTCGCAGATCTCAAGTCGCTGTCAGTGGCTCCCCCCTGGAGGATTCCTCCCAGCAGAGTGTCGTTATCTCAAGGGGCTCTGGTTCATCCAGATCCTCTATGGCTCCAGTTGACCGCCTGGCGCTTGAGCGGGGCGCCATGAGAAGAGACAATATGTCTGCCAGGCTTATCCGGACTATGTTAGCGTCCTGGAGGCCTTCCACTGAGAGCATTTACTCAGCCTCTTGGCGGGCTTTTTGTTCCTGGTGTCAAAGGGCGGGGGTTTCTCCACTCCGGGTTTCCATTTTGCATATATTGGAATTTTTGCAGGAAGGGTTAGACAAGGGGTTAGCTCCCAACACACTTCGTAGACAGGTAGCAGCTATTTCCACGGTTTTATCCTGTGATCCACTGACTTCCTTGTCTCAACATCCTTCTATCAGGAGGTTTTCAAAGGGCCAAAAATTTATGTCCTCCCGTGGTCCACAGATATCCCACTTGGGATCTTTCGCTGGTCCTAAATTCCCTAACAGGGCCTCCTTATGAGCCATTGAGGTCTACCTCTCTGAGGCTATTAACTTGTAAGGTTGCCTTTTTGGTGGCTATCACCTCTGCCAGAAGGATTTCAGAATTAGCTGCCCTCTCTGTCCGCAGTGATCTTTGTGTTTTCCATCCGGATCGAGTAGTGCTCCGTTTGGATCCTTCATTCATTCCTAAAGTAAATTCAGTTTTCCATCGCATGCAGGAACTTAATTTGCCTAATTTTGCCCTCACCCAGTCCACGGGTTAGGCGCCGTTGGCATACTTTAGATGTTCAAGAGCTTTGAGAATTTACATTAAGAGAACAGCAGAGTTAAGGAGAACAGAGTCCTTGTTTGTGTCTTTCCTTCCTGTTTCTTTAGGGCGTAAGTGACATCATCCACTATAGGCAGATGGATTAGGCATACGATAGCTAAGGCTTACGAGATGAGATCCTGCCTAGGCCCCCGTTTAACAGCGCATTCCACTCGCAGTGCAGCTACCTCAGCGGCCTGGTCTACTCAGGCATCCTTGCCAGAGATATGCAGGGCAGCCACCTGGTCGTCGCCCTCTCCATTTATTAGACACTACAGAGTGGACAAGTATGCTTCGGCTGAAGCTGCCTTTGGCCATAGGGTGCTGCAGCAGGTACTTGTATCTGAGGTTGAATCTGTCCAGACCGATCCCTCCCGTAGTTAGGGACACTAGGCTTTGGTATGTCCCACTCTGACTGCTGTCTCCACCATAACGGAGAAGGGGCGTTGGTACTTACCTGAGATGCACCTTCTAGTTCAGTGGAGACAGCAGTCAGCCCCTCCCTATTTCGGTCTGGATCCTCTTTTGTTTGTTTGTTTTGGATAATAAAATTTGTTTCTCTATTTTCCATGACGCATTGAGTCTGGTTTTTCTCGCCTTCATCAAAATCTGGGGTTCCCAGCAGCAAGGGGCGGGACTTTCAGCTTCAACAGACTCAGTTATCCAATCTGAACAGAGGAGCTCCACCCACTCTGACTGCTGTCTCCACTGAACTAGAAGGTGCGTCTCAGGTAAGTACCAACACCCCTTTTCAATATTCCTCTGAAATATGCCTGGTTATGTCATTACTGCATATATGTAATGTTTACATATAATGGATATTACTTGCAACTTATGAACTAGTTATAAGGCATACAAACCTAGAAAAATCATAAACAGCTAAAGCATAAAATCAGATGACCATAAAATCAGACAGTCAGGAGATATATGCATGATAAGCATACATATATAAGATATATATATATATAAGAATACATACCCAATCTATAGCTTCATAAAATTTCCATTGTTTTATATTCCATAAAACCTGGGCACTTCTGTGGCTTTTGGAATGACTTTCTTGGAAATGAAAACTACAACCAGCAAATCAAGGTAAGGCAGGGCTAATCATTTCAGGATGCCTTGGAAAGAGAAATACATGTTGTTGGCTAGAGTGGTTCCACCAACTCTTCTTGATTATCTCAGCAAAAATCTCTGGAAATATCATTCTCAGTCAGGCTGTAGTAAAGTAGTGGGAAAGGCCTCAGCTTTGCTCTGTATTTACTTATCATTAGTATCTGAAACACAGGGGGAGTTTAAATTTTAGCTACTTTTCTAAGCCGTGCATCAGCTTTAAACAGCCTCTGTTGATCAAAGTTCTCATTGGAAAGCTAGTTCTCCTCTCCAATCCTACAAGGATGAATCTCCAGTCTTTCTCATGCTTCTCTCCTTTGTTTACTCATTGGATCCAGGGATTTTGCTTTCCCACTTACAGGTAATCCTCAATTTATAACTGAAAAAAGTGACTTATGACCCTTTTTCACATTTACAACCCTTGCAGCTTCCCTATGGTCACATGAACAAAATCTGGACATTTGGCAACTGGTTCATATTTATGACGGTTGCAATGTCCCAAGAACTTATGATTACCTTTTGTGACCTTCTTACAAGCAAAAGTGAATGAGGAAGCCAGATTCACTTAACAACTGTGTTGCTAATTTAACAGCTGCAGTGATTCACTTAACATTCTATTGGCATCCTTCAGTCTCAAAAGACTATGGTATCGTGCTCTGGAAACAGCATCTAGTGTGGCTAAAAAGGCCAATTCAAGAGTGGCAATCCCTTCCACAATGAGGGCAGATACATTCTGTCCCCTGCCCATCCCCCAAATTACGCTGGTAATCTGGGACTGCCTCTTTGTCTCAGCCTGCCAAACAAATGTCTCTTCACTTAACAACTGTAGCAAGAAAGGTTGTAAAATGGGGGGAAATACAGGAGGACTACCTGTATTATCCTGGAGGCTCTGAAATAAGCTTCCATAGGCCTTTTGTCTCTGACACCTATTTACATTTCCTTCTTCCATGCCTTAACCATTCTTTGTCCTCTCCCTTATTCTCTCACATGAATGTCATTGTGGTACAGCAATTAAGATGCAAAAATAGGAGCAGCGAAACTCTCAGACACAGAAGTTCAATGGGTGCCTTTGGTTTCTTAACCCAATCTACCCTACAGTGATGTTCTAAGGAAAAATAGGAGAGAGTGTTATGATGTCTTAACCTCCTAAATGAAAGGGTAGCTATTAAACAAGCAAACATATCAAGGATCTGGGGGAGTCAGATGAGAAAGAAGAGTTGGAAGCAGAGGTGGTATTCAACAGGTTCTGACCAGTTCTGGAGAACCAGTAGTGGATATTTTGAGTAGTTCGGAGAACCGGTAAATGACTGGCCCCGCCCCCATCTATTCTCATCTATTCTCTGCCTCCCAGCTGATCGGGAGGAAATGGAGATTTTACAGTATTCTTCCCCTGCCACGCCCACCAAGCCACGCCATGCCCACAGAACCAGTAGTTGGAAGGTCTTGAAGAGACTCTGAAAACAGGTTTGCCAGGTCCCCTTCTCTTTCCACTTAATTATGATGCCTTCCTTTCTACATGAGTTGCCTTAGTACTGTGTCAAAATCAACTCTGAAGATTGCCTGGGGGTGTGGGGAGAGTTTGGTATAATCAAACCCTTCTGGGCAAGTAGATTGCTACCAACAGGAGACTACTTCTCTTTAGGATCCTGACCTATCATGGTTAGCTTAGGCAGTTTGGTAACTGGGAATCCTGCAGTTAGAAGCATTTCCATAACACTATAGTTTACATTCAGAAGCAGTCTGTTCCATAATTGTTTTTATTTATCCTGACTTAAAACACTGAGAAAACAGAAAATAATTGTCCTCTTGGGGTACTGCAGATCTCACAGCAAGAAAAAGCAGACCTACTATAAACTCTCACACTGTACTAAGTTTTTCATTTCAGGAAATGAATCTCAGAAGCTGTGAGGACAGATATTACAAAATGGAAGGAGAGCTCATTTAAAATCTTACTGGCAAAGTCCATTTTTCTAAAGTTCTCCGCAAAAGAGGATCACCAGCCAAAATGAAACTTCAGACACCCCCAATTTGTCCAGCTGAAATTATAGTCAGAATTATTTCCCTCCAGTCTGGATCTAAGAAAAATAAAGGAAGGCTCTTTGGAAACACACTTAATACAACCACATTGATTTGTGTTTTTAACAAATGAAGCAAAATCACTAGAATCGATATAAAGTGGGGGGGAGGTAAATATATAGAATTCTCTGTATGTGATTTTTGTCTTCCTTTGTCTTCTATATAATACAAAGGAAGACACACAGAGAGAATTCCAAATAAAATCAGCACAGTTGGCCTACCTGAATTAGTTCTTCATTTTCTTTAAAGAAGAGAGAACATATGGGAATTCTGCTTAAATATTCATAGGCAGGCCCTCCTTATTCTCTGTTCCATGTTTTTCAACACATGTTCTGAATGTTACAGGTTTGAGAGGGGTGGGAGTAAGTGGAAAATGGGAGATACCCAATTTGGAAAAATAAACTGTTGCTTAGCCCAATCAGTACTCCAGCTACTAAATACTGAACGTAGGCAGCAAAGCAGAACTAGTCAAAGAGCTAAGCCTACTCTCCTTATGACCCTTGGTAAAATTAGAAAGATGTGTGATTTTCACTAGTTCTACCTTTGTACAAATGGGAACTCATGGGGAAGACTCTTTGGGGAAATAAAAGCTGAATTTGATCAATTCAGATCTTCATGTGGGATCAGTTTATCAGATGCTTTAGAGGCCACTCTAGTGCCATATCCAAACTAGAGGTTAGTCAAGAGTAGAGATGAAGCTAGACAAACCACCAATGCTCAAGAAACAACATGAAAAATGCAAATCCAGTTCAGGACCAGTCAGAAAAAGAAATGGATTAAATTTTAAAAGGAAAAATAGATAGAAACGTCAGTCATTTCTTTCTTGCACTCTTATAATTTTTCTGATTGTGATACATCTGTTTTGAAGTCCAGCCCTGATTCTAACCATTCAAAGGACATTACCACAGGCTTGAATTTCCAAACCAGATTTCAGGTAGCCTTTGACCAGGAAAGATATACTGGGAGGTGTCAGAAAAAAACCTGATTGCTCTCCTGACAATTGCCGTACACTGTAGAAATCCCAGCCTCTCTGCTTTAATACCCTGCAAGGCATTGCTTTAAAGTTTTGGATAAATAAAACAACATTTAAAAATATATTCCCCTTGGAGAAACTGGAAGGAATTACATTTGGGTAGGCTACCCTTCATTGCTATGGATGGATCAGCTTTCAAGACCATCAAGAAATTGTTTGATGTGATTGAACCCAGGAGGTTGTCCTGAAACGCTCTGACTCACAGGAGTAAATAATTCCTTTCATGAGCTGTGACACACTCCAGTCCTGGACCCATGGCATTGGCGGATATAATCACACATTAGGATTTAATGGGGGCGTGGCACTCACTACCACTGAATGTGCAATTTATACATTGACATTTCTGTTTCATTTGGGAGATTTCAGTCCCTACCAACTGGTAGAAAACAAAGCATCTTCTTTGAAAGCCTCAGGTAGGCCTATTACCTTTAATGAGGCCATTGATCAACCAGGAAATTCTAAAGTGAGAGTTCTAAATTCTAAATTCTAAAGTTCTAAATTCTAGTACTAACTGGCATCCTAGGGTTGTCCCCCATATACAGTAGTTCCTGATGCAACTTCAGTGGTTGGTTTTCCCTGCACCTGTTGAGCTATATCAGTAGCTCAGATGTATACTGAAAGGAAAAAAAGTGCAGTGAGGGTATGTTTAAAACTTTCACTATTCCCAGTCAATTACTCTTTGCATTCAAGAATTACCCTTTTGGGGCTGAAAGGACCTGAGTAACTTTTCTGTTGTATTTACTTTCCTTTTGCAGGAAGTTTGAACTGACCAATAAAGAAGAATATTCATAGCTCAGGGTTGAAATGAGGGGTCCTTGGTACTCTCTAAGCTTAGTTGTTTTCTGGCAGATGTTTCATTACCCAAACTAGGTAGCATCCTCGGTGAATTAGTTATCACTGGTGCTTGTTGGAATTTTGTAATTATAATCCAATGAAATATATATTTATGAAAACATGGCACCTATGGAGCAATGTGTAATAGGTGACAGTGTTTTGTCACTGTTATGGCTGCACTTCTGAACAACAGCATGCTTACAGACGCAATGGGGGAGAAGCAGACCGAACTGCATACAGTAATGTTATTCAAACTTGATAACTTTAAGGTGTTTGCCTCCAGAGTTTCAGATTGAACGATCAGATAGGATTCCAGAAACATCTGGTAAAAAGAAAGGAGGAGGCTTATGTCTATATATTAATAGAAACTGGTGTCAAGATTTTAATATAATTTACAAATTCTGTGACAACAATTTAGAGACTTTAATTATCAACTGCAAACCTTACTATTCGCCTCGTGAATTTTCCTCATTTCTTCTAATTGCTGTTTATGTCCCACCACAAGCCTGTGTAAACAAGGCATTACAAACTGACCAAATCATGGAGGCTGAAGCCAAACACCCTGATTCACTGGCCATTGTTTTGGGAGATCTAAACAAGGCAAACTTAAGGAAAGAGCTACCAAAATACTTTCAGCATGTCAATTGTCCCACCAGAGGCAAGAATACTCTAGACCATTGCTACACAACACTAAAAGATGCTTATCGGTCTTTACCACGTGCAGCTGTAGGACACTCTGATCATTGCATGATTCACCTTGTACCTGCTTACAGGCAAAGACTTAAAGCCACAAAACCAATAATTAAATCAGTGAAGACCTGGACGGAGGAATCAAAATTAAAGCTACAGGCATGTTTTGACTGCACTGATTGGAATATTTTTAAAGATACCTCTGCAGACCTGGATGAACTCACAGATACTGTAACATCATATGTCAGCTTCTGTGAAGACCTATGTGTACCTACAAGGAACTTGCGAATATACAGTAACAACAAACCTTGGTTCACACCTAAACTTAAGCAGCTACGACATTCCAAAGAGGAAGCCTACAGAAAAGGTGATAAAATGCTGTACAATCAGGCCAGAAATGCACTAACAAGGGAGATCAGAGCAGCAAAAAGAAGCTACTCTGAAAAGCTAAAGAATCAGTTTTCAGCAAATGAACCAGCAAACATGTGGAAAACTCTTAAAAATATCACCGGCTATGGCAAACCTCCTTCCCAGGCTGAAGGTAATCAACAACTGGCAGATGACCTGAATGAGTTTTACTGCAGGTTTGAAAGGAAACTACAGCCACCTATCTCCACAACCCCCATCTCAGACACACCAACAACAGCCAAGCCTCCTACAACTGACCCCATTTCATTGGGTTCACAACCCTAGTGATCACAGAAAAGGAAGTGCAGGACCTATTTCACAGACAAAAGCCAGGAAAAGCTCCAGGCCCAGACAAGATAACTCCTTCTTGCTTAAAAGTCTGTGCTGACCAATTGGCCCCCATCTTCACCCATATTTTCAATAAATCACTAGAGATGTGTTATGTTCCTTCTTGCTTCAAACGCTCTACCATCATCCCAGTGCCGAAGAAGCCCACCATCAAGGAACTGAATGACTACAGACCAGTTGCTCTAACATCTGTAGTCATGAAAACCTTTGAAAGGCTAGTGCTTTCCTACTTGAAAACCATCACGGATCCGCTGTTAGACCCTTTGCAATTTGCATACCGAGCAAATAGATCAACAGATGATGCTGTTAATATGGCTCTGCACTACATCCTACAACATCTTGAGTCTCCAAAGACCTATGCAAGGGTCCTTTTTGTAGACTTTAGTTCAGCATTCAATACCATCATTCCAGACATTCTTCTAACTAAGCTAAACCAGCTACAGGTACCGGAACAGACTTGTAAGTGGATCACAAGCTTCCTAACAAACAGGAAGCAGCAGGTGAAGCTAAGCAAGATCACATCAAATACCTGTACAATTAGAACAGGGCCCCCCCAAGGCTGTGTGCTCTCCCCACTTCTCTTCTCTCTGTATACCAATGACTGCATCTCCAATGATCCATCTGTTAAGCTACTGAAGTTCGCAGATGACACAACAGTGATTGGTCTCATTCGAGACAATGACGAATCCGCATATAGACAAGAGGTCGAACGACTAGCCTTGTGGTGCAACCAAAACAATCTGGAACTGAACACACTCAAAACCGTAGAAATGGTGGTAGACTTTAGGAGAAACCCTTCCATACTTCCACCTCTCACAATACTAGACAACACAGTATCAACAGTAGAAACCTTCAAATTTCTAGGTTCTATCATATCGCAAGATCTAAAATGGACAGCTAACATCAAAAACATCATTAAAAAAGGACAACAAAGAATGTTCTTTCTGCGCCAACTCAGTAAGCTCAAACTGCCCAAGGAGCTGCTGATTCAGTTCTACAGAGGAATTATTGAGTCTGTCATTTGCACCTCTATAACTGTCTGGTTCGGTTCTGCAACCCAACAAGAAAAACACAGACTTCAGAGGATAATTAGAACTGCAGAAAAAATAATTGCTACCAACCTGCCTTCCATTGAGGACCTGTATACTGCACGAATCAAGAAGAGGGCCGTGAAAATATTTACAGACCCCTCGCATCCTGGACATAAACTGTTTCAACTCCTACCCTCAAAACGACGCTATAGAGCACTGCACACCAGAACAACTAGACACAAGAACAGTTTTTCCCCGAAGGCCATCACTCTGCTAAACAAATAATTCCATCAACACTGTCAAACTATTTACTGAATCTGCACTACTATTAATCTTCTCATAGTTCCCATCACCAATCTCTTTCCATTTATGACTGTATATAACTTGTTGCTGGCAATCCTTTTGATTTATATTGATATATTGACCATCAATTGTGTTGTAAATGTTGTACCTTGATGAACGTATCTTTTCTTTTATGTACACTGAGAGCATATGCACCAAGACAAATTCCTTGTGTGTCCAATCACACTTGGCCAATAAAAATTCTATTCTATTCTATTCTATTCTATTCTATTCTATTCTATTCTATTTCAACTTTTAGAATCCCAATCTAGCATGCTGCCTGGGGGATTCCAGGAGTTGAAGTCCACCCATTTAAAACTTGCTGAGTTTGAAATACACTGGTATAAAAGGTGGCAGTCAGAATTGTGTGTATAAGATTTATCCACAGCGCTTTATGCTCCTTTGATTCAACTGGATATGACCTCTTACAGGATTACATGGTTTAGCTCTGGTAAGAATAAGAACACCGTACCTGGATTGCCTTAATTGCCCTGAAGATATTTCTCTTCTTTCTAGTCACCAGAAAGGCATGTTACAACCGTGGACTATAATAAGCTCACTTTACTAACACAATCCATTACATTAGTGCCAGGAGGAGACAAGGTACTCAGCTCAGATTCCACACTTTTGGAATCAACATAACTTATTTCCTTGTGACATTATGTTTATTGCTCCTTACTTCTCGGTCTAGAAAATGCCAGACTTTGTTTTAATAGCTTGCAAATAGGAATTGTTTCCATGGCAAGTCTCAGCATTGCTGTCCTTAGAGCAAACATCTCTAGAATCACAAAACCCATTGTTAATGAGGTTATGTCCTCAGTTTAGTAAGTCAGTAGTTTTTCTGAGTTTCCAAATGAGGAAGAAAAGGATGTTGGCCAGTAAGAAAAAGACAATATATGGTATAGCAGTTAGACCCTAAGGACCCTCAGGTATTAATCCTAACCAGCTGAGACACGAGGGTATTGAACCAATCTCCATCTCAGCTCAGATTTGGTTCTCTGATGTCCCTGGACAATTCCCATCATAGCCAAACACTATGCCCAATGATCCAGGATGGTGAGAGTTATTGCAAACCGAATCTTGGAAATCCAAGACCAGAAAACACTGTCTTCTGGAGAGACAAAATGGGAAAGTGGGGATAAATGGGAAAGAAAAAAATAAAAATAAAAACCATAGGGGATTTTGGTTTATGAGACAAGGGCACAGACCCAGTCTGGAGCAGGAGATAAAATGCACATAAACACATATTCTTTCAGCAGAACTTTCTGAGTATTTTTAAAGACCTACAAAGGATCCACAAAGCCTCATAGACCAAACTTATCAGATAACTGAACACGCAAAGGAGGACACAGACAATTGGAAGGGAGGACAAATGTGAGGAAAGATACACTAGCTAGTTAACTTCTATCTCAGCATCTCTGAGAAAAATTGCGGCAAAAACAACAATATGCCCATAAACCTCTATGTATAGGAAATTAATTTTTTTCCAGCATCAGGAGGCTAATTTTGCAATTTGAACTTTTTCCCAACAAATCTTTATTTTCATGATCTAGCAATAATATAGAATCAATAACCATCTGTTTTCCAAAGTTCGTCATAGAAACACATGGCAAGTTATGTAAGCAAAGAGTACAGCGATCATAGATCTAAAATGGCTGGATAGAAGTTGATTGCTGGAATCAGGAAATAAATTAAATAATGTAAATCTTTGCTGTCAAGTCTGTTGACAGCTGAGTAAAACAAAGTATCAGGAAATTTACAAGGGCACAATACACAAAAATTTGAAAGACTACTGTTGGGAAAATCAAGCTAATTTTTTAAAAAATACTCAGAAAGCTGGACAATATTTGATTTTAAGGCTATTTGTGAAAGATGGAGGATAAGAGGAGAAAAGAAAGGATAAATCCTCCTTTTGCCAGACATCTGGTTACCTTACACCAGGGGTGTCCAAGCTTGGCAATTTTAAGAGTTGTGGACTTCAACTCCCAGCTTTGCTGGCTGAGGAATTCTGGGAGTTGCAGTCCACAAGTCTTAAAGTTACCAAGTTTGGACACTCACACAGACCAGAAATAACCCCAGGCAGAAAGAAGATGTCCCAGGGAAATGAAGCATTTTTCATTCCTTTGTTCAGTTCTATACGGTGCCCTGAATGACAGCTTCTACCTATTTTTATAATATAAAATAGGTAAGTCTGATTGAAAGGATAAACAATAGAATTTAATATCAAATACAAGAGTAGGTTGAGCTGGGCTTAAGTCAAAGTATTCCTAATATGAATCCAAATGGTGTTTTGCTCCACTTTTCACAAGAGGCTGTGGAAGGATTGGTGATGGTTTTGTTTTTGTTTTAAATTGGCCTTTGGTATCTTTTCTTATCATCACTTCACTCTTAAGCAAAAAGAAACAATTAGGAGTCATTCCTGAGCCATTCCCCAACGGGGGAACCTTTGGGCAGATTTCACTCCACAAATGAAGACAGGAAGAGAATACCTAGACAGGAGACAGATCATATCTACATGGAGATACCACTGTAATCTGGAAGGCTAGTCGATGAGAAACAAAATGGGTGGCAGATCCATGAGAATTGGGACCTACCTTAGAATGCTTCTAACGCTCACTGTTGCTAGGCACAGTCAAGAGAGAGATTCAACAGGGGGGAAAAGACAAATATTCATGAAATAGGGTCACAAAAAACTGAAGTTGGATTAATCTCCATACAGTGAGGAATGCTGGTTGCTGGACATACAAATAGGCCAGAAATGAGATCAGTGGTAGAATAGCTAACAGTGCCATTTCATTAAATGGGAAAAACAATCTTAGGAAGAAAAAAACTTTATGGTTCTTTTTGAGAAGATAGTCGAGTTCCCAAAATATCAATTATTTCCTGCTGCTCTTCTTCTTTCAGACAGTAACTTTTCCAACTGAACCAATGAAGTGATTCAGGAACACCAAATGCATAAATTAATTACTAAAATCCATACTATGGATCTGATATTTAAATAAAGTATCTGCTAATATTATGTTTATATTGCTTTTACAACAGAACTTTATGAAGTTCAAAATACACAGCTTCTCTTTCAGGAATTTAAATGTGCTGTAGTTAAAGAAAAGGACTTCATTTTACTTTTTTATGCTGATTTCTTTGAGACCATATAATTAAAAAATTGTAAGTTTTTTTTTCTTCAAGCAAAATACTAAAAGGTTTTCCCTCATTTATTACATAGAATAAATATGAATAACTTCCATAAGTAAGCAATAAAAAATTAGTTTCCCTAAGCTGTTTAAGAAGAGATTGGACAACCATTTGTCTGAAATGATATAGGTTTTTTGCCTGAGCAAGGGGTTGGGCTAGAAGACCTCCAAAGCCCCTTTCAACTCATTCTGTTAAGTTCCTCTCACTAAAAGAATCATTCAAATGGTGAGGCATCATTCATATATCATTCTAAGCCACAAGGTAGATTATTTGAATTTGGTTTAATATATTGTATGAGTCCAGTTATTATAGTTTGGTAGGAAGAACTTCTTGATATTAAGAGTTGTCAATCAGTGAAATAGATTACTGAATAAAATGGTTTCTTCTTTTTCACCAGAGGTTGTCAAATGGAAGTTGAACAGTCAATTGTTGGGGTTGGTGTAGTGAATCTGCAGTGTACAAAGGGTTGGACTTTATGACTTGTCAGGTTCCTTCCAGCTCTATGATTCAGCACAGTATAGTATGGCAACCCAGCTTTTGGTGCATTGCTTCTTTTAAGCAAATCAAAAAAACATACCCACTTGAATTGTTTCCAATAAAATAGAGAGAACTGTCTTGTAGAATATGACTTACTGTTTTGCCTTCCCTATCCCAGCAGAGAAAATTTAAGATTTTTGAACTTCTGAATGAAGGCATCTTTCTACATATGTTGTGCTGATCATTCTTAGAAACCATTGCTCAATCAGGTATCTTGACCACACAGATCTGAGGGGCTGTTAAATGTTTTCAATTGAATGGTGCATATATGAAGATCTGAAACATCCTCAGCAGAATGGAAAGGACTGGTTAAAGACACACACAGAGAGAGAGAGAGACATTTATGGATAGATGCATTCTGTTTTCTTGGCACCGGAACCCAAGTGTTTTGCCGCTGAGTCCTCCCAATCTCTCTCTCTCTCTCTCTCTCTCACACACACACACACACACACACACACACACACACACACTGTCGTGTCCCACTCCTCCGCTGACGGCTGGGTCCGGGAAATCCGAATCAGGCTTGCCTCTGCAGCTCGGCCCAAAGTCCTAGCAAAGTCCTCAGAGCAGGCAGGAGACCAGTAAGTGACTTCAGCAAGATAAGTTTGACTTTTGCCTGACTCAGAGACTGCCAGAAAGTAGCTCCTTTATATAGGCCATGGGGTGTGGCTCCATGACTCAGCACTCATTAAGGCCTGCCCCTCCCTTCCCTCTGTTGCCTCCGCCTCCAATCTTCTGATGCGAGGTCACTCCAATCAGCTGTTCTTGGGAGTAAACCCTCCTCAGGCTCACCTGCTGTGGAGGAGGGGGAGGGGTCTAGCTGCTCCGTTTGCCTGGGCATGGAGTCAGGGCTGGGGCAGGGAGATGCTCCTTCTTCTGCAGTTTGTGGGGGCATGGAGCCAGGACTTGGGCCGGAAGGCATACATTCCTCAGTGTTGGGGAGCAGGTAAGAAGGCCCCGGCTGCTCTGAGGGCGGGCAAGACACAACACACACACACACACACATTTATCTGTCTGTCTATCTACAACTCTCTCTCTCTCTCTCTCTCTATGTATCTATCTCCTGCCCCCCAAGGAGCCTACAGCTGTGGTGCCCTTCCCATTCAAAATAATCTACAGGTAGTCCTCGATTTACAACAGTTTATTTAATAACCATTCAAAGTTACAACAGCAGTGAAAAAAGTGACTTATGACCAGTAGTGAGATTCAAATCCCGGCACTACCGGTTCGCTATTGGGAGTGAGAGGATGTGCACTCTCGCTTTGCGAGCATGCGACGCTTCTGCACATGCGCAGAGCATTTTTGATGACGTCTGGGCAGGTGGGTGGAGCCTCCAGCCGCCACCACTACCGGTTCACATGAACTGGGGCAAACCGGTAGCAACCCATGCCTGCTTATGACCATTTTTCACAGTTACAACCTTTGCAGCATCCCTATGGTCATGTGATCAAAATTCAGATACTTGGCAATCTGACTCATATATGCTCATATTTATGACCGCTGCTGTGTCCCAAGGTGATGTAATCTCTTTTTGTGATCTTCTGACAAGCAAAGTCAATGGGGAAGCCAGATTCACTTAACAACTGTGGCAAGAAAGGTCATAAAATGGGGCAAAACTCACTTAACAAATGTCTCACTTAACAGAAATTTTGGGCTCAATTGTGGTCATAAGTCCAGGACTACCTGTATATCCAAACACTACAATATTTTGCTTTCCAGAATCAGCCAAGGTTGGCTAGGTGCTGTCCCCTAGTTAAGTTTCTATTGTAACCTGCAACTTAGTCTGCAATCTGCACTTTTATATGCTGTAAAGAGTGATCTATATAGCACCCATGCACACTTCATAAAATCAGGAAATGTATGTGTAAAAGTATGAAAAAAAAGTTCTGTTAAAATCAGCCCCCACATCAAAATTTGCATTTCTCTTCTATCTAGTCATACAAGAGTAATGATCTACAACACATATAGGTTGTTACCCTAGACTTGTAAATGCAATATTATGTACAATTAAATATATTTTTGTATGTTTCTCATCATTTTTGTGATGCTTGTAAAGCTATGTTAAGGGCAGCCAATTATTGTTGTTGTCCCTTCACAAGTCTTCCCCCACCTAAAGTGATGATCCATCTTCTCCATAATAAGCCAAAAAAATGTTATTAGTAGTCCTCTCTCCAAATCTATTTGTGCATTTGACTGATTCAACATAGCATGAGCCAGGGGTGAAATCCAACAGGTTCTGACAAGTTCTGGAGAATCGGTAGCGGAAATTTTGAGTAGTTCGGAGAACCGGCAGCAGAAATTTTGAGTAGCTCGGAGAACCGGCAAATACCACCACTGGCGGGCTCCAGAGTGGTGTGGGAATGGAGATTTTGTAATATCCTTCCCCTGGAGTGGGGTGGGAATGGAGATTTTGCAATATCCTTCTCCTGGAGTGAGATGGGAATGGAGATTTTGCAATATCCTTCTCCTGGAGTGAGATGGGAATGGAGATTTTGCAATAGCCTTTCCCCAGGAGTGGGGAGGGAATGGGGATTTTGCAATATTCTTCCCCTGGGGTGGGGTGGGAATGGAGATTTTGCAGTAACCTTCCCCTGCCATGCCCACAAAGCCACGTCCACAAAGCCACGCCCACAGAACCAGTAGTAAAAAAACCTTGGATTTTACCACTGGTATGACCACTTTAGAAGTTAGGTCAAATCTGCAGCGACAATGGAGAAGTAAGATACAATGGATGAGCACATGAGCAAAAGAACTACCACATGGGAAGGCATGTCTTGAAATACTATCCCAACAGAGCAATGATTCTCAGTTTTTTAATGATAAGATACTGAAGAAGCACACATAGATATGAGACTCCATAGTGGATGGGACCAATACCATCAAGGCAACCACACAAATCCTGTCAATAATTGTCCAAAATCTTTCAGAAGTTCCTAATATGTGTGTGATACATTTTACTTCAGTTCAATTTCCTCCAAACATTGAATGGGGATCCTTTTTAACTGCAGCCTTTTCCGACTGTAAAATAAATTTGATCATGCTGTACAAAATACATACATAATTCAAGGACTGATTGGATTCATAGCTCACATTCTGTAAGACTGATAATAACCTAACCTACATGAAGAAAACAAAGACCTACCCTGAGAAACAGATCCACCATGGCCTTTATCTGCCAGAATCAGAGAAACATCAGCTGCTAAGCGTGTGGGTAATGTGGTTTACACAGGAGACGCCGCCTGTGTAGGGTTTCAGTTCTGGTTAATGACAGTGTAAATCAAGCCTGTCATCTTTTCAAATGATTTTTCTTTCAGCTTGGATTTTTTTTTTTTTAAAAAGGAGGGGGGGACTCCAACCCAAAACCAGCACCTTCTCATCATGAGATTCCACAGGAACCAAACTCACTCCCTTCCTCTCGTCCCCCTTTTTCTTATAAGGAATAAGAGAGACATTTTGCCCAGGCTGAAAGCTGGAGAAATAATCCAACTATTTCAATTTTCTGTGATGTCCACAGTTTCCATAGCTGGTGGGTGGGGGTGGGAAGAGAACACAAAAACTGTTCCCTGTGAATGAAGTCCTTGGATGGCTTCTAATGCTTGCTTACAAAAATTATCCCAGTGCTCCAGGATAGAAGCATTCTGCCAGCAGAGATGAAGTTCCTGGAGCCTATATTCTGAAGTATACGTAAAATTAACTTTAACCTCCACAGATTACATAAACCATGTATTTAAAATAAACAAGAAATGAGTTCTTTCTCAGCCTGACTTCTTTGCATCCTTAGCTGCAAAAGATATTTTTTCGTCAATGGCCTGTGGCTGGAAGAAGCTCCACAATTGTGGAACAAACACTAAAGGATGCCTCTCCCTTGTTTTATGGATTTGCAGACCCTTACAGAAATTGTAAAGTGTTTGCAAAGACTGGAGTATGGCAGGGCAACTGTGTCTTTTACTTCCAGGAAACATACAGGGAAGTTGGAAAAGAAGCTACAAAAGCCTGGGTCTCCATCCTGCATTAATTTCTAGATATTACAATGAAAAGTAGGGTGGCTGCCTTTGAAGATACCCTTTAACATGTGTGTGTTTGTGTGTGTGTGTCAGTGGGGGGGTTTCAAATTTTTTTACTACCAGTTCTGTGGGCATGGCTTGGTGGGCGTGGCTTGGCTTGGTGGGCGTGGCTTGATATGCGTGGCAGAGGAAGGATACTGTAAAATCTCCATTCCCACCCCAATCCAGGGGAAGGTTACTATAAAATCCCCATTTCCTCCTGATCAGCTGGGACTCGGGAGGCAGAGAATAGATGGGGGCGGGGCCAATCAGAATTTTTATTACCAGTTCTCCGAACTACTCAAAATTTCCGCTACCGGTTTTCCAGAACTGGTCAGAACCTTCTGAAACCCACCTCTGGTGTGTGTATACATATACATATACATACATACACACACACACACACACACACACACACACACACACACACATATATAAATGAAAAAGGACAGTGGTCTTCTTTATTGAAAGACTGGAAAGTTATTGGTTTGAATTGTGTGGCAGGGAATTAGGGGATATGAAAGAAAATGGAAGTGGAGAAGGCAAAGTCAGAAAGAAATCTGGAGGCTGGCAAGTAATCAGGAGGGAAGAGGCTTGCCCAGATTACACTCCCCCACCCAACTCATCTCATCAAGGACCTAATTCCCAAAATGGTAAATGGCAAAGCATTACATACACTTTGAAGCTAAGAAGCAATAGGCTCAATGTAAGGGGGAAATATATCTTTAAATTTAGTGTGTAAATTTAGTAAATTTAGTGTTTAAATTTAGTAGACACAAGAACAGTTTTTTCCCGAAGGCCATCACTCTGCTAAACAAATAATTCCCTCAACACTGTCAAACTATTTACTAAATCTGCACTACTATTAATCTTCTCATCGTTCCCATCACCAATCTCTTTCCACTTATGACTGTATGACTATAACTTGACTATAACTTGTTGCTGGCAATCCTTATGATTTATATTGATATATTGACCATCAATTGTAAATGTTGTACCTTGATGAACGTATCTTTTCTTTTATGTACACTGAGAGCATATGCACCAAGACAAATTCCTTGTGTGTCCAATCACACTTGGCCAATAAAAATTCTATTCTATTCTATTCTATTCTAATGACTTGAAGCTGGGAACACATGAGGACCATGTGAAAGAGTCAAGAGGGAAGAGTGGTTATCGGGGGTGTGATTGTGCCATGCTAAAGGCCAAGGGGAGACAGAGCCTAAGATGGTCCTTCCAACTAAAAGATATTTATTTGAGGAAAACAGATTATTCCTTTGGGGCTAAAAGTATTACCATTGATAATATCAATTTGATGTCAACAACACATAAATATATTTTGCTATTTGACTCATTTTTAAGAGAATACTATCCCCCAACTATGTTCGATCAATAATTCATGAGCTCTGGTGATGACTTTCAGTTTATTATTATTCAATTGTATTAGTAACAACATTTAAATTGAAAGGGTTGCACAACCCCATAAAGGCTTCTGAAGTTGCAATAGCTGATGTAAAGATATAAAGATTATGTATAATTTGATATACTCACCAGATGGAAATAATGGGAGAGAATTAAGAACTTAATATTGTTTTTTACTTATTGTTTTAATCTTTTATTGTTCTTTCATCTTTTTCTCTTTGGTGAAATCAATATACTTGTAAGAATTAATGTTTAGAGTTCTGCAGTGATTTACAATTTTTCTCAAGATGATATAGTGAGCCTGGTTACATACCGTAGATGCAGTTGTGACATAGTGTAAGCCGCCCTGAGTCTTCGGAGAAGGGCGGGATATAAATGCAAATTTAAAAAATAATAATTATTTAGTCAATAAAATAATGGATTTTAAATTTTGTAACAATTGTAGATTCTTTGTTTATTTACTGAGATATTATTTTCCTCTCACTATTTCCTTTCTCAGTTTTTTTCTTAATGTGATCATTTATTTTATTCCATGAAAGTTTTAAATAAATATTTTTATTTAAAAAAAATATTGGCAACCAGTGCAGCTCACAGAAAAGTAGCATTACGTGGCCATATGTTGGTATGCCAATCACTGCAGTTTTTTGAGTGGTTTTCAAAGACACTCCTGTATTTAGCACATTGCTGCAGTCCATATGAAAGGTGACTTTGAAATGACTGAGCACCTAAGAGCCTCTCAACGCAGGAACAGGTCCAGTTGGTAAACCAGATGAAATTGTGCAACAATCCTTCTAGCTACAACAGCACCCATTTTCTAAGCAGGAGCTTGAGTTCAGGAAGATGGAAAGTTTCCAGGATCAGGGGCTGCCAATACTAATAGCCATTCCATCTTGCTACAGTTGACTCCAAGTCTATTCCTTTCAACCAAGACCCTCATAGCTTCCAGAGTCTCAGTCAAGATTTCAACAGCATCAACTGGACAGCCTAGAGCCAAGAAGTACAGTTTGATTTCATCAGGATACTCATGATTTTATTTTATTTTATTTTATTTATTTATTTATTAAGATAACAGGTAAAAGCATAAATATAATTTGAATACATGAAAAGAGTAAGAGTAAAAAATAAAAAGGAATATTAGGACAGGGACAGTAGGCACGCTGGGGCACTTATGCATGCCCCTTACTGACCTCTTAGGAATAGGGAAGGTCAACAGTAGACAGTTTAAGGTTAAAGTTTTGGGGGTTTGGGGAAGAAACCACAGAGTCAAGTAGTGCATTCCAGGCATTGACCACTCTGTTACTGAAGTCATATTTTCTGTAATCGAGTTTAGAGCGGTTTACCTTGAGTTTGTATCTATTATTTGCTCGTGTATTGTTGTGGTTGAAGCTGAAGTAGTCGTTGACAAGTAGGACATTGTGACAGATAATTTTATGTAATACACTTAGCTCAGGCTGAAGTCAACGTAGTTCTAAGTTGTCTAAACCCAAAATTTCAAGTCTGGTGGCATAAAGTATTTTATTGCGGGTAGAGGAATGAAGGACTCTTCTCGTAAAATATCTCTGGGCTCTCTCAATTGTATTTATGTCCAATATACAGTGTGGGTTCCAGACAGATGAGCTGTATTCGAGAAGTGGTCTAGCAAATGTTTTGTATGCTCTAGTTAGTAGTACAATATCACCAGAGAAGAAGCTATACAAAATTAGGTTAACAATTCTTAATGCCTTTTTGGCAATGTTGTTACAGTGGGCTCTGGCACTTAGATCTTTAGAAATGAGTACTCCAAGGTCCTTGACAGAGTGAGGGTCATCTACAAGGTCATGTCCATCTAATTTATATTTTATGTTTTGATTTTTTTTCTGATTCTGAATTGATGGATGGCCTCTCCTACTGGTTAAATAGAAAGGTGAGACAGTGAAGTTCCAAATCCCCCACAAGTTAAGAGCTTCGAGCTCAATTTTTCCCCCACTGCCAACACCAACTGGAACCATCCATAAAAAAAGGAGAATCACCAAAATCTGGTGCTTTCCACTCCTAAAAAGACACTATGATTGATAGTATTAATCTGAAAAATCAGAGAAAACCAGAACTATAGCACCACCCTGTTCCAGCTATGAGCAATGCCCCAGTTTGAAATTTAATTGAAATGATGCAAATAATCCATTTCCTCCAGGACCTTCTGGAACTGCTACTTAATCATCTTTTCTGAAATCTTCTCTAAGAAGGTAATGTTGTAAATTGGACTGCTGGGTCCAGCAATGAGTTCTTAAGATGAAGGCACATCACTGTCTTTTTCAAGGTTGGAAGAATCATCTCCTCCCTATCTTCCTCAAAAAGTCTTACACCACTGTATGGGTATGTCACCTCTCAAACAGCTCACAAGCCAGGAGAAGTGCATGGATCTGATAAATAGGTCTCCCAGTTCACATTTCCAAGGACCCACTCCAAATCTTCTAGAATTATCAACTTATCCCAGCTAAGCCTGCAAGACTAAGTCTCCGGCATCTGGACTGCCCCAGTGTTTTATCCATCAGATACAATATTCTTCACAGCAACCTTACAGATGACCTGGTGACTCATTATCTTTCCCCAGCAAGGAATGAGTCATTTTAAATAGGGCTGCTGGACAGCCATCTGTAGATAGATAACAGCAAAGAAATAACAAGAAACTTATTGCTCCAATATAATCCATAATACAGACTCTCACTTGTTTTCAGTCAGATTCAGTTTCTGTCTGTCTCTTTGTCTCGATATTTCTTCTAATATGAAAAGGCTTCTTGGAAAATCAAATAGCATCCCAGGGAAAAAGCAGTGAGAGAAGCCACCTAGAAACAATCCAAACCAAAGCCCTCATCACATACCCCTCCGATCTTCAGAGAAAATAACAACTTCTCTGTGGAACCCCTTTGGATTCAGTTGTCTGGGGTGGAACAATCTAACAGATGGTGTCCCCTTGAGGAAAAGTAAGAGAGTGATTCAATCATAGCAAACTCTACAAAAGATATCCCCCTGCCCCAATAATTCATACAAAATAACATGGGACATGTTATTAAATGCATACTTTTTAAATTTTGATTTCAGCATTTAAATAGTAGCCTAAGCAGGTTCTGATTAAATAGAGAGGAAAATTTTAATTATTATTTTTTGTCTCCCTATTATGATCTAGGTTCTCATCCTAATTCTCTTGAAGCTATGCTTTGCAGGTCAAGAGAAGCTATAAATGGCAACTATCCTAAGAATCCCCTATAAATATGTGAAGATCTCTGGTCATATAATCCCAGATTATAATTATATAATCTATACAATCTGAACCAGTGGTGGGTGTCCAATTTTTTTACTACCAGTTCTGTGGGTGGGGCATGGTAGGTGGGGCATGGCTTGGTGGGCGTGGCTGGGGAAGGATACTATAAAATCTCCATTCCCACCCCACTCCAAGGGAAGGTTCCTGCAAAATCCCCATTTCCTCCTGAACAGCTGGGACTTGGGGGGCAGAGAATAGATGGGGATGGGCCCAGTCAGAATTTTTACTACTGGTTCTCCGAACTATTCAAAATTTCCTCTACAGATTCTCTAGAACTGGTCAGAACCTGCTGAAACCCACCTCTGATCTGGACTATAATTTTGCTAAACAGCAAGTGAAATATGAGTGCTTTCCAGAGATACCCATGAAGATACTGGGAGTGCATCTTTATAGAATCTACCTTACCTCCATTATTCTAAATTGCCAAATGATGGGACCTTCCGATGCCAAAATACCCAGAATTCCCTGAAAGAGTTTTCCATGTTCTTCTTTGAGCTATTTTGTCTTTGTTTACACATTCGTTGTAGCTTTTCTTTGGCAGGAACTAAAATAATATACTCTGGATTTTGGTAGCCAATCTTTTATCAAACCAGGGGAGAGGATGAAAATTATAGTATCATGTTAATCTTGTAAAGACTTCTTAAATTGTATTATCATAACTATAATGTGTATCATATTGTATTTTTCACAAGTCCCAGACCAAGGTCCAGTAGTAACTAGCCAATGCAAGCTTTATTTTTGGAAGTGCACCTGACACTCCCCGTGTCATTACAACTTTTCTTTTCTAAAAAAATGATTATGTTTTAAAAGATGTTTTTGCAGGATAGAAAAAAAACCCTATGGCTCTCCTATTCATGCCACTATCTGAATAATACTTCTCAATAATTGCCCTGGATTTCCAAAGACAACTGTTGGAATTTCTACAGGATAATGTATTGTGCCAGTTGCTTAATTGTTATTGCAGAAATGTCAGTCATTTTTTTTAGTTATACTGTAAATCATCTTGAACATGAGGTGGAATTATTTGCTAACAAATAATATATGAAGATCTACAACACTAATGTATAATTGAATTGAATTAAAGTGTACACATATAAACATACAAACACACTGACATCAAAAAGAAAATTAATGTAAAAAGCTGTATCAAAACATACAATTTTTAGAGACAACAGTTTCCCAAATAAATTAGTAGCTACTGTGGACTACAAAGGTCAGTAAATACAAACATAGACTTTGCCTGAATTGTAAATTACTACTTTTCAAATAAACCATTCTTTTCTTTTGTTTGAATTCTCCTAGAGGCACATTCATCCACGTTAAATATACACTGGAAAGGAAGCTGATCTGTGATTTTTTTTTTTCTGATGACATTAAAAATTCTGTAAACACAGTGTCATTTACGGACTAATAACTTAGAAGGTAATAAATGAACATGGATGCACATGGAAAATAAAATGAGCTTTTTTCCATAAAGCTCTGCTGTGCTGTGATTTATGCAGTGAGCGCAAGTGGTAGGTTTGCCATAAATAGGTTACTTTTCTTGACAGACAAATAGCTGGCTATCTAACCAATGTAAACAGTGAAAATGCTATAATTGCACATATGACTTGGATCAGAAAAAGTGAGTATGGGAATGGCTCTGAGAAGGTGAAATGGCTTAATTGATATTCTAAACTCCTAATATACAAGTAGTCTTTGATTTGTAAGGTTTCATTTAGTGACTATTTAAAGTTACAACAGCAGTTCAACAGCAACTGTACAGAGTTACAAAAAAGTGACTTACAACCATTCTTCACATGATCCTTGCAGCGTCTCGATGGTCACACGCTTGGCAACTGGTTCATTTATATGATGGTTGCAGTGACCCACGGTCATATGATCAGCTTTTGCAATCTTCCCATAAGCAAAGTCAGTGGGGAAGCCAGACTCACTCAACAGCTGTGTTACTAACTTAAGAACTTAATATGAGATTCACTTAATAACTGTGGCAAGAAAAATCAGAAAATGGGACAAACTCACTTAAAAACTTTCTCACTTAGCAGCATAAATTTGGAGCTCACTTGTGGTCACAAGTTGAGGACTGCCTGTATTGCAAAATGTTTCCTAGGTTCCTGAAACTTTAGAACATGCGTCCTCAAACTATGGCCCGCATGTGGCCCACGAAAACTATTAATCCGGCCCATGCAGGACCATGAGGCTGCCCCGCACATATCATCCTTTGGCCAAGCACAGGACTTACCTTCGGGAGCTCCACAGGCTGGAACTGAAAGGTAAGGCCAACAATTCTGGCCTGCAGACATATTCTGGATGTGGGGGAGGTGAAAAACAGGGCGTACAGATGCCCCAGGAGGCCAAAAAACAGGCGAAAATGGCCCGTTGTTGGCCAAAAAATGGGCCATTTTTGCTCGTTTTTGGCCTGCAGAATGCTGCTGGAAGTGGGGAAGGTGAAAAATGGGGCGCACAGATGCCCCAGGAGGCCAAAAAATGGGCAAAAAGGACTCCCCTTCCTCTAGAAGATAGAGAAAGAGAGAAAGACAGAGAGAGAGAGAGAGAGGGAGAGAGAGAGAGAGACAAAAAGAGAGAAAGAGAAGAAAGAGAAGAAAGAGAAAGAGAGGGAGGGAGAGACAGAATGAGAGAGAGAGAGAAGAGAGAGAGATAAATTTCTCAACCTTCTTGGGGCTGAGAAGAATTGCTGCAAAACTGAGTTTTCTGAAGTGGACCACTAGACTCCTAAACAACTGAAAAAATAATCTAGTAAAAAGAAAAGTCAACCAAAAGAGCAACTGTTGGAATTTCTACAGGATAATGTATTGTGCCAGTTGCTTAATTGTTATTGCAGAAATGTCAGTCATTTTTTTTAGTTATACTGTAAATCATCTTGAACATGAGGTGGAATTATTTGCTAACAAATAATATATGAAGATCTACAACACTAATGTATAATTGAATTGAATTAAAGTGTACACATATAAACATACAAACACACTGACATCAAAAAGAAAATTAATGTAAAAAGCTGTATCAAAACATACAATTTTTAGAGACAACAGTTTCCCAAATAAATTAGTAGCTACTGTGGACTACAAAGGTCAGTAAATACAAACATAGACTTTGCCTGAATTGTAAATTACTACTTTTCAAATAAACCATTCTTTTCTTTTGTTTGAATTCTCCTAGAGGCACATTCATCCACGTTAAATATACACTGGAAAGGAAGCTGATCTGTGATATTTTTTTTTCTGATGACATTAAAAATTCTGTAAACACAGTGTCATTTACGGACTAATAACTTAGAAGGTAATAAATGAACATGGATGCACATGGAAAATAAAATGAGCTTTTTTCCATAAAGCTCTGCTGTGCTGTGATTTATGCAGTGAGCGCAAGTGGTAGGTTTGCCATAAATAGGTTACTTTTCTTGACAGACAAATAGCTGGCTATCTAACCAATGTAAACAGTGAAAATGCTATAATTGCACATATGACTTGGATCAGAAAAAGTGAGTATGGGAATGGCTCTGAGAAGGTGAAATGGCTTAATTGATATTCTAAACTCCTAATATACAAGTAGTCTTTGATTTGTAAGGTTTCATTTAGTGACTATTTAAAGTTACAACAGCAGTTCAACAGCAACTGTACAGAGTTACAAAAAAGTGACTTACAACCATTTTTCACATGATCCTTGCAGCGTCTCGATGGTCACACGCTTGGCAACTGGTTCATTTATATGATGGTTGCAGTGACTCACGGTCATATGATCAGCTTTTGCAATCTTCCCATAAGCAAAGTCAGTGGGGAAGCCAGACTCAACAGCTGTGTTACTAACTTAAGAACTTAATATGAGATTCACTTAATAACTGTGGCAAGAAAAATCAGAAAATGGGACAAACTCACTTAAAAACTTTCTCACTTAGCAGCATAAATTTGGAGCTCACTTGTGGTCACAAGTTGAGGACTGCCTGTATTGCAAAATGTTTCCTAGGTTCCTGAAACTTTAGAACATGAGTCCTCAAACTATGGCCCGCATGTGGCCCACGAAAACTATTAATCCGGCCCATGCAGGACCATGAGGCTGCCCCGCACATATCATCCTGCCCACCCTTTGGCCAAGCACAGGACTTACCTTTGGGAGCTCCACGGGCTGGAACTGAAAGGTAAGGCCAACAATTCTGGCCTGCAGACATGTTCTGGATGTGGGGGAGGTGAAAAACAGGGCGTACAGACGCCCCAGGAGGCCAAAAAACAGGCGAAAATGGCCCGTTGTTGGCCAAAAAATGGGCCGTTTTTGCTCGTTTTTGGCCTGCAGAATGCTGCTGGAGGTGGGGAAGGTGAAAAATGGGGCGCACAGATGCCCCAGGAGGCCAAAAAATGGGCAAAAAGGACTCCCCCACCTCTAGAAGATAGCGAGAGAGAGAAAGACAGAGAGAAAGAGAGAGACAGAGGGAGAGAGAGAGAGAGACAAAAAGAGAGAAAGAGAAAGAGAAGAAAGAGAAAGAGAGGGAGGGAGAGACAGAATGAGAGAGAGAGAGAAAAATTTCTCAACCTTCTTGGGGCTGAGAAGAATTGCTGCAAAACTGAGTTTTCTGAAGTGGACCAAACAACTGAAAAAATAATCTAGTAAAAAGAAAAGTCAACCAAAAGAGCAACATGAAAACAAAAGCAAATAAAACACCCTCAGGAGCAAAACAAATTAAAGTTTAATTTGTGTGCATTGTTCAATGGACTGTTAAATTGGCCACACCCACCCAATCACATGACCTAGCCTCCCAGCCAGTCTGGCCCACCAGCACTCTGAGGGACCGTGAATTGGCCCCATGTTTAAAATGTTTGAGGATTCCTGCTTTAGAAGTATCAGATTCCAAGGTGACAAACAAGTTAGATTAATATCTCCTTAATTAACCATATAAATTAAGGATGAGAATCTGCAGGATTACACAGGATTAAACTAGTGCAGGAAGCATTTCCTCTCCTTTGGAGTTTTTTTGTTCTTGCAGGAATTCCAGATTTTTTAAAAAAGTCCACAGTGCTCAAATGTAGCTTGTAGAGTTCTGCTTTAGAGTTTTCCTGTTTCACTGCTTATCCTATTTCAACAACATGTAATTTGCCCTCCACTCTTGTACAAATGAAGAAGGATTCACATTACCCATTCTCCAGTGGAGCTAATTTGAGATGCAAGGTTCCAGTCAGAACATATGGAAGGATAGGAATCGTTTGGCTTGTATTCTTTTCATGTATTGGTTCAAAGATAGGCGACCTGCTTAAGATCTTTCAAGCGAAGGAATCCTAGAAACTCAGGTCAGTCAGCTTCCTTCATGTTATCTAATGAACTGGACTGTCTTCCAGGAGCTTTTGATTCAAAGTGCTGCTGATAGGAAAGGGGCTGGTGTTGTTGTTTTTTTTAAGAAGGTGGTTTCAATCTACACCAGTTTCCAATTAGTTTCCAAGGCCAACTCAAAGTCTGAGCATTACTTTTAAAACACTTTAACTACATGAATATGCCAGGAAAAAACCTCTTCGGATTAAGCACAGCTTCTTTTGACAAGATCAGAATTCATCAACCTGGGTAAATTCTGCTCCATGTAAAGTAGTGGGTAGATGGGATAAATATTGATCATAGGACCCTCACCCAGAACAGGATAATCCATTAGGGCAGTGGTGGGTTTCCAAATTTTCTACTGTCGGCTCTGTGGGTGTGGCTTGCTGGGCATGGCATGGCTTGGTGCGTGTCCCTTGGTGGGTGTGGCAGGGGAAGGATACTGTAAAATCTCCATTCCCACCCCACTCCAGGGGAAGGTTACTGCAAAATCCCCATTTCCTCCCGATCAGCTGGGACTCGGGAGGCAGAGAATAGATGGGGGTGGGGCCAGTCAGAATTTTTACTGCTGGTTTTCCGAATTACTCAAAATTTCCGCTACCAGTTTTCCAGAACTGACCAGAACCTGCTGAAACCCACCTCTGCACTAGGGGATTCAAGATGGTAGCTGCAACCATGTGATCAAAACCCTGCTACTTTTTTACATTAAAAAAAAAACATATAAAAAGAGGGCAGCACTTTAACTGCAATCACCGTCTTATTTTTTTTTGTCCACCCCATCACCCTTCACACTCCTGACCAGACTTCAGAATTGCTTCTTTTTTTGTGTAAACTCTTTTCCCTTACAGCTTTGGAGATTGATGAAAATGCAACTGTCTTGCATTGGTTCTTTGCTTATTTCATAGAGGGATTTAATGGGTTCTAGGTCATATTTCATGAGGGATGTACTTAAAGAATGACACATGGGCAGTGCCATTGGGCACGTCAAGCTACATAACACACCGTGATTCATTATGGGCTACATTTCCTCACAAGGTTGTTCTCTACAGGGGGAGCTTACTTCATGACATTATCACAACAGCCCTATGAGATAGATTGCAGAGGACCCTGAGCGCTTCCATGGCTGAGGATGGATTTGAACTCAGAGACTTTGTACTTCTAAATCAATTGCTAGGGGTGTCTAGAGACAATCAGAATCTCAACACGTTTGGAAGGTGAACATTGGGGATGGCAACCTAAATGATTATATATATATATACAGAGTGTACCAGAAGTGAGGCTCCATAGATGATCTATTATATAAATTTCATTAAATGCTCAGATTGGTTGTCATTTTTTTTCTAAACATGGTTGATGCTTGACAACATGGTTGCCATTTTCTTCCTTACTCAGTTGACCCATGACCTTTTAGCATTCCTAAGTTCAGTAACTTTCTTCCAGAATAAAGTATGGATAAATCATGTTGTGCTTGGTCTATAGCCCCCGACATTTTATGCACTCGTTTTCTGTTTGTGGATGTAATCAGAATCATATGAAATCAGTTCCAAAATGGAAGATGAAGAGCCAACTTTTAATAGCCACTTGGAAATCTTTTTTGCAAGTCATCTAAGATGAAAAGACCTGGGCTGTTTGAGACAGAGGCATACATGGAATATTTAACTTGATCAAGAGTTGATCAAACAATTTCTATTTTTGATAGAGATAAAGATCCAAGAGAGGAATATGGCAGGCAAGTTAAAAGATGAACAATTAAAGCTTTAAAGCAGGCAAGAGATGAAGGATAGAAAGGATTTGATTTTAAATTATAATGGTGGCATGATTAAAAGTTAGAATAGGGATAGAAATAAGAGAGGGGGAATATTAGTATACATATTTTTATACAATAAGACAAAAGTAATAATAAGAGGGAAGATCAGAAATTGAATTATTGTATTATTATATATGTTTAAACAATATTGTGATTGACATTGGAATAATGTATTGAAACATTGAATAATTAATTAATGAAAGTCTATAATTTAACACAAATACGTGTATCAATACTAGAACTACATAAGCTTGAGGAATGTAACAAATATGATTAATAACTATTGTTATTTGTACTAAAATGTATGATACCCAGGTGCCACACTGTTCATGCATTGATATGGATATATTGTAAAATAAAATAAAAAAATTGGGGGGGGGGAATTCTATTTTTCTAAGAAAGCCTTACTCTTTGTTTCTTTAAAATGAGAAAAAAATATATAATTATTCTTTAAAATAATTTTAGCCTATTTGAAGAAAGTACACTTTTCTCACGTGTACCAAACATTGCAATTTAGGAACAAGTATCTCCAAGCTTATAGATGTTGCTGAACAAGCAGTTTTGTGCAACAGATCCAACAAAAACCATTTTTTTTCAAGCCAGTACAAGCCTTTCTTTGTTAAACAGACTTTTTATGACTCGTGCTTTGTTTGTTTGATTTTTGTCTCTGTTTTTAAACAAATGTATCCTATAAACTGGATAAACCGAATAAATAAATACTTGAAACTTGGCAATTGTTCCCTACTTAAGGAAATCTGCCAAACTGAAAGGCAGGCTTAAAAATCTTCTAAATAAATAGATATAAGGAAAAGCTCCTCAATGTGCCTTCAAAGCTACTCTCCCCTTGATACCATCACTGTTCACCATCCCAAAGCTTAGCATAGAATAGAATAGAATAGAATAGAATAGAATAGAATAGCATAGCATAGCATAGCATAGCATAGCATAGCATAGCATAGCATAGAATAGAATAGAATAGAATAGAATAGAATTGATTTTTTTATTGGCCAAGTGTGATGGACACACAAGGAATTTGTCTTTGGTGCATATGCTCTCAGCATACATAAAAGAAAAGATACATTCATCCAGAATCCTAAGGTACAACATTTAATGGGTACAAATAAGCAATGAGGAAACTATCAATATCAATATAAGGGTCTTCTCAGGGTGCCGTCCGCCAAACAATGTCGGCTGGCAGCCCCCAGGGGCAGGGCCTTCTCTGTGGGAGCTCCTACGCTTTGGAACGAACTTCCCCCTGGTTTACGCCAAGCGCCTGATCTTCGGACATTTCGCCGTGAGCTGAAAACGCATTTATTTATCCAAGCGGGACTTGGCTAAAAGTTTTAAGTTTTATTTAATTTTAACTGGGGTTAATTATTAATTTTAGGTAATGGGGTTTTATCATTTTAATTGTAATTTTAAATTTTGGCTATTTAAATAAGTTTTTTAATTAGTTTTTATTGTGTATGATTTCTGTATTTTTATCTGGCTGTAAACCGCCCTGAGTCCTTGGGAGATAGGGCGGTATAAAAATTTGATTAAATAAATAAATAAATAAATAAATATAAAGCTGAGCTTGAGCTTTGAAAATGAATCCACCCTTTAACCAAAGTGAACATTTATCCTAATATATTACTGCAAGAAGGGGCTTAGTAGAATTACCGCTGCCAAGAGTAAACGTTAGATAACAGAGGACTCTATATTTAATTTATATGTCAAGAGTGTGTAATACAGCTGGAAGAAGCCTGACTTCGGGACTGTAGTGAAAGTGCCCAGCCATGAACAGGTTGAGAAGGGCAAGACTCTTTCAGAACTCCAGGAAACCATTTAACGCTGGAGCTTCAAGAAGGGAATTAGGGATTTTTCTTTTATTGTCTTTCACTGTAAACTGTATTGGGTTGGGGGAGGGGGTGCACAATGGGAGGCCCAGCCAATCTCATTGTACACGTGTTGTACTCCGACAATAGAGGTTTGAATTTGAATTTGGGAAACGGAAAATGCGGGATACCAAAAGTTTGTCTTCTTTCGCCCATTTCTTCCACATCTATACACTCGTTTATCTCCAGTTTTCTCCCTTAATAAATCGGATCACAAGTCACAACCTCACTCTCCCATTAGTGAATCCTCCCAATGCAGCGACGTTTGGATTGAAACCCTGGACCAGGAAGGAGAGACGCACGAACTTTCCCACCGCGGTGAGACAGCTCGGCACATTCTCAGAGGCACTTCGGGTTTACCACTGTTACTGAAATACAAGATTCCCGAGAGGACAAGTGATCGGCGTAACCGTGGCGCTAAGTTCAGGATGCCGGAGCCGAACCATCTAGGGCAGGGGTCTCCAACCTTGGCAACTTTAAGCCTTGGCGGACTTCAACTCCCAGAATTCCCCAGCCAGCTTTGCTGGCTGGGGAATTCTGGGAGTTGAAGTCCGCCAAGGCTTAAAGTTGCCAAGGTTGGAGACCCCTGATCTAGGGAGCATTTCGAGACCAAACTCCATTTCTACGGCTAGGGCTCCAAGGCAGGACAGGACAGGACCTGGAAACAAGCCTTCTTCTCTGGCTTGCGCGGCCCCTACGAGCAATAATAACTTTTCCACACCACGGGGCCGATTCTTCCAACCCTCCTTCCCTTTGCAGCAGATAATGGAAACCAATTGACATTATTTATGCCTCTAAAAATATGTAAAGAGGTTGAGCCATTCCTCATGCGGACGAGCCGTGATTTACGGGATGTTACAGTGAGACGCTAATACAAAAGACAGGGGGAATATTTTACGGGGCTGCAATGTAAACAGCTCGGGCGCAGAGCCCCGTTTTATGGAGCCCCTGCTATGGCACGCAATCCGACAGCGGCCTGATTTACGGCCCTATTTAGATAACCGTGTCCGGAGTAGGGATTGGCGGTGGCGTCAAGGTCACAGGACGTGCCAGGGTTGACGTTTCGCTGGACCGCAGCGGCGCAGGAGACACCGCCCAAGAATGCAGCCTCCGGCAGAGGTGCAGTGAGAGGGAGGGAAAAACAAATCCTCACCCACCAACCGCGTGAAAACCAGTTCGGCCGCGGGCTTGCCAGCCTCTAGAGGCGCTGTCGAGTCGAAGCAGAATTCAGAGATCAGCGCTGGAGCCGAGGATTGGTTGAGACGGGGACTCGGCCACCGTCTCAGCACCAATAAAAATAATAATAATAATAATTGATTGGTCGGTAAAGTGTTCGCGAACGCTCTCTTTGCTATTCGCTCCAGTCGGAAAAGCAGCTGCTGGGTTGGTCAGATTGAGAAATTTCGCCCGCGGATTGGCGGGAGTTTCTGGCTGAGCGAAAAGTCGGGAAGATGGATTCCAAACCCATTAAATAAACTCTAGGCGCTGCATTACACCGCCTGCGTAACAGACCGACTTTTTATTTTTTTTAAAGAGAAGCGGGGTGGGAGGGAGAAATCTTCATAAGTGAGAACAAAGGACAAATTCTATATTGGCCAGACCATACCTGGAATACTACGTCCAGTTTTGGTCACCACATTTCAAAAAAAGATTTTGAGACTTTGGAAAAGTGCAAAGAAGAGCAACTAAGATGATTAAAAGCCTGGAGACTAAAACATATGAAGAACACTTGCGGGATTTGAGTTTGGCTAGTCTAGAGAAAAGGAGGACTAGGGGGTACATGATAGCAGTATTTCAGTATTTGAAAGGCTGCCACAGAAAGGAAGGAGTGTGTGTGTCAATTTATTTTCCAAAGCACCAGACGGCAGGACAAGAAACAACGGATGGAAACTAATCAAGGAGAGAAGCAACCTAGAATTAAGGAGAAACTTCCTAACAGTGATGACATCTAACCAGTGGAATAGCTTGCCTTCAGACGTTGTGGTTGCTTCCTTACTGGAGATTTTTAAGAAGAGAGTGGACAGTCACTTGCCTGAAATTGTATAGGTCAGGATCTCCTGCTTGAGCAGGGGGCTGGATTAGAAAACCTTCAAGGTCCCTTCCAGCTTGATTCTGATTCTGATTCTGGTTACGGGTGGCATTTGCCAGGGACAATAATCGTAAACAGATCCAGTAAAATATTAATACTTCAGCAACAATATATTCTCTAACTTGAGCTTAAGTGAAATCAACTAACAGGGATTCTGCAATGCTGTGTGCACAATGAGAAGTATCTACTGTATGACGCCTATGTAGAATTTATGTTACCTTATGTTATATAATGTAATGTTCTATTTCAAAACATATGTTCTACTGGATGTGCCAAACTAGTGTAAATAATTCCCTACTGCTTTATATAAAACTCGGATGTTATATCTACAAGATTACATTGAAAGTGAATCCAATTAAAAGATAAGCAGTAATCAGTTTCAGTGCATCCCTTGTCTGTGGCTTTTATTTCTAAATAACATTCCTTAGAGATAAGCCACATTTTTCAGATAAATGTGCATATGATTGCAGACATACATGGAAAGACATTTGCCTTATATTAGATTAGACATTTGCCTTTTTAAGTTGTTACTGTTCTCTGAATTTTCAAGCAACTCCAGGCATTTTGCCTAGAAAGGGCAGTGTTCATTTGCCTGATTATCTAGCAGTCATCTGCTAGTGATATATTTTGCAGAAGAAAATGGAGACAAAGAGTAAATGGGTACAAATTTGACATCAGAAATGACTATGACAGGTAATTAAATAGATGACATTGTCAGGCAGAGCACCTATTGACTGCATTGACAAATACTGTCCATTCCAAACTATTTGTAGAGACAATCCACTGCCTTCCAAAGATAATCCAGGAATGTTCCTGATCCCAACCTTCCACTTTAAATATTATTTTCCCATTTCCCTATTGCCCTCAGTCTTGTCAGGCATAGTTATTTTTCCCACTTGCATGACATGCTCAAAAGATGTGTGTTTTTGCCTCTTTAAGTATTGCTTTAAGAGAATGGTCAGCTTTTATCTAGCCCAGGAATGATCGATTGGTTGTACTTGTACTTCTTCATGATGTTCTTAGTAGCTATCTCCAAATCTATTATCTGAAGATGTCTTCTTTTCTCATGCTCTTTTTCAGTGGGCAGTTTTCACAGTTTCATATTGCTTCAGTTAACCATAATTATATTGCTTCAGCAATTCTGATATTTACAGTCTTATAAATGTCCTTATCTTTCATGTGACTAAGTTGCCATTACTTTCTTCTGATAGTAATGATTGATCTCCTGGCTACTTCTTACCTCCTAGCCCATCTTTATCTACTTTTGAACTTGAGAAAATAAAACTAACTACACTTTCACTTCTTTGCTGCCAACTGTAATTTCAGTATCTCATGTCAGTTCTGGCTAACCTTATCTCTATTTTAATTTAAGAATTTAAGGATTCTTAATTTAGGAAACCCAGACTTCTACTTTCCATTTTTAATTTCATAGCATGTAGTTGTAAGTTTACTTAAGGTTAGGGTGGAGCCTAGTGGTTACGATTGTTGAGTATTGTTTTAGAGTACAAGGAACTAGTTTTTGGATTTTGGTTTTTATTATTGTTTGTTTGTTTATTGATTGATTGATTGATTGATTGATTGCATTTTTATTGCTGCGGTTTGAGCCATCCAGAGTTATGACAGATAGACTGGGCAGTCAGATAAATCAAATAAATAACTAAATGAATATTTCCTTTGAGCTAAGTAGATGGCATTGTCAGTATTAATCTCAAACTATTAATGTTTAGATCTTGATTCCAGCTGCCCTGTCTTTCAATACTGCCATTCTTATACTTGCTAAACAAATTAAACAAGTATGGGGCCTATATGCTTCCCTTTCTCATTCCTTTCCCAATTCTGAAACATTTTTTCTAATTCAGTTAATAATTCCTTATTTATTATAAAGATTATCCCAGATGAATAGCACTTCAACCATTATAAGTCTTGGTTTATTTGTGCACTAGCATGTTATTGCAGGCTTCCAGAAGCAGACGTTAGAAAAATATTTTATAAACTGCCACTAACCATTTTTCCTTCACAGAAAAATAATCATTAAAAGCATCTGAGTTTTCCATTCTGCATTCACATTCTACTCCCTCCCGCTTTGACTTGATCTGTATGACTGTAACTTTGTTGCTGGCAATCCTTATGATTTATATTGATATATTGACCATCATTTGTGTTGTAAATGTTGTACCTTGATGAACGTATATTTTCTTTTATGTACACTGAGAGCAAATGCACCAAGACAAATTCTTTGTGTGTCCAATCACACTTGGCCAATAAAAAATTCTATTCTCTTCTTATGGGTTAATCATTTGATAGATTTAAAAGCCCTTCCCCAGGATACCAAGTTCATCTTACACAGTCCTACCGGATCAAACAAAACTGTAAACTAATTCCAATTTTTGACTTTTGTCCAAACGAGGGTTGAGTTGAACTTAAACAAACCGGAGGTAGTTGGGAGGGGGGATCTCTCAGCTAAATTTCTGATTTCTATACAGCTTTTCAATGGCATCTCAGAAGGGGAAGAATAACACCAAGAGACCAGAAAGGAAAGAGCAGAAAACAACAGCAAAGGGACAGGAGGATGTGAAAACTAGGGGGGAAATGGGAAATAGCAGTGACAAATTGTCATCCGAAGACTTTCTTCCCTCCCTCCCAGAGGATTTGCCTGGAAGGAACAAACTACAATATAAGGAAGGCCCAAATATGCTTTTTCGAGAGGCAACTGGCCTTCTTGGGTTTTCTTTGAAAGCGTTTGGCTTCTCACCCAAAAAGCTTCTTCAGCTCTGTCTGCAAAGAGTATAAATCCTTCCCTTCCCCACCATCCAGCCAGAGCTGAAGAAGCTTCTTGGATGAGAAGCGAAACGTCTTCAATGAAAACCCAGAAAGTCCAGCCGCCTCTCAAAAAAGCACCTTTGGGACAACCATGACCTGGATGACGGAGAATCTCCACAGACGTTTAAATATATGGAAGATTTTTCCCGGTTGAAAATCGTTGGGGCGCTCTCCCGTGAGAGCGCCCCCACGATTCAGGCTCCTTTTCCCACTCGAGGGAATATTTCCTTTTCTCCCTGCCGTAAACCGCGATCCTGTATCCGTGGGATTCCTTAGGGCCAGACTCCTTGCAGCTACCCGGGCGATTAGATAAAGGAACCCGACTGCTTTTGGAGGGAGCGGCTGACAATCCGTGCAACAAACCGAGCGCGGAGAAACTTCCCCAGAACTCAGAGGCGGCCGAAGGGATGCCAGCCTGGAAGCTACGAGGCCTCCACCTACCACCATCACCCTCTTTTGGCCGACGGCGTTCTCCGCAGGCGCAAGAGGGAGCCGCTTCTCAGAGAACCGCCTCCCGCAAACGCTGATTGGAGGATCTGGGTCTGATCGGAGGGGTCTGGGCTTGTTTCTAGCAAATCGGCGCCCTCGGGGCATCTCAGATTGTCTTCCTTGCATGGAAGTCGGGAATGCTGAGCTTGGGTATTGAAACGATCTCTGGGGCGTCGCATCAACGGACGCTGGATCGGATTCGTTTTACGTGCTTTTCGACTGGTGAACTCCTTGGGTAAAGGACACTGGGACACTCCCCACAGGCGCTATATTGCTGCTGCTTTTCTGCACTTGTATCGGGAAATAAGCGGCCCACAGCAATCATTTCATCCAGAGGCGCTTTTTCTTTTTCTTTGTTGAGAGCTGCAAATTATTATTATTATTATTATTATTATTATTATTATTATTATTATTATTATTATTATTATTATTATTATTATTATTATTATTCATTAAACATGAAACTCAGATAATTGAACTTTTAAAAATGTGTCACAAATACGATTGACTGGTACTAATGGTTGATAGGGTTGCTGCCAGCGTCCTAGGTATCAACCAAGAATCTTCTTAAATATATATGATGTTTCGAGTAGCAGCGCAGTTTTTTGCAGTTCCGCTGGTGTTATTGCAGGATGATGATCATCATCATCACCACCACATTATTTTATTTCATTTCATTTCATTTTTTAATTTTATTTTATTTTATTTATTACATTTGTTTGCCGTCCATCTCTGGGCGCCTCATGGTATTAAAAGCAAACCATAAAAGATAAGTATTTCTGAAAGCTATAAAAATAGAAATGCAATCCAAAGTAATTTATACGCATTTCCACTTCGGACTGTGTCTTCCTGTGTAACTGCAAACCAAAGCAAGGTGCTTGGAAGTAATCTCTCGCCTTAAAATCAGTGCTGTCCCCCTCTCCATCCTCATGATTTCAATAAAAGCTTCTCTCTCAAGCTCCTAAGTGATCCTGTTCAGTGTTTATCCAGTTGATACCAAAATAGACAATCTTTGTTAGGCCACCCAACGGATTAATACAATCTCCCTACAGCTGGAAAAAAGTGATGTTGGTGCTCAGGATTCAAATATGGATACTCTAGTGATTTAAAAAATGATAGGTTATCCCTCATTTTCTCATACTTGGGCTCTTTAGGTGAGGGGTCCTCTCATCTTCATTTAAGTTTTTCTGAGAATGTAAATCCAAAAGAACTACAGGGGCTTCCTAGCTATCTGGTAAATGTACTGTGTACTGTGCTCCCTAAACCCAAATTAAAATTAAATTGTTGAAAGTCATTTGGAGAGGAAGTTAACACCTTCAGAGAAAAGTTACATTTTGGACAAGAAGATCCCCTTTGGGAGGCGCTCTCTTTTATGATGTCTATCTATGTTAGTACCCAAGAAATCCAAAATAAATTCAAATGTGTAGCAGCAGGATCTACATTTTTTTTCATTGTAGACTCTAAATAGAGAAAATAGAGAAGCCTCCAGGATCAGGGACATCACAAAATCATCCAAAAGTATTTAGTTGTTTGATAAATAGAATTTCCTTCCTGATGTACTTGAAGAATTTAAGCGGAGACAGAGCAGCCTCTCTGCAGATACTAGCAATGAAAACCTAGCTTGAAGATCGGCTACTGAGCATGGAGCTGAATTAGATGTCTATACTTGTTAGGAGGAGGAAGAAGAGGAAACTCTAATTTGGCTGGTAGTTTTTGGGTTCTGGTGAATAGGCCAGGAATGAAGAACAAGTGTGTCCACATTATTCATTTCAGAGGATGGTATGGTGGAGTGGAATTAAATAGAGGAAAGTTCTATAATGCAAATTGTTGGGTTTTTTTGCCTCTTTTAAAGGGCCAGTAGGTGGGCAACAAAGATGGTGAGGCTAGAAAGGCACCTTCACAACTTTCTTGCACAATCTTAATGACCTTGGAGAGGAGAAAACTGGGACAGTTGTTCCTGATCAGCTATGGAGGCAGGTTTCTTAACAAAGAAGGAGACAGAGTGCTTGGCTCTCTGTCCACCAGAGACCAGAGCTGCAATTGAAATAAGTCACATAAAATGTGTCCCCTTCCAAAGCAAGCAGGCATTAATGATTTGTGAAGTTGGGTGAATTCATTTATAACACCAGGAAACAATCTTAAAGCATTTCTGCCCTAAACTACAGTATGATTTTTTTTAAAAAAAACAACAATTTAATGGTTAGCATACCTAGCACTGATTTAATAAAGACTCTCCGGGAATTTATTGGCATTTTTCCTTTGGGGTTTTGTTTTGTTTTGTTTTTTTCTGTCTCAAACATCAAGAAATTGAATGTTTGAAGAAAAGAAAGCCAGGCGGGACTGTTTGGAGACAGTCAAAATCCAGTTTGGCCCTTCTCCAGATCATGCTGCTTTTGCAGCTCCATCAGACCCACAGATCCACACCAAGAAAATGCCCTTTTGTGTGCCCACATATGCAAACAGCCCTGTCTCAAACCATAGTCAAATCATCAACAGCAGCTGTATAGATTTCTAAGAAAAGAATGCAATTATGCATGTGTGTATGTGTGTGTTTGGTTGTTTATTTATTTGTGACATAGTAACAAAAGAAAATGTATTTCTCCGTATATCTCTTTATATGTGACTCTACACCGAGATATGTGCACATTCCTTAATTGTTGAAATAACGACCCCCCCCTTTTATAAATTATCCTTACAGACACTCAAGTTAAAATCAATTATTTATATTCTCAACTACTATGAAAATTGCAGTGGTCCTTTCTGTGAATAGGGGAAATATATGTGTGTTTAGGAATTTTTGCACACAATCATAAAAGTGTTAAGGGAAACCTCTTTCGTCTGTGGTGTTCAGCTTTGAGTGATTGCAACCGTTTGATAAAACACAACCCAGGTTTTGGGCAAAAGAGCATCATTTGAGTGCCAATTCTATTAATCTGAATAACTCTGACAAGAAAATAAGACACAAGAAACAGTAAAAGCAGTTACGACCACAGAGTTCAATCCAGGTAAAATGGAGATTCACATCCAAACCCTACACACCTTATAACCACACCTAATATCGCATATTGGGTCCTATAAAATTCACTGACATTTATTAGCAAAACAACAATGGCTATCCATTAATGCATACAAGTGTGGAGCTAACTCCTAGGAAAATATGCAAACAATTACTCTGCTAGTGAGGAAATGTTTCCACATAAGTCATGTGTGCTGATACAAAGTAATTTTAACTTGGTATGAATTTATAGGCCAATCTAATTAATTTTGTATACTGTTAAGGGACAATCTGACAACCATTTATGATCTTGCACAAAAGTTTGAAGAAATCCAGCCAGAATGTAAATATTAATTACAAGAGGTTGCACTAACAAGTTTTTTTTCTTAATTCAGTAACATTTAAAAAAAAATATGTGGAAATGAAAATAATGCTTTCAAGTAACAGTGAATAATAAATTATTTAGCCCTAGGTGCTTTGATCTAGATTGATTCCAGTAAACAATATCTTTTTGGAGAAAATTATATGGAAATTTTTACAGATTCCATACTAGCTAGAAATAAAATTTGACTTGTGGAATTCTCTTGGCCGATTCCAAATTTAATTTTGAAGAAATTTCAAACAGCTAATTCTTTATGGCCAATTTTGGAAGAAAAAAGATAACAGAAGGACTGATAGCAATGAGCCTCTGTATGAAGCTTTAAAAAAAGCTGGGTTTAAAACTACCAGCTGACGATTTTCAAACTACCAATGGATGAACGATTTCAAAATGGGGCATCCAGCAGGACCAATGTGCACATACTGAATACCAGGCTGGATCCAGAATGTAGCAAAATGCCAAGGACGTTGACGGATGGTAAGGCACGATGGTGCCAGGAGAGCCGGGAAGAGGAATCAGAAATGTCTTCATTGGCCAACTTAGTATGACACGAGATAGATGAAAGTTGTTGGTGCAAGCTTAAAATGCAGAGAAGCTGAAAGTTTCAAATTCCGGGAGAAAGAGGTAAACTGCTCACGCAACCTGGAGCCCACTTACTCCAAAGCAAATCTTACGGAGGCCAATAAATCTAAGAAGTACCGCCTTTCGGGTGATTCGGTCTGTTCTGACTCGCCGGATAGCAGGCCGATCAACCAACCAAGCAGTCAAATGAAGGGACTTAGAGATGAAGGTGAAAGATTGCAGAGGGAAAACAGCAGGTGCGGTGCACATCTGTTTTCCTCATCTTCTAAATTCCATATATTTGTCTATTTGCACACAATAATTCCCTTTCAAGTGCTCCACTGGGGGGGTGGATGCATTAATACCCCACACCTTCAACAAAATGCAGCACAAAGCCCACGTTTTCTGTAGAACATTCTACAGGTTCGATCGGATTTGTTTTATGGCTTGAGGTCCTCGCAGGTTTAGTCAGCTGCGCGGTTTTGTTCAGTACCCTTTTCCAAAGACCGAGTTGATCTACTCCCATTATACGCCACCATATTACGGGTACTACAGGAAAGTTTCATGCGAGAGAGGGAATGTGAATCGGACCGAGCACTACAATTGGAGTTATTTCAGAGTAAACAGATGCCTTGCCCTTGTGGAAAGCTCACCATATTTGTTTGTTTATTTATTTATTTTGAAAACCTTAGCCTTAGAAACGAACAGGTTTGTGGATCTCTCCCTTGTTAGTTTTGTTGTAAGAAACTAAGGCGACGATTTCGTTTTGCAGCAAATGAATCTGCGGTAGGAGACGTTCGTGGAATCCCGGCGGGGGATTTTTTGCATTAGGATCGCAAGACGCCAGAATCCCATTTTACAAAACTCCAGCAGTCACAATAACACGACTGTTGGCGAAGTCTTAATTAGACTTCTAGAATGAAAAATAATTCGGGGGCGGGGAGGGGCGGACAGGAAATGGATTGATATTGCCTCCGAGACCCATTTCTTGGCTCCTTCTGATTGCGCCCCCGTGCCCGGTTGCTACCTCTTGACATTGGCCATCTTTTTAACGTATGGATCGCGGAGCTACACAACCCCCGAAGTGGCGCGCCATTGACCTAAGCCCGGGCAAGATTTCCAGTGGCTAGCCGAGAAGTCACGGAGCGCTAAGCGACGAAGCCGCCGCCACCGCTGCTTGGGAGACGGCTGAGCTTCGGATCTCTCCCGCTGGTCAGCTCTGGTCGTCACTTTGTGAAGCTCGCGTGGGCCAGACGGGAGCGGGACAGGGACTGAAATGAAGCTCCGCGTCGCCTCCATCCACCCCAGCCCTCTGGAGGGACGACTCATCCCAGCCTCCCGGCGGCGAACCGTACCCCCCACCCCATCAGGTATCTCCGGCTGTCCCCCATCTTCTGCTCTGTCCGCTTCTCCCTGGGCAGGAGGGCCCCCGCATCAGTCCCTGGCCCACGGCCTTTTCCGGGAGAAAAAATAATAGGTTGTCTAAGGAGGACGAGTCCTTGAATGCCCCGAGGAAGAAGACGAGGCTGGATAGAAGGAGTACTAGGCATACCGGTAAGAAGAAGGCAATCAGATATCTTAAAGAGGAACAGGCCCGATCTTGTCCAGTAGGATGTTCCTCCGGGAAACGGCTGCTAGGCCACATCCAGAGGCGTTCTGGTTTTCCACGACTTCGCAAGCTTGCTGAATCTTGGCGTCGAAAATGGGCGAGGGTGGAGAATCCAAGAAAGCTTTGATCGTCTATCACCATAGCCAGAGCATAGGCATTCACCCTTGTGGAACTCACGGCCACAAGGTACAGCGACAGCGCACGACTTTGAGGAGGGGGATTGGAATACAGATGCTGTAATGGCATCTAAAGTTAGGCCGGCGGCACTTTCCTATCTGAATCACATTTGGCAGAGGAAATACAGACTACGGGGGGTTCCCGACCCTTTCCGGACGGCATTCCAGCAGCCTTTACGGAGTTGGGCACGGGATCGGTAGACTTTTTGCGCGCTGGACTGCTCAAGGCGATCCTTCCTCTCTCCCACGTCCTTACTCTGCCAAGCAACGCCGAAAGGGCCAGTGGCAGAAACAGCCCTGGTGAAAAAGGGGGCTCCGGGAGCAGCAGTCACGAATTCTGGTGATCTCGCAATGGGGGAGCCGGCATGCCCCTCCCAGAGCGGAACGTGCGAGGGGGGGGGGCAGTGGTGTATTAAGTTAACTATTAAGTAGACTAAGCACGTGCTTAGGGCACCAGGCTCAAAGGGGGCACCACGAAGTTGAGAAATTAAAAGAAAACCAATGAAGATTTGTACAGGAGGGGGGCACCAAGATTTGTCAGTGCTTAGGGCACGAGTGAACCTTAATCCGCCACTGTGGTGGGGCAGGAAGGCGAGATTGGGTAGGCCAGCGGCGAAGACGCGCGGCTTCGCTTACTGTTCCTTCGCTCCGAACTGTGAAAACGAATTTCACCGCGCGACGTCTTCGTCGGAACAAGGTCTTCTGAGATCTAGCTGTGGCACCGGGGGTGGGGGGGTGGGGAGAGAATCACGGGAAAACATAAGGGAGACAGGGAAAATATCCCGAAACGGCAATGCTCGGCTAAGAATTGTGTCGCCCAGGCTCAGAATTTTGAACGTAATTGTATATAGTATCCTACTCATGGATACTATATACCTGGAGCTCGAAACAGGGCAGCGAGGGGGGGTAAGGGGGGAGAGCAAATGCTTTGAAAGAGGGGGCGGAGCTTGCTGGTCCCCTGGGATACTCTCCAAAAGGTAAATGTCCCTATTGACTGGCTCGGAAAAATTGTCCTGCGAATTGTATTCGGCTGCTCCTGTCCTGTCCCTTTGCTCAAGTGCTGAAGGCTCAGGACTGGTCAGATTCCAAAGGTAGAAGAAGCCTCAAAATCGCCGGTGGAAACTAACCTTTCAGGAGATCCGAGGGGATTCGGGACAGCATCCTCCTCCCCAGTCTGGGAGGAGAGGACCATCGATCAAACATTAAGGATTTGGCCTATTTTTATCCAAAATCACACAATGAGGTTGTTTAGGATGAAGGTTGAAAGCTACACAACAACGAATAAATAATTTCACCACAAAATTGTTAAGTTTTCAAAACAAAGGGCTACCTGGTTACTCCAGGTAAAATTTCTTTTTCTTTCCAGTCAATGTTAACTATTCTGGAGTAAGACACCCTTGGAATTGCCTGTTCAGAGATCTACCAGCAGATTTGGATCGCTCTTTTTCTAATGCTGTGCTATTGAAATGTCCTTCTCCAATCGCATTCACTCCAGATACATTGGATTACAGCCCCCATAACCCTCAACCAGCACATACTTCAGTTTTCCTGGAGAGCAGTAAATGGACTAACGGAGATGGCAGCCAGGCACCACTGGAAGCAGAATGCAATGCCATGCAGTTTCCTCCAGAAATATTGGGTCGAAGTCTGTCTTATGTTTTCAACAATTCCCACGCCCTTCCCAGGAGCTAGTAGGAATGGTGAATCAATGCATTTGGTGGGCCTCTACAGCTGGAGAAGATGGCTTTGCCACTTCCAATGCAGACACATTCATTACACTCTCTTGGAAGCTGGTCCAGAAAAGAGAAATGTTGGACTGGTTAGTGCTTCAGCAGAGAAAAACAAAAACAAAGGTCCGCCAGCTAAAAAAATAAACTTGTTGCAGGCAAATGAAAATTAGAGGTGGGTGTGGGGTGAGCGGACTGATTACTGATTCATTTGATCATTTTTTCCCCATTCCATTGATTTTCTTCTCTCTTTCTCTCTCTCTCCTGGTCTATTTTCTAGTTCGGTTTTTAATAGAAAACATCATCTGTGATGAGACAAGCAGCATGGCTGATACACAGAGAATTCTAAACAGTGACACTGAGGCACAGAGATGCCTTCCAAAAGACAATTTTACTTACCTACCGTTGAAAATGAATTCAGACCCAAAGAATGAAGAGTGACTCAGGGAATCTTCCAAATATCACATGTCCACAAACACTTTAAAGTATGTTCCAGTCTGGATTTTCCTACTGTAGTAATGTCTGCACCCGCATTACAGGAAGTAACCCTTCTGATTGTAATTATTTCTGACTGCTGTGTACAGTGTTATAGATTTGTTCTTAGTTGGTCATGACTTTGTGAACAGGAGAAGATGCAGGCAGTATTCGGTATTTGTTCTGTCCAACTATAAAAAAGTACGTTGTATGAATGCCTAACCAATTTTGCAGCCTGATTTATCATTTCTAATAAAATTGACTAAAAGTGCTCCACTAAAATTACTTTGTGAGTATTGGTTTGTTTTCAGTGTTTATTCTCTACTCCACACAAGGCACCGGAATTATACAGAACAGAAGCATTAATATTCTAATAACTATTGGGCCTCGCTGCCTACTTTGTTGTCTGCCATTGCCCTTCATCAGGGCAGTTCCTCGGACAACCACTCAATATTCAGTTGAGCTTTTTTTTCCCCTCCACGTTTAGGAAAGTGGGCAGATAATTGTACCCTAAATCTAATGTTTTCAGGGTAACAAAGATTATCTCTTTATGATGAATTATTGGATCCCTGAAACCTTCCATTGCACTAATAAAAGTAATCTCTTAATCAATGGCCCTTGATTTTCTCTTTTCCCTTTTCAGAGTGAACACGATAGCTTTCACCTTTCCTCAGGTTTACAAACTTCTTCCAGTCCAAATGTTAATTCCTCCTTGCTAATGGCTGGAAGAGGAAAATTTCAGGCTCAGATTAGGAGTAATAAGAAATGCATTTTCCTCACCTAATGCCTAAGACAACAGAGCTCCATTGACAGTAAGGGTAAAGCCTCAACCTCTACTGCAAAACTTGGAGCAGTTACCTCGACCAAAGTACTGTTCAGTTACGGTGGAAAGCTCTCCCACACAAGATCAAAGGAATTTAAGAAGACAGAAATCTGGATATACTATTTGGTGATACTTAAAATATCCCCCTTCCCCTTGGTCTTATAACGTAATGAAATTAGATTGTCCTGAAATACAACCATCTTCAGCGAACGTAGATGTGGACTGATTTCGGGGATAAGTGAAAGTCCAAGAAAATAAAAGAAGTACCATACAGTATTAAATTCCTGCAGGTTAGAACAACCCTCTCTCGTCTTTTATTATTATTTTGTGGCAACGGGTACTGGGGCAATTCCGAAGTTATCTCTCTTAGGCTTGCGATCACAGCCTAGTTCTCTGGAAGAATCACCCGACGACTCGATGGAGACGGGCTGCTGAGAAGCCCCCTTAGAAAAATAGAGAGACGCAGCCTGCCTCGCCAAGAAAGGCCGCTTCGGTAAGGGAACGGCGCGGAGTGATGCCTGCCCCGCCGATCCGCTTTCGACCCTTCCAGCAGGGGAACAGAGGCCGGAATCTGCCGAGGTATCTTGGTTTCTGGCCCCTCGAAATCGCGCGGCGCAGCCTTCGAGGAGCGGCAGAGAGCAAGCCAGTTTCTGGCGGTCCCACCACGAAGAGAATCGATAATGGGGGAAGCGGGACGGAGTCCTTAAGGTCGAGGCTTCAGCTCGGGACAAACGGCTTTTGGTCTCCAACCCAGGGACCTTTCCTGGGGGAAAGAAGAGGCGGAGAAGCCTCTCGGGGCTATTTCCCCGGGCAGGGCCGGCAAGGCTGATTCTAGCGCTGGGCTCTTTTCTTCGCGAGCGGTCTCCGGGAAGACCTCGGAGCTGGGATCCGCGCTTCAGCAACAAACGGGGAGAAGGCCGCACAGAGCGGTTCATTGGCGGGCCTAGGCCGAGCTGGGCCGGGCGTCCGGCTTCAGAAAGGGGAAAGCTCTTCGCCGCCGCCAGGACGCTTGCGTGCGTCCATCCGTGCGTGCGCGCGCGCGCGCGCCTGTTCCTTCCCCCTCCCCTCCCCTCCCCTCCCCTCCCCTCCCGCTGCCCTGCGTGACATCAAAAGCCCGCCGCTGTATAAAGGCCGAGCGGAGGGGAAGGAACGGAGCAGGGTCGAGGCAGCGAGCGAAGCGGACAAGCCGGGTCGGGGACTGGTGTGTGTGTGGAGGCGCCCGCTCGCCCGCTCGCCCGCTCATGGCTTCGTAGCGCCAGGCACTCGCCATGAACGTGGTGGGGAGCTACCAGGGCCACCATCACCCGCACCATCACCCACACAGCGCTTTGCTGCACGAGCCGTTTCTCTTCGGGCCGCCCCCACCGCCGCCCCCTGGGCGATGTTTCCCGGCTGCGGCTGCGGCAGCGGCGGCAGCGTCCGACCGGCCCTTCGCCCAGGGCTGGCTGTTGAGCGCACCGTCGGCCGAGCTGTCTCCGCCGCCTCAGCCTCCGCCGCCTCCGCCGGAGCTGGTATGTGCTGCGGCCGGGCTGGCTTCCTCGGCTTCGCCCTCTTCGTCCTACGGCAGCAGCCCCTCGGAGCTGGGCGGGCGTCTGGCTGGGCGCCGGAGAGCCGGGCCGGCGCCTGGAGCCCCGCGCAAGGAGCGGCGTCGCACCGAGAGCCTGAACAGCGCCTTCGCCGAGCTGCGCGAGTGCATCCCCAACGTGCCGGCCGACACCAAGCTCTCCAAGATCAAGACGCTGCGCTTGGCTACCAGCTACATCGCTTACCTCATGGAGGTGCTTGCCAAGGACGGGCCGGCCGCCGAGGGCTTCAAGGCCGAGCTCAAGAAGGCCGAGCCCCGCGACGCCAAGAGGAAGCGCGAGCAGCCGGTAAGAATCCGGGATTATTATTATTTTTTGGGGGGAGGAGATGTTCGATGCTCACGCGGAGCCTTGGAGGGAAGGACGTTATGTAGGATCGGCAGGATGCAGACTTTGGTCGGCCCTCTGCATATGCTTAGAGGAGATCGCGTCCTTAACTGTAGGTCAGAACGTGGGTACCTGGCCTCCAAATCGCTACCCGTCAAAGCAGCGCATAAACAAGTCGCGGTTTGCCGAGAGCGGGTGTGTCCTCTGGTAGCGGGAACTTGACACGTGTGCGGGAGGCACCTCTGCATTCATTCCTGGCTTGAAGAGGCTTCCCAAAATTCCCCTGGCTTCGTTAAGACAAAGCTGGAAAATTTGCTTAGGCTTTTTGAAAGAACTAAAATCCCAACCAACACTTTGGCAGTGGAACTGCACTAGACATAACATTGTTTTAAAACAATATCTTTATTTTTATTTATTTATTATTTTTTTTAAAAAGAGTGGAAGCCCTTTTGTTATTTTCCGTATGGCACTTTTGAAATGGAAATATTAGCACATTCTTCCTGCCCAGCTTCAGGTGCTTTGGCATTATCTATCCAAAGATGCTTTTCTCCGAAAGGCTATTGGACTTTCTTCGTTTTTTTCCCCCCTTTCCTTTACAAACCTTTCCCTTCAAAGAACTGAAGAAGCTTCTTGGATGAGAAAGGAAACGTTTTCAAAGGAGAGGGTAAAAAAACGCACACAAAGTCCAGTTGCCTTTTGGGAAAAGTACCTTTGAGACAACCATGATCTGGATGATTGAGAATCTCCATAGACAGCCATAGGTTTCTATTGCAATAGTGGTGGCTGCATCTGAATAGTACAGTTAAACCTGGTGCTTAGATACTGACTTTGTTCACAAAGCATGTAAATCCAAATTGTGATTTGCTTGTTTGAGATGCATTGTGTTTTGTAAACCAAGCTTTTTAAAAAAAAAAAATTAACAGCTTGAGAATTTTGTAAAGATACTCAAGCACCCCATCATTCTTACGTTGTTTGAAAGTAAACACTATGAAATTTTAGTGGCCACCCAAATGAAACTGTGGTCCATTTATATGAAATTTGCAGATGAGCAACCATAGAGAACTACACATTTGCAACAATAAAGGATATCAGATCCCCAGGAGTTCCAGGAGAAAGGGCAGAGTGTGGCTTTGGAGGTGGTTGGTGGTATTGTTTGGTGGTATGGGAACTAGCTACATAAATAACCTAATTATTTAATTGTGGATACACTTATATTAGATTTACACAAGAGGAGACTGTCCAATAATCTTAACATTTACTACATTTATCAAATACAACTGCCAAGTCTTTATCTGACCTGTTTTAACGGAATTGGGTGAACGTAGATTCTGTAACCTTATAAAACCAGTAGTAAAGCTCACTCTCACCCATATTTTTATCTTTGAAGGTTTTGAAGATGCAATAGAAAACCCATGAACTAATTTCCACGTGAATATAGTTCTAATGACCTTGGAATGCTGTTGGTTTATTTTTAAAGTCTTGGAGGCCAATCCTATGCCCCCTACTTATGTTTCATGCGACATGATCCAGAAAAAAAGTTCTTGAATTGAGGATTGGTGTAGCTGGGAGATGTTCAGTGAGTGAAAAGACTAAGTGCAAAAGGAAAACCAAAGAGATAGAAAGTCCATATATGAGGTTTAAGCTTGTTCTTGAATTGACAATTTCCTAAAATATGTTGGATTATAAAGTAGCTGAAGCATCTGGGTTCCTGCAACATACTGTCATATTTATAAAAAAGAAACATGTGGAAATGCATTTTTCCACCACATTTAAGAGTCTTTAGCTCTGATTAAACTTGTGTGAACACAGCCACAGAGGCGCTCTTCTCCAATATTCTTTGTCTCTGGAAAGAATATTTCTGCAACCAGCAATATTTCTATGGGAATTCAACAGGCAAAGGTGCTCTGTTTCAATCCTGGCAGGTTTTTGGTTTTGGTTTTGGTTTTCTTAAGACACCTACAAAAATTCCCCATCGCTTGGTAATTTCATCCTGCCGGTAATCTCCTTAGGCACTGAAGGCTGTGCAGCACCAGTTCCTTCAAACGGCCACGGAGGGTTCTTCAGCCCTGTTAGGCTACAGCTCCCAGGCACTTAATGAAAGAGTGGCTCAAGAATGTAGGATTGTAAGGCCCTCTGGGTCAAACGTGGAGCAGTGGCAAGGAATATCTTCAAGGCAGAGACTGAAAGTCCCGTTGAGTCCTGCGTCAGAGAAGTGATTTCGTAGTGGATGAATGCACTACAGTGGATTCATGCTGCCAAATCAGCCCGGTATTCACTATGTTGTATAAAACATGAAAACTAGTTAAATCTAGGTGAGTGTATTGTGTGAGCCCCACTTATAGCCGCGTATGGCCCCAGTCCAGCACCCGCTTGCTCTGCAGTAAAGCCGGAAAGCACTGGGCAGAGGATTACAGAACCAAAATTCTTTCCCCTGCCCGCTACAAGTTCCCCGACTTGCCTTACCTTATTAGATTTCGGGCTGCCAAAAACGTGACTGCCCCAGCCCCTCCGGGTCAGGTCTTTCAACCTCGATGCCCTTTGGGAAAGCCGAGGAAGCGGCAGCCTGAAGAGCGCTCCAGGTTCGCGGCAGTCTAACTAGAGAGAGGAGCTCGTGCGCAACCTTGGCTGAAACCAAGCGGCGCTTCTGTTCGTCAATTCCCCTCGAAAAGGAACTGAGCCTTCCAAACTGCGCTAGCGGGACCAGGCAGGGTCCTTTTCTGCCGAACTGCTCCACATGGTTCGGGGCGGAAAAGGTGTCGCTTCCTTCTTCACAATCTGCGGCGAAGAGGCCGGAGCTGGTCCAACTTTGGCCTCTCTGCACGAAGCATCTGAAATCCCCGGGCTCAAGAGTGGCAAGCGGGAGCTGTAGCCAACAGCTCCTGAGACGCCACTTTCCCTGCCCAAAGGCACTTTTCGGTGAGTTGACCTCTGCAAGGTGGTTGATAAGCGCCCGGCGGCTCCGCCTGCCTGCGAGCCAAAAGCCTCGGGCAGCAGAGCAAAGCCTTCTCCCTTCGGGAAAGGCAGACGTCACTTCCCCCACACGAGGTGGTTTCTTTGGGTACTAATTCTGTTCAAAATTACAGCCAAACCTGAGGAGCTGAAGAGGAGACCTAAGATGCCGATGTTTAGAGAGATGGGGGAACGGGACCGAACTGGGGGGGAGGTCCCCGAGAGGCTGCAACAAAGCGTTCCCTTTTTCTCTTTCTCTCTCTTGGAAGCTCCAACTCCCCACATTTTTTTCAGGGCGTCCTTTCCTTCACCCCTCGACAGAAAACTGAGGAAACTAGGATTTATGATCCAGCACATTTGGCTACTCAAAGCGTAGCCTTTGCTAGCGATTGCCCGCCACCATGCTGATACAGACACAGCCGGCCTACAAATGCATTTTGACAGGTGGCGAAAAGCTTTTCTCTCCCGTGCTCTTCCTAAAGAATGGACCTCACTTTTAGTCGGGTTGGGAGTAGAGGGGAGGATTTTCTGAATGGATTTCGAAGTCGGAAAGCTGTCAGATTTAACACGGGGGAGGGGGGGGGGAACAAGATGTAATGCAATCCTTCAAGTTTTTTTGGCCAAACTTAGATTTTTGGACCTCAATATTCGTTTACTCTTTTTTATACTTCTTCTTAAGCCTTTACATATGTTGGTTGTTGTTTTTTTTGCGTGGTTTCTTCTGTGCGGCCTAAACTCCCCGCTGTAGGACCCGCCACCGAGACTTTGTTTTAGTGGTTCAAAGGAGATTAAAAATTGCAAAATTCGTCCAAAGTTCCCTGCATCGATTTTTTTTTTTCGTTTTCGTTTTAAATGCTGCCCGGCTGGTATGTTTTTCTGGAAAATCTCTCCCCCCCCCCGCCCCGTCCCAATATATATGTGTATACGTGTCTATACACATTGCAATTTGCGACCAACACTTACATGCTCACAAGAGTGGAGTCTTTCCAAGCAAAACAATAGTCGAAGCTCTCTGCGGATTTGCTTTCATTTCTCTTTTCCCTTTCCCTGGAATCTCATTCCGTTAAACAAAACAGACCCTGGTCCCGTGTTTTGCTAAACTGTTCTGTCCAATGTCTACGGCTGTCTATATGGCTCTGCCGGAATGGTGAAAATGCAGCCATTGACCAGGGATATGAAAGGCAACAATCCAACCTTTTCCTTTCCAGTCAGCTCGGCTGACTGAGAAGGATGAGATTCTAGTACAAGCATCAAGTTCGAAATCCCCGATTGATTTTGCAAGTCTGTGTTGCCTGTTGTTGAGATTGTATCAATCAAAGCTCATACAATTATGGAGAGATCAGTCCTAATGCTCTTTCACCAGGTCTGCTTTTTGTGTATATTATTTATATACATTGTATACGTGTATAATACGATAGTGTTTTATATGCATTCTTGAAGTGACTGTCACTTGTCCATTTCGGGATCCTGAGGCCTGGATTCCCAACTGAGATATGCAATGGCTCGCCTCCTCCCCTTTAAACGAACTATATTCGGTTTCAGATCTCTTGAATTATCTTTGGGGGAAAAAATAAGGGGGAAGAAAGGACTGAAAAGGCACATTTCAAAATCCAGCAAATGAGTTGTTTAAAAATAAACGTTTCTTTTTCTTTAAAAACTTAAACATATTCAACATTCTGCGTTTACATTTTCCAAGAGCCTGTATAAACTTTCTTATTTATTCAGTGCTGTTGCCCAAACTTTTACTGCAACCGCCTTGACAATTAGAGGCTCAATAAGGAACATAATTTAGTAGGGCCGGTTGGGTTTACCAAACACGGCCTTCGATATTTATAAAAAGGCAGTTAATAAAGACAAGGAATTTATTGCCTTCCTCCTGATAATCTAATACTCCAAAAAGAGCGGGAGAGCGCTGGGTTCTTATTTACAGCCTCCTGAGAGAAATTTGCAAACAGAGGCATCTCAGGTAACCAAAAAGCAGTCAGGCACTGCCTCCTGTCTTTGTAGGCTTCTAAGGTGCGGGCTTACTGTGTTTATACCGATTAAGGACATGGGCCTCTGCGCCGGAGTTAAGCCTGGGCTTAAATGCCTTCCATTGGCGCCTTCTTTTGGGCTGGATCGAGGCTGAAAAAGACGCATTGCTTTTTCTTGTATTCCACCCCTCCGACTCCCACGTCTGATAATCATGGCGAAGCTTTCTTTTAAAATAACTGTTTTTCTCCCCCCCCTCCCTTTCACTTTTCTGCAGCAGCCCGTGGGATATTCTCATGCTTTAGGTCAAGGCGAAAAAAGGCTTAAGGGCAGGACTGGGTGGCCTCAGCAGGTCTGGGCGCTGGAACTGAATCAATGACCCTCCGGAATTCCCGTTTGCGACGAAGAAGAATCTAACAACTGCGGTGGCGAACCGAACTCGACGAGATAGCCCGGCGGGACTCTTCGCAGCTCGCCTTCTCCCTCTTTCTTGCCGTGCCAAAGAGCAGCCGTGCAGCTCTTCCCTTCATTTGCTTTGGAAACGTCGGAGGGCCTGTGCAATGTCGGAGCCGCGGTGGAGGATACTATTACCCTACAAAAGGAGGAGGCGAGGCCGAAAACCAGCCCGCAACCCCTTGGCTGAACTTGGATCCGAACCTATTCATACACACGTGTCTCACTGTCTGTACCACTCTCTACTTTCTGGGAACCCAATCGGAAAGCCAAGCGTTTGTGTCTCCTCCCTGTTTTAAATTTGTCGGTACCAGGGTGCGTCGTCCTCCGCGTAACTCTTTCGGGGATTGCGGAAGGTCTGAAGCGCCAGAGATGATCCCCTTCCTTTAAAACCAAACCCAGCCCAATCTCACAGCCCTGAAAGAGTGGATAGAGACGGAGGGGTGACTTTCCAACGGCCTGCTTGGATTTCCTGGACGCCGCTGTGATTTCCGTGCTTGGAGAAGGAGAGGACTCTTAATGAGCAACGGAAAAGCTGTCTAGGCACCTCTCCTCGGAAGGAAGGGAGAAGGGAGAGCAGCACGGGAACCGCCGTTCCTCGGTCAGCAACAGGGCTCTTCGTCTGTCCCTGGGTTTCGCCAAGCAGCGATCCAAACAGTTTCCCCCACCCACCCCAGTTTCATCACTGCGGCAACCTCCTTCCCTCCCATCCTCCGCAACTACCACTGGCGCATGACGAGGGGCTCGATCCTTTTCGGCCGGCCCAGGTAGGCGAAGACTCTGGGTACCCGGCTCCGTTCCTTCCCTGCCTTCCTCAACCCTGCCTGCAGCACCAGCGCCAGCCTCTGTGCAGAAGAAGCGCCGCCGGAGCAGGTTCCCGTCAGGCTCTCGGTTCTGCAGCTGATCCAGCTAAAACCGGTATCGTCGTCGATCTGAGATTGGAGCTGGGCGCTGTCGCGGGAACGGCAACGCCTTCCAGAAGTCACTGCGGCTGGTCGCTCGGAGGTTTCCGCTTTCCTGAAGGAGGCGGGAAGCGTGCCCGGTCGGCCGCCGTTAAGCACTTTCTAACCACCCATTGATTTCAGCGGGAGAGTTAAGCACATTACCATAACCCTCCTGTTGAAATCCATGGGACATAGCCATGCTTCCCTTGGGCTGGACTGTGCTTAGTGCTTTAAACATATGTAAATAAACAATACATCAAGTCCTTCTCTCTCCCTCCCCGGTTTTTTTGCCCCCCCTACCCTTCCACTCCCATCCCCTTTGTTTTTTATGTTGGATGTATTTAAACTACCTATTTGGGTGAATTTGATACATTGTCTGTACCGGGTTTTCTACCTCAGATCTGTATGACCACTTCCTAAGAGACAGGTTTGCCAAGTCAAGTATTTATGAGGATTTTAAAATATTATTATTAATAATAATAATAAAGAAAAGCTTTATGGAAAAAGAACAACATACCACCTGGCCTCTCTCCCTTCTCTCATGGCATGTTGGTGGAGTGCAGAGAGGCAAGCCTCATTTTTTAGGCCTGGCCATAGTTCTTGGGGTGTTTACCAGGGAACCCAGAAATTCCAATTATACAAAAAACCTTGGTTAGATTCAAGCAGCAGGGAAGGAAGCTGTAAAGGTGCCAAAGTCAAACTAACTTAAAGAATTGGGTTTTCGTGATTTGCGCAGGTTGTTAGCTCGGCTCCTTCTCTTCCTCCTCACAGTGACCGATGCACCTATTTTTATGCTACTATAAACTATCCAGCAACGTGAGGCTGAGGTATTTCAAAGAAATAAACATGATGTCAATTATATTTACACAAATATATACAGTACAGAACACAGATTTATTTGAAAGAAGTGTAATATTAAAAAAAATGCTTCATATTTATTGATCTTACTAAATGCCAGCTTGGTATCTTAAGCACATATGACAGTCCTATGGAGGAAATTGTTTATAGTTGCTTGATAGTTTGCAGACCTAGCAGTATTTTTTTTTGAAAGCCCTAGGCAGCAGCCCTCTCCCTCCCCCCCCAGACATCACACAGACCCTGATTCACAACCTCCTTAAATGTTAGCATATAAAGAAGCTTTTGAGTTGTTCTCTTGCAGTTTTAACACAACCAGCACTAAGTTAAGCACTAAGTTTAGTCTAAGCTATTTAACACAGCTTGAAACAAATGTGTAAATATGAGGGGAATTTGAAGTTGTTTCAGTAGGAGAGATGTTTAGCATTCCAGAGGAATCAATAGATTAATACAGAATTTTGTCATGTTAAGGCTACCCTTAAGTAACAATGGGCAACTAGAATCCCATTAACTTGCCTGGACTATTAAAAATGACTGGTGCTACCAGACTCCTGATTTATTGCTATCATAGACCAACATGACTCTTTTCCTGCAATTAATCCAATCCAGTGTTTTTAGAAAAAGCAAACAAAACTAATTCATGCGACACCAATAATTTTATATAACTGGTTCCATAGCTTTGGCTGTCTCCGCCCCCCCCCCCCTTTCACCATATCCCATGGCATAAATGGTGGAAATTAGAGGATACATTGTTGATTATAATATAAAACTTTACAAGAAAGTTTTGCCAGGACCAAAGTTCAGCAACTTGAACGTCTTTTTATTCCTGCAGAATCATGGTGTTCTGTTACAGGAATAATTTCTTAGAAAGGGTTTTTATGTACCTCATCCTAAATAATCCTTTCCTAGCTCAGATGTATTGGGCTACTATTCCCCTCATCCCCAGTCAGCATCTGCTTTTCTGTATCCTGCTCAGCCTCTTCAGGAAATCCATTGCAGCTGCTTGGTTGATTGGCAGTTCTTGTTCTGTGATCAAGAGCTAACATTACAGGCGTTTGGAACTGCATCATTTTATTTGCCACAAACTTTCAGGGACCAGACCTCACACAACAGCAGTCTCCTCTAACTTTAGATACAGATGTTTGATGCCACTCAAATGCTGACTACATGTGCATAACTATTACATGTAATAATCTGTTATTTATCACAGCTTTTCCCAGCCAAGAACTTTCCAGATTTAGAGAGTTAAAGCCATAGCAACAAGTGCTTAGACTTATATACCACCGCATAGTGCTTTACAGCAGGGGACTCCAACCTTGGTCCTTTCAAAGCTGGCTGAGGGACTCCGGGAGTTGAAGTCCACAAGTCTTAAAGGGACCAAGGTTGGAGACCCCTGCTTTACAGCATTCTCTGGTTGATTTTCAATGTCAGCATATTGTCCCCAACAATCTGGGTTCTCATTTTATGACCACGGAAGGCTGAGTCAACCTTGTACTCCAGGCTGTAGGCTGAGTTTGCCTGCAATATGGCATTCTAACCACTGTGCCACCAGGGCTCAGGAAAATCTCCCTATTGATTGTCAAAGAAACGTCAAGAGAGTGTACAGTAGGAGGCTGCCTTTTGTGTGTTTTGCATCAGACTCTGCCTAACCCCACTTAACCCAAACTATGCATCAATCCAGGATTAGAAGAAGATGAAATAGCCGGGTCCAGGGTGAAACATCTCCTTTGTAGTGACTATTGCATTGGGATGGCTGAGAATCCAAGATCCAGATCAGCTGTCTTATGTTATAGCTTTGTTGCGGGGGTGGGAGAGGGCAGGGGTGAAATCCAGCAGGTTCTGGAGAACCGGTAGCAGAAATTTTCAGTAGTTCAGAGAACTGGCAAATACCACCTCTGGCTGGCCCCAGAGTGGGCTGGGAATGGAGATTTTGCAATATCCTTCTCCCAGGAGTGGGGAGGGAATGGGGATTTTGTGGTATCCTTCCCCTGGAGCACGGTGGGAATGGAGATTTTGCGGTATCCTTACCCTGCCACGCCCACCAGGCCACACCCACAGAACCGTTAGTAAAAAAAAGTTAGATTTCACCACTGGGAGGCGGCTTATGAAAAGTGAGTTTGTAGTGAAGAAATTGCCATTGAAGTAAGGCTAATGAGGGCTTCCACTGGATTCCAAGCTTTCAGAAACTTGTTGGGCATTAGCTCAGTAGTTTTCCATAAAGGGAGCATAATTTTCTTCTCCCTACGTAGCAAGTCTATCACTTCCCTGGAAAGCCATGCAACTACTATAAACATGCATTACACGGTCCAACTCAAGTAAACTTTGTAAAAGATAAGCTCGAAGCAAACATTAAGATGGCTAGGTCTGATCATAACAGTCCTCTTCTAGGTCTCATAGCTTGGAAAGAAAATGGAGAATTGGGAGTTGTGTATCAAGTGTCTGTGTCCTGTGTACATATAAAGAATACAAATGTCTGGATCTGAATCACTTCACAACTGTATGTTCACGGAGACATACAGTAGCTCCACAGAACTTCAGGGGAAGAACAAAAAGAAAAAAGAAAAGAAAAGAAAATCCAGCTTACTGGTTTGGCCAAGAAAAACAGTCCCTTTAATTGGTTTCTATGACACAGTAAGTAAGTTCCAAGACATCTTTGCTATTTATTTCCGACCTCTTCAAAGGTTAGTTTCGTAGTAAGAACAGTCTTTTCCAATCTGAACACGATGGCAATATTGACTGGGAAATTCTGGGTAGTTTATGTTCATCTTTCTAGAAGATAATCAGATGGAAGAACTGATTTCGAGAATGATTCTTTCAAAAAAGGCAGATATTTTCAATCATCCATTGCAAGAAGACAGGAAGCATACAGAGGCAGACAGACACCTGCACACGCCATTAGGGTGCCTAACTGTAATTATCATCTCCTTTCTGTGTACAGGTAGTCCTGGACTTAAACAAACAGTTCATTTAGTGCCCATCTGAAGTTATAATGACATTGAAAAAAGTGACTTATGGCCATTTTTTATACCTATGACCATTGCAGCCTCCCCATGGTCATGTGATCAAAATTCAGATGCTTGGCAAATTACTCATATTTATGATGGTTGCAATGTTCTGGGATCATGTGATCCCTTTTTGTGACCTTCTAACAAGGAAAGGCAATGGCAAAGCCAGATTCAGTTACCCTAACCACCATGTTAATAGCTTAACAGGTGTAATGTTTCATTTTACAACTGTGGCAAGAAAGGTTGTAAAATGGGGCAAATCTCAGTTAATGAATTTCTCACTTAACGAAAGAAATTTTGGGTTCAATTCTGGTCGTAAGTTGAGGACACCTGTACTGATATTTTTCCTACTTTATCATTTGGAATTATATCAGGAGACCAGGATATTTGTTTAATCTACTGTACTCATTTTTCAGTGGTGCAAATACAGATCTTGCTTGGAAGTGAAAATATATAAAAGTGGTGTACAAATGCATAAATAAGCACAGTTCGGAATTTTTCTATTAGTGAATTCATTGCATTGATGTGAAGTTGCTGCTAATTTCATGATAGGGATTGCTGGGAAGGCATTCTCCTTAAAATGTAAATCCTTGAGAGTATTCGTAAAGATATTCAGGAGATCAGTACAAAAGTTATGCATTGGCTAAACTTTCAAGGAATTCAAAAATTCTGGAACCAATTCATACATAATCTGTGGGCAGCTGAACTTTTCAAGTAACAAGCCCAATTTTTGTTGTGCCTGCTTGGTTCGGTGCTCCATTATTTTTCTTCTCTACAGCAGCCTTAGAGGGAGGGTGACAAAGGACCTAGGCATCATTTTAGGCAAAGTACTAAAACAGGGGTGTCAAACTCAAGTCCCATGGGCCGGATTCGGCCCATGGGATGCTTAGATTTGCCCCAGGGGGGCTGCCCTGGAAACAGCGAAGGACTGGCCCGCGGTGCCTCTGCCAGCAAAAACAGAGCCTGCACAGCCCTGCTCAGCTCCGTTTTCACTGGCAGAGAGTTGCAAGAGGCCATCACAGCCAGAAATGGAACTTGGGAGCAAGTTTTCGCTGGCAGAGCGCTTGAGCCACCCTAAGCGCCCCTGACACAAGTAATGTCGAGCTGTCAAATACAACCCTGATGCGGCCTTCAATGAAATCGAGTTTGACACCCTTATACTAAGACAACGAACAAGTGAAAGCTGCAGAAATATACAGGTCTAGGAAGCATTCCCTTTTTCTCCTTCCCTTGAAGAAAAGGTGATCTATTTTGATTCTTCCAGTTGGCAGCGAGTTCTGGGATGGCCTAAGGGCAGAACCACAAATACAGAAACAGTTCAGACACCAGTAGGTCACTTTAAGCAAGCCTGTTTCTTTTAGTTTTAGTTCATTTGCTCCCTTGGATGTATCCTCCATACAGATTCCAGATTATATCGAAGTAATACATACAAGCTGTGCCTTGAAGTGTTACATGTTCATTTTTCCTCTAGAAGAGCAGCACCCTCTCCACAAGTTGGTCTAGGAGTCCCCCAGTCAATGGGTTCAGTTGAAAAAAGGTTTCTCTACAGTTCTAGTCAATATTTTGCATTCTCTGCCTGAGCCCGAAAGACCTGGGGCAGGATTGGGGGGTGGGGGGCAGAAGGAAATAGAAATAAAATCATATGACTGGAAGGGATATTGGACGTCTTCTAGTCCAGGGGTCTCCAACGTTGGACCCTTTAAGACTTGTGGACTTCAACTCCCAGAGTTCCTCAGCCAGCTTTGCTGGCTGAGGGACTCTGGAAGTTGAAGTCCACAAGTCTTAAAGGGACCAAGGTTGGAGACCCCTGTTCTAGTCCAACCCCCTGCCGAAGACAGGAGTCTTATTCCATCCTGGACAAATGGTTGTCCAGTCTTTTGTAAAAAACTCCATGTAGAGGTAGCTCCATTGAAGGCCAAATGCTGAGGGTAACTGGTTAGCCAGCAGTGTATTCCTCTGGTGGTGGTAGCGTCAGATGGATAAGCAGTTGGCTGACCAACTGGACTCAGCATGTGGTTACAGAGGCCATTCCAGAAGGGAAAAGTGCAAGACAAAATCCAATTGCGCTTGTGGTAAAAGTGCACAAACCAGACCTTAATGGTCTTCTGATCCCAACTGTTGTACACCAATCAACCAAAAGAGATAGAAGCCTAACATGTTTAGAATACTTTCTCCTCCATCTCAGGAGAGGATAATCACACACTTAATTGGAAACTGGAAATTAAATTGGAAAGGTGTTTTTTTTTTTGTTGGACAGGAAAGAAAAATTACCTTTCCCTCTCCCTCATGCAGGAAGAGGGCAGAGGGATATGAGATGTGCCTCTTTGATCCTAAAGGCTAACCCTTGCCTTATATCATGTCAATACTTATCCCTGCACAGTTTAAAGTCTTGTCACAGCATTTCTCAAAATCTTAGTAACCTTCTCCACCCATATTGCTTAATTCTCTATTGAGAAACTGGAGGGAGGGGGAGTTCAGCTCTCTTCCTTCAGGTAGATTTGAGCTCTGCAGTGAGCTGTGGTTTAGGGATTACGTATGTTCAGAATGAAACGGACTGCTTTAAAAATGGCGGAAGGAAAGGTTAACCTCAGTGAGATTAAATTTTGAACACTCTGCTCCTCCTTTATGATTCTCACCTAATGCCGCAGCATCTTGCTGTACAAGATTAATGACTTCAATTAACCAATTGCTTAATTATTATTTATTTATTCATTATGCTGCTGAATTTATCAAATTCATAGCAGCTCACATCATAGAGCATGTAATTTACAACATCGCATATAATAAAGCATCTTCAGGGAAATAAACCAACTTTTAACTCAAATAATAGTACAGTAAATGGAAAAAGGCAGCTTTCCTTGGAACAGCTTACATCCTGCAAGGATGCCATTAACACCATCAAACATCCCAAGGACCTGTCTATTCCAGGTCCTTGGGAAACACTAGAAAGGTGGATAAAAATACCAAATCCAGTCTGAACACCTGGTTGACTGTGCAACAAACTGTAATATAATGTCATCAAACAGTAACTGCAGCTGGTGGCAAAAAACAGTAATAACATCTGGTTCTGGATGGTACACAATCGGGAAAGCCTCTGAAGGTATTTAGTCTTCAGGCTTAGCCTGATTGCTGGAGGAAGATTGTTCTAGGCATTTGAAATTGTTACTGAAAAATAGTATTTTCTGGCTATTGCCCGCTTATTCCATGAAAAGGGTTTGCTACACAGGGCTTCTCCATGAATATTTTGGAAGAAATAGTCCCCCACTGTTCAGAAATATAAAAGATGAAAGAAGAATAAAGCATGGAAAAGCAAAAGTTGGTTTTCTGCAGCAGGGTATTTATAATATTTACAACATATATAAATTATACATAAAATTATAAATAATTTTATAATAAATAATTCTAATTCATTATAACAATTTATTAATAGTTTTAGAATATTTTAGTGCATTGCATTCTGAATTCCTGTATCTTCTTAAGCTGAATGCCTCATACTTCACATTCATTCCGCCTTATATAAGAACAAAGGCAGCCTGAATATTTTGATAACTGCTGGACCAGATATTTGCCCTTTGACACAAATAGCATACATTAAACATATAAACTGGGGCTAATCTCTAGTACCTCTTCTCTCCACAATTCAAAACATTGCTGCTGCTTTCCTATTGTCACAGAAATTATTAACAATTCTTTATGTTAGTATCTCTATTCCTAAATTTGACTGTACTGCTTTTTATTTATTTTTATTTATTTATTTATTTTGTCACAACAGTATATATAAGCATAAGCATGAAATAACTATATAATATATAAGCATATATATAAGTATGAGTATGAAATAACTATATAAATTGGATATAATGAAAGGAAACAGTAGGACAGGAACGGTAGGCACGGTTGTGCTCTTATGCACGCCCCTTAAAGACCTCTTAGGAATGGGGTGAGGTCAACAGTAGACAGTTTTTGGTTGAAGCTTTGGGGATTTTGGGAAGAGACCACAGAATCAGGTAATGTATTCCAAGCATTAACAACTCTGTTACTGAAGTCATATTTTCTGCAATCAAGATTGGAGCGGTTAACATTAAGCTTAAATCTATTGTGTGCTCGTGTATTGTTGCAATTGAAGCTGAAGTAGTCTTCGACAGGAAAGACATTGTACTAGATGATTCTATGAGTTAAACTCAAGTCATGTCGAAGGCGGCGTAGTTCTACACACTTCTCAAGGGGAAGGAGAAATTCTCTAAACCCAGGATTTCAAGTCTGGTGGTATAAGGTATTTTGTTATATTCAGAGGAGTGGAGAACTCTTCTTGTAAAATATTTCTGGACACGTTCAATTGTATTGATGTCTGAAAGGTGGTATGGGTTCCAGATAGGCGAGCTGTATTCAAGTATTGGTCTAGCAAATGTTTTATAAGCTCTGGTTAGTAGTGTAGTGTTTCTGGAGAAGAAGCTATGTAAGATTAGGTTAACAACTCTTAAAGCCTTTTTTGCAATGTAGTTGCAGTGGGCTTTGGCACTTAGGTCATTGGATATGAAGACTCCAAGGTCTTTGACTGGGTCGGGGTCATCTGTAAGGTAATGTCCGTTGAGTTTGTATTTAGTGTTTGGATTCTTTTTTCCAATGTGTAAGACAGAGCATTTGCTGGTTGAGATTTGGAGTTGCCAGGTTTTAGACTATTCTGACACAAAGTCAAGGTCTTTTTGAAGAGTAGCTGTATTATTGGTAGTGTTAAATAGTTTGACATCATCAGTGAAGAGAACACAATTACTTTTAATATGGTCACAGAGATCATTAATGTATAATATGAAGAGTGTTGGTCCAAGAACACTGCCTTGGGGAACGCCGCTATTGACAGGAACAGGATTTGATAGGGCACTGCCTATTTTGACCATTTGTTTTCTGTTTGACAGGAATGCTGTTATCCAATTGTGGAGGGGTCCGGAGATGCCGTAGGATTTTAGTTTTAGGAGAAGTGTGTCGTGTACCACTGAGTCAAAAGCTTTACAGAAGTCTATGTATATTGCATCTATTGTTTTGCCTTGATCAAGATTTGTAGTCCATATGTTTTTGCAGTGGAGAAGTTGTAAGTTACATGATAATTTTTTTCTGAAACCAAATTGTTTATTAGAGAGTAGATTGTTTGTTTCTAGGTGGAGGGTAATGGATTGGTTGATGATAGATTCCATAACTTTACAGGTGACACAGTATAGAGAGATAGGTCTGTAATTTTCAACTAAGCTGGGGTCTCCTTTTTTGAAGACAGGGATGACTGTGGCTAGTGACAAAAGTTTGGGAAGGGAACTAGTCGTAAAGGCTTTTTCAAAGATTATGCTTAGGGGTTCTGCTATATTAGTGGAAAGCTTTTTTAAGAAGTATGCACCTAGTCCATCAGGTCCAATAGATAGAATAGAATTTTTTATTGGCCAAGTGTGATTGGACACACAAGGAATTTGTCTTGGTGCATATGCTCTCAGTGTACATAAAAGAAAAGATACGTTCATCAAGGTACAACATTTACAAAATTGATGATCAATATATCAATGTAAATCTTAAGGATTGCCAGCAACAAGTTATAGTCATACAGTCATAGGTGGAAAGAGATTGGTGATGGGAACTATGAAACGATTAATAGTAGTGCAGATTCAGTAAATAGTCTGACAGTGTTGAGGGAATTATTTGTTTAGCAGAGTGATGGCCTTCGGGAAAAAACTGTTCTTGTGTCTAGTTGTTCTGGTGTGCAGTGCTCTATAGCGTCGTTTTGAGGGTAGGAGTTGAAACAGTTTATGTCCAGGATGCGAGGGATCTGCAAATATTTTCACGGCCCTCTTCTTGATTCGTGCAGTATACAGGTCCTCAATGGAAGGCAAGTTGGTAGCAATTATTTTTTCTGCAGTTCTAATTATCCTCTGAAGTTTCTTGTTGGGTTGCAGAACCGAACCAGACAGTTATAGAGGTGCAAATGACAGACTCAATAATTCCTCTGTAGAATTGGATCAGCAGCTCCTTGGGCAGTTTGAGCTTACTGAGTTGGCGCAGAAAGAACATTCTTTGTTGTCCTTTTTTAATGATGTTTTTGATGTTAGTTAGATAGGGATGGTTTCAGTTTGTGAAGAGCTTTTTCAACATTTTGTGGAGCTGTGTCACATATTCTTATAATCACCTTTCCCAACCTACCCTCTCTCTCTTTAATAAAGGCCAATGTCCCCAAATCCCACTTTTAAGCACAAACTTGTATCCTGCTCCCACATAATATATTTTTGTTAGACCTAATCTAAAAGTAGATTGGAAGGTAAGAAAGTCAAATTGATGTAGTGGCCTGAGCCACAAAGCCAGCAGAATGACCGTGGGCCAGTTATTCTCTCTGTGCCCTAGGAAGAAGGCAAGGCAAACCACTGCTGAAATCTTGCCACAAAAATTCTAGAGACTTCTCCAGGCGGTCACCAGGAGAAAAGGTTGACTTAACGGCATAGCCCCCTCCCCCAAACTGTTGGAACGTACAAAAGTTCCACATTGTATTTGTGATACTTTTCAATGTACTCATACAACTTTATGCATGTGATCAATAACAAAAGTCTTACAGTCTTGTTTTAAGGTAGGAGAAGACATACTACATATAGGAGGCCGAAATAACACAAGTGGCTTAAGGTCAGGGAGAGGAATTACTGAGTCTTGCAATCCCTAATTTATTTAATAACCACAATGGGCTATTGTCAATTTTTCCACTGCAAGCCTGAAGGCAAAAAAACTTAATTATTATTCCTTTAAACTGGAGCTGCGAATCTTCCCCCATCTAATGGTTCCACCGCATTGGCTAATCACTCATCCCTCTGCCCTGACAGTGTGCCTAAGCAATGTAGAGGGAAAGCAGGGAGCCCTGCAGGGAGCTCCATGACTCATCTCTGCACTTATGTGTTTGGCCTTTTGGCAAATTATCTTGTCTGCCTCTTCCCCCTCTCTTCTCCCCCGCCCCCTCCCCGCCCATCCTTTACACTCCAGCACAGTGTCTTTCAAAAACCACAGGGCCTTCTTGTTGTTTTTCTTGGTATTTATGAGACTATTTATCTGATTTCAAGGGAGCCAATTCTTATCTTCGAGGCAGCAAGCAAAGGGTTAAGTAGGACCGCCTTGTAGACAGCACGGAGCCAAATAAAATACCAATCTGACAAAGTTGGGGGGGGGAGGGAAATAGAAAGAAAAAGCTGGGGTGAAAAGGCACATGGAAATAAAGCTGAAATTAGGAGGAGTTTGGCCTCTGAGAAAGCTGAAATCTCTGGGAAGGAGATAGGGTTCTTTTGCCTTTCTGCTCCTCCTGACTTAACAGAATAACAGAGTTGGAAGGGACCTTGGAGGTCTTCTAGTCCAATCCCCTGCTTAAGCAGGAGACCCTATAGCATTTCAGACAATTGGCTGTCCAGTCTTTTCTTAAAAGCTTTTCGGTGATGGAATATCCACAACTTCTGAAGGCAAACAGTTCCACTGGTTAATTCTTCTCACTGGCAGGAAATTTCTCCTTAGTTCTAAATTGGGTCCCACCTGGATTAGTTTTCATTCATTGTTTCTTGTCTTGCCTTCTGGTGCTTTGGAGAACAGGTTGAACCCTCTTCTTTGAGACAGCCTTCAAATATGGGAATACTGCTCTGATATTGCCCCTAGTCCTTCTTTCCACTAAATTAGACATATCCATTCCTTCAACCCCTTTTCATATATTTTAGCCTCCAGTCCCCTAATCATCTTTGTAGCTCATTTCTGCACTCTTTCTATAGTCTCAACATCTTTTTTATATTGCCGTCACCAAAACTGGATGCAGTATTCCAAGTGTGGTCTTAGTGTGGTCAAGCACACTAGTGTGGAGCAGCAATTGAAACATGCTGAGAAATGGAAGCCACTGCCAGACACTTGAACTCCAGCCTTCTCTGAGGGCTTTTGATAGGGAAGACCTGTAGGGGAGAGCTTTTGCCTCTCATTGCAGTTGTTCATATCTAGTCCTATCAAGCTCCATCTAAACCTTTATCCTGTGCTTGCTTAGAGTCAGTGGAGTGCTTTGGAACAAAAATAGTGTGTCAGTGGCTGCACTTTCGGGGTGTCTGATAGGGCCCATCATGAGTTGGCAATAACACAAAATGAACATATAGAAAGAAGGCAAAGTTTCTTGGGCTTTAATTTTCCATTTCCTTCTCTTACATTAGACATATTTCAGGCAGGTTTTTGTATTTCCTGCTTCCACAGGCAAAGACATTTATCCACTCAGTTTTGACAGCCAAAGTCTGAAGGGACCTTTGGAACTAGCTAATTTTAAAAAAGGGTGGAAGTCACAGATGTTCTTTTCATGGTTTAAGATCATTTATATGATCTTATTTGCCTGCTATTTGCCTTGCTAACTGGAATCCTGAGGAGATTCTGGGAATTGAAGTCCACACATCTTAATATTTCTGAGGTTGAGAAAAACCTCTCAACTACCCTCTCTTAACCAGCTACTAGAAAGCCATAGTGAAAGACATCTATGCTAGTCAGCTGACAGGATGCATTTTGTCTGCCACTTGGATGACATCAAATGCTGGGTTCCTTGGCCTGATGCTTATATGAATCCATATCAATGGTAACTTATCAGGATGGAAATGAAGAAACAATGGTAACCCATCCCAAGATAAAGATAAGGATATTTTATATACCTTAAGTTTAAAAAAAAATCAAATGGGGAAACCATTTCTTTATCACGCCCAGTACAAAATGTAGAGTGGATGGAAAGTAATTTGAATTCATTCAATTTAAATCAGTTTATTTACTCCCATTAACTATTCTTTTTGTGGTTAATTTATTTCTGAGGGGAATTTTAATTTATTTATTAAATAATTTTTAAATTTATTTCTGAGGGGAATTTTTCTGGAATGACATTGTGTGTGCAAGCTTTTAGGAAATCTATCAGTTGTCGGTTTACATAATTTTTTTAAAGAAATAATCCAGCTATAATATTACACGCCACTTATAGCAGGTTCTTCAAAATGGTCACTATCAACCCACAAGGATCAATGGGACCATCTAAGGTAGAGTAAATCTATAGAAGAAATATTTCACACGTTAAAATTTAAACCCATTTTTATTTCACATACTTTTTTCATGAAAAGAAAAATCGATTTATAGAAATCTGTTCATAATGCTATTTGCCCATCGTTATGATGAGGTTTCTGGAGCCTAGTCATGTACATCTTTTTAAAAATTGGTAATACATTCTGATCTGAAATTTCTGAGACACCAAGAATTATAATATTGTTAGTTATTTGAATGGCTAGAACTGTAGCTGCAGAAACTGAGAAACTTGAGCTTGGAGGTAGTATCACGTGGATTTTTATTAATGACTTGGGTGAGGTGAAGAGACAATCAAGAAAATACAAAAGTAGGAAGGTGGTACTTATCATATATATAAAAGAGAAAATATTAAAAACAATGTCCACACAGGCATGAACTGTGGACATCAGTGGCTTAGAATTTAACAAGTAGAAATGTATAATTTTATATCTGGGTAGGGGAAATATAAGGAAAGTGGATAGGATGTAAAATACCTGGCCTGTGAAGGTTTATTTATTTATTTATTTATTTTATTTCTTTTGTCACACAGTATATATAAGCATAAGCATGAAATAACTATACAATATATAAGCATATATATGAGTATGTAATAACTATATTAATTGGATATAACGAAAGGAAACAATAGGACAGGAACGGTAGGCACGCTTGTGCTCTTATGCATGCCCCTTACAGACCTCTTAGGAATGGGGTGAGGTCAATAGTAGACAGTTTTTGGTTGAAGCTTTGGGAATTTTGGGAAGAGACCACAGAATCAGGTAGTGTATTCCAAGCATTAGCAACTCTGTTACTGAAGTCATATTTTCCGCAATCAAGATTGGAGCGGTTAACATTAAGCTTAAATCTATTGTGTGCTCGTGTATTGTTGCAATTGAAGCTGAAGTAGTCTTCGACAGGAAAGACATTGTACTAGATGATTCTATGAGTTAAACTCAAGTCATGTCGAAGGCGGCGTAGTTCTACACACTTCTCAAGGGGAAGGAGAAATTCTCCAATCATCTCCCAGGGTTGGGATTTCCCCTTAGCTATGACAACAGTAGGATTCTTGAAAGTGATCTGTAAGAGGAGGCACTTCTCTTAAGATTTAACTGAAACATGAGGACCAAGGGAGTCTAGCTTGCCAGAGAATCTATTGGACAATGAAAGAGAAGACATTTACAAATATGCACTTTGCCCATCTCATGATTCAGTGAGTGCATGAACACCATTCTCAATTCACAAGAAATTTTATTCTCCTTGAAATGCATTTTCCTTAAACCAGACTGAATGAAAACTGGAAAGAAATCATGTAGAAGATTTTTTGTTCTTCCTGACGTTAGAATGAAGCAGATGCAAAGGAATAGGCTAACCCCTTTGGAAACAGGATACTTCTTTTAATCTGTCAAGTTTTAATATGCTGCAGTAGAACAGTTCCATCCCTCATTTTACAGAAAAAGCAAGGATTGATAACTTGGTACCCTTCATAAATTTTCAATTCCTGTCATATCGTACCAGAAAGCCAGCTGAATTACCAGAGTGAGCTGGAATCCAGAGCTTCTGAAGGACTCCAAGATGTCACTTTGGGAAGCATATGAAAAAATCAATAGAACAGATTTGTTCTTGGGGACACATGGAGACTGCTTGAAATGGAGACAGCAAGGCTACTGAGTATATGTGTATATATGGATAGTTATGCCAAACTAGCTTTAGGATCATCATTGCATCATTGATTTTCATTCTTTACATTTTCCTAAGGAGGTGCATGACAGTTCTTGTCATTTAAGGTGCCCCCACTCCTAACTTTTTGGATGGCTCCTTTGGTACTTGGGCCATAATTTGTTTTTTATGTCAAGATGGCGTCAAAGATAAGGAGTATGTTTCTGAGTTTGGGGTCTAAAGAGACTGGAGAAATCCTGACCTGGCTCTGACCTCAAAGTAATGGCTATAAGCTTTGGTAAGTAACAGTTCCAGGTGAAAGATTTACAATCAAAAGGTCTTTGATCGTAGTCCAGCCTGCCAATATTTCAAGTCCTTGGCTGGATTTTCAAATAAAAACCACTTGAAGACCTTTACTTTATCTGTCCTAGCCTTTCCCATGTTTAATGCTAATAGAATTTTCATGCATGACACTTCTCCTAGACTAAAGTTTTAAAAACGGTCCCCTCAGCTGCTGGATACAGCTGCGGAAGAATGAAATTAAAATCCAGTAAAGCATGCCTGTGTTCATATGTATGTTTGGGTTTCTCTGTCTCTCTCTCTGTCTCTCTCTGTCTCTGTCTCTCTCTGTCTCTGTCTCTCATCAATCTATATCATCTGTCATCACTATCTCTCTATCATTTATCTCTATCATCTATCTCTCTATCTCTCAGAGATTAGATGGAGATGAGATAGAGATAATTTATCATCTAAGTTCTCCTTCCTTTCAGCATGAAACCAAAGTTCTCTGAACCTAGTTGGCTAGTCTTCATGCAACTCAAATGATCCTGATTGGATCAGCATGGGACGTTCCATTGGGTTCTTAGTTTGACTAAAGGTTATATAATTTTATTCAATTGTATTGGAGGTATTTTCCAAAATGAAGTAGACATTTCCCCTGTCACACACACACACACAAATAAATGCATATTTGGTTTCAAAAGTACAAAAGCTATTGTAGGAAGCCATTATTATTATAGCCTTTGACTATTAGTAAAGGGTATGATATTAACCTTGAGGAACAGTGCCAGTCAAAGTACTAGTCAGATAGGACAAATCTGACTCCAAAGAAGAATTGTATTTTGAAAAAATGAGTCAGATTTTGCCCTCTGTTTTTTGCTTTAGGAAAAAAATGGGGGGGGGGGAGACGGCATTTTCAGAGTACCAAAGTTTTGTTACTGTAACTCTATAATAAAAGTAATTTTAGTATTCATGACTTTGGTATTCAACTGGTCTATCATGAAGGATTAACACTATTCTTTATAAATGACTAACCTCTGAAAGAGCAATTAATTAGCAGTAATGAAATTATTTTTTGGGTGGGAGGAGGTCAAGTCAATATTGACTCCTGGCAGCTTCCTGGACTGTAGTTTTCTTGGCAAGGTTTCAGAAATGTTTGCCATTGTCTGCTTTCTAGAGCAGAAAGAATGACAGGCCCAAGATTAAGTTTTGTGTGTAACGCAGGATTAGAATTTATGGTGTCCTGATTTCTAGTCTGGTCCCTTAACCAGACCAAATCAGGGCTCTTTAATATTAGTGGTGGGAATCATTTGAATACAAGCATCTCACTTTTATATGAGAACTATAGCTTCAAGTTTAACATATAGCTAGTGAGGAGAACCATGAAATCAGAACCACTAAAAATGTATTAGGATCTACTGTAGAGCACTAAACCACTAATTGGTGTATATCAGGGGTGAAGTCCAGCAGCTTCTGACAGGTTCTGGAGAAGCGGTAGCAGAAATTTTGAGTAGTTTGAGAACTGGCAAATACCACCTCTGGCTGGCCCAGAGTGGGGTGGGAATGGGGATTTTGCAGTATTCTTCCCCTGCCACGCCCACCAAGCCACACCATGCCTACCAAGCCATGCCCACTGAACCAGTAATAAAATTTTTTGGATTTCATCACTGGTGTATATGTTTGTGTGTAAGAGAGGTATAGATTTGTAAGTGAGTACTCGGTGCAGCAATCTTGAGCTACATGTTCATTAAGACTATCTTCATATTATATTTTCAACCTCTTAACAATGAAAAAATTTATTTATTTTGGTTTTTCTTTCTCATTTTTATAAATTGTATGTTGATTTGCATGTGTTACTTTTGTTCTTAGCACATATTTTGTCCTATTATATTAACTATAGCACTAGGATAGAGAGACCAGCATTTTTGAACTAATAAGCGTATTTGGAGTTTAAGGATATATTTGCAAATGGCTGCCCTTGTAGGCATGTTCAATTTGTATATCATAATGCAAAATATTGAGGTTCCTTTTCATTAATCTTCTTCTAATTCCTCTCTCTAGCTTTCTATCACCTCAATTTTTTTTTATCCTGGTGAGATGGGTAAACTTTCAAGCAAAACATTGGGCTATAAAAATTTTTAAAACATTTCTAGAGTCTATGTAGGACCCAGAAGAATTTCTGGAAATGGAGATGATATTTGAAGCTTAATAAATTCATGTTCATTCTTTTTCTTTTATATTCACAGCATCTACATGAAATAACATAAAATGTAGCCTGATGGGAATGCCTGGCAACATATTGATTCCATGGCTTCTGAGGAAAAAAAGCCTAGAAAATAACTCTAAACTAAGCTAAGAATGCTAATTTCCCCTCAGTTCTAGAAGAACATTTTCAAGGACTATGTAAATTTAACCCCAGTTCACAAATTAATGGTGAGAAAAGGTTAATTTCCCATTTATTTTGATACCATTATCTTCTAATCTGTCATAAGAACGTTGAAAAATAAACCAAACCCTAGTTTTTAATCAAATATTATAGGATAGATGGAAAGGAAGAAAACATCTCTTTCAAGGGTCCAATCCACAAAAATGTGTTCCATTTTAAACCTGTTCATTAAGAAGTTAGCAATACATTTTTTATAACATCTCCATCCCTTTATAGCGAACAAGCCTATTTCTGGAAATTGACAAGAATATTGTCTGTATAAGAGGGTGAGAGACAGGTACCATGGTTCATATATTAAACAAATGGCACATTGGGAACCCCATATTAAAACAACATACCTTATGTGTGGCCAGAATTTGAAAACAACATTTAATACAGTATAATACTTGAGTGAAATGGTTCGGTTGAGATTAGCATAGGTGGGATTGATTGGAGTAGATTGTAGGGGTGATGCTGAAATATAATTTTATCTTATTTTACTTATTTACATATTAAATTATTGTATTTTATTCCAATTTCATTTTAAATTATTTTTAAAGGATTTTTGTAATAATTTGGGTTTGGAACTCTATATTTTGATATGGCCTATGGGATAATTAATAAACTAAACTAAACTAAAGTAGACAAGAATATCCACTTCTAGAGAAGTAGCAGATCCCAACACAGCTGGGCTTGTGACAGGGCTGTGGTCATCTAGCAGCTGTGAAAAATGTTCCTTATTCAATCAACAAATTGCAGAAACACCAACCTGTTGTATTGCTTAGATGATACTGCCCTCTTATGGTGAAAATGCATGCAGGAAAATTCTGACATTCAAGATGCTTGGAATAACTTCACAATCATGAAAACTAAAAGAAGTTAATTTTATCAATATTTAACTATTTAGCACTTACTTGAGGAATCCCAAGGACTAATTTGCAACTTCTTGCATAGGATCATTGGTGCAGTTGTGACAAAAACTACCTTGCAGTTTCATCACAGAATAACATTCTATGGTAGATGAACTGGAATTGGAATCTGATTATGAACTGGTAATGGAAAATCTTATTCAATTATTCCTACTGATTTTATTAAATTGCCCATCTTGCCACAGGGCGACTCATTCCTATTGATCTGTAAATTTATATTCTGCCTTTTCTCTTGCAACTCAAAATAGCAAATATAATCTTTTCTCCCATTCCTCCTCCCCATAATAATCCAGAGATGGTTGACTGAAGTCTAACAGATGATTGACTCAAAATTATTCATATACCATATGGTTGAGAGTAGACTCAAACATCCTGTAGAATAGACCAATACCTGTAAAAAGGTAGGCATTTCCTTTAAACAAAATGTTAAGAGTTGCCCCCTGCCTCCCAAGTCCTGCTCTGCTGCCTCATTGTGGCAGGGGTATATTCTTGGGAGGAAAGTGTGAAGACCATTAGGACGGTTTGCCCAGAGTATATATTCTTGGCAAGACTACCCCAAATGTGAAGGTCATTCCAGTGCCCATATAAAGCAAGGAGGTGCCTATATTAAGCAACAGTGATATAAGAAGATGTTGGAAGTAGATTATCACTTTAGTGTCAGTGGTGAGGGTATCAATTTATACTCTGCAAGAGAAGGCAATGATAAACCACTCCTGTATTTTTACCAAGAAAACCACATGGATAGAAACAGTGGTGAGATTCGAGTAATTTAACCACCGGTTCTCTGCCCTAATGATTTCTTCCAACAACTAGTTCACCAAACTGCTCAGAAAGTTAACAACCAGTTCTCCCGAAGTGGTGCGAACTGTCTGAATCCCACCACTGGATAGAAAACATAACATGAGTGATGATGCAGAGTCGGATGATGGGCCCCTTGGGTTTGGTGGCACTGAATATGCTACTGAGGAAGAGCTGAGGATCTTTTGAAGTACTCATGATGTTTATGACGTAGCTAGATTTGGGATGTCTACTTGCTGAAGTTGTCATGCAGGAAAAGAAATCTGAATTGTAAAGACAGAATTAGAGTAAGTTTATGGAACATAAGCAGGATAAATACGGAAAAACTCAACACAATGAAAGATGAAATGAAATGATTAGGCATCAGCAAATCGCGATGGACCAGACTAGACACTTTCAGACAGATATTCACACTGTTTCATTACCAGATGAAAATGAAATTTAAAAAATATTCAAATGCTATGATGGGTTCATACCTATAAACATCAGAATTGTAAAGACATGGTATGCCCTGTGACTCTTTATAGAAGCTAGAGTTGTACTTTGAGGAAGCAAAATAGGAAGAGTATTGATAATGTGGTGTTACAAAAGACTCTTAAGAATTCTATAGACAGTTAAAAAAAACACCAAACAAATAGATAACTGAACACATCAATCCAGTGTTCTCACTTGAGGTACAAGTGAGCCTCAAATTATCTTATTTATCCTACTTTAGACACTTTGTCTCCCATCTGGAGATGGGAATGTAATCCTGAGAAAGGTGGAAGGAAAGAGAAGACGACAACCCACAGCAAGGTGTATGGATTCACTTACGGTGGTGGTTTGGACACTCTTGGAAGACCTGAATGACCAAGATAGGGACAGATCATCATGGACAAAATCTATGAATGCGGTTGTTAAAAAGTCAACAATGACTTATGGCACATATTCAATCAAGTGGTAGGACTTGTTTATGCATAAATTTAGCAACTAAATTTGTATTAATCATTGTGGTCTGCTTCAGGGTTCAATTGTACACACTCAAACAGGGTTGCTATGGAGATTAGCAATTTTACCTCAAGGCTGAAAAGATAACAGCAAATAAATAATAAATAAAACCGAAGCTTGCCTGAAGAGTTTGACTTTAATAGGAGCATACAGAAAAATGGTCTGAATCCATTGTACGGTTCCAAGATCCAGGTTAGGTTTGTCAGCCTGTCCAGATTCAAGTTTTCTTAGATAAACAGAATTCAATGGAACATCATGCAAGAGCCAGAGATCAGATGATGTCTCCAGCAAAGGGAACATGGATCAGAGCTGTTTCTTAAATCTGTCATCAGTCAAGAGATTTGTTCCCTTGCTGGGCAAGAAGCCTCATAGAATGACTCTGCTTTGCTCTCTCTTCTCCAGATGGGGGGGCTGCAAGGCTACATCATCTGTACTGGTCTAGTTGTCCAGATGGTACCTGTGTTATCTGTCATCAGATTCTTGGCTTGGCGTCTCCTGAGGCTGACATTCCACAGGTTTAGTTGAAGCAGATTCTTCAGATTCAGAATCTGAGTCCTGAGCTTGGGACTCAATGACATGCTGTTTATTTCCAGTGCTTTCAATAATAGCCTTTAAACACTGTTTTATCATCTATGTGACATGATATAGGACATTTTTATTATTGAGGAATTCATATAATGGCCACTTCCTGACTGAATTGATCATATACAGCTGATGTACAGGGGTAAATAGATTGCTCAAGGTAATTCAAGCAGTTGTATTGTCTGAACACAGTCATTATCTTAATTTAGAAGCCATTCAAGGCGATATCAATTCCTGTTCTCCTCTCACTTTATGGCAAGTAGCTAGCTACAGTAGTCCTCGACTTTAAGACACAATTGCACCCAAAATTTCTATTGCTAAGTGAGGCATTTTTAAGTGAGTTTTGCCCCATTTTACAACCTTGCTTGCCACAGTTAACTGAATCACTGCAGTTGTTAAGTAACATAATGGTTAAATGAATCTGGGTTCCCCATTGATTTTGCATGTCAGAAATTCACAAAATATGATCGCATGACCCTGGATGTTACAACCATCATAAATATGAACCAGCTGCCAATCATCCAAATTTTGATCATGTGACCACAAGGATGCTATACCAGTTGTTTGAAAAATAGTATGTCACTTTTTTCAGTGTCACTGTAACTTCGATCACTAAATGAATGGTTGTATGTTGGGGACCACCGGTAGTCTAAAGGAATGAATACTTCTCCATCACCCAGTGAATTTAATCAAAGATTTGATATTCCTCATATCTTCTGTTGTCAGTCATTGGAAATAATTGTAACTTCTATAGGTAATAATTAAGCTATTGTTCTGGTATAAAAGTGAGATAAGTTTTATCTATTTTATTATACACTATCTCATCTATTTTCACTACTATTATAATATTAAAGAGAATATAGCTTTAGTGTAATGGTTAAGGCATCGGGTTAGAAACCAGAATACTCTCTCTTCATTCTCTCTTGGGCACAAAGCCAACTGTGGCTAGGCTAATCACTCTCAGCCCTGGGAAACAGGCAATGGCAAACTGTTTCTGAAAAACTTCGCTGAGAAAATAGCAGGGACTTGTCCAGGCAGTCTCTAAAAAAATTTTTATGATTGAAAGGAAAGGGGGAAAAAAGGATTAATTTTTTTTAAAGTAAATATTGAACTTATCTTTGGTTGATATAGTTATGTAAAGACCCAGATTCAGCAAAGATATTGTATATATTTTTATATTATATACAAAAGATGAAATATGTTTGTGCTATTATGTGCTATATATTTTTTACAGAGCTCTATTGCTGATTGCAATACAATTTAGATCTCTAACATACTCCAAAGTTCAAATCACAACAGTGCTTTGGAATTCTACTATTAGTATCAGGCTCAATAAACTAGGGACTAATACTTCAACAATGGGAGAGAAGAGTGTCAACCCAGTAACAGTCTGTCAATGAGGCAGACTACCATTGCCTCCCTTTATATTGTCAAATTACTGGGTTCTTTTCTACCCACTAACAAAGGAATAGTGCAGTAATTTAATAATTCATTCAAAATATCAAAGCTCTGAAATAAGCAGTTTGAAATAATAAGCAGTTTGAAATAAGCAGTTTGAAATTTGTTCTATCACATGGATGATGCAGACATGATTAACTAAAGTTCATATTAATCATGATAAGAGCATGTGTAATTTATCTAATGACTCTGGCTCTAGAGTTCTTAGTTTTGTCTCGTACAATTATTCAAAATCAATAGAAAGTAATGCAACTGATTGTTGAACTCATCATTTATTAGAAATTCAGGCATTTATAGTTTCTCCCAACAGTAAAAGATTTAACTATTATACACAGTGGAAGGAAGGATGCAAGCTATACATCTCGGAGAAAAGAACTCTACAGTTGCACTATAAATTTACCAGATTGCTTCAGGATACACTGTTATAGTTTACAATTAAAATCAAGGTTCACCCAAAACATTTGCCTTAAGGATCAAGACTAGCCATGAAGATCCACAAGAATGAATGAGGAATAAAGAAAGTTCATTTTTTCATGGTAAGTTTGTGCTGTTGTAAGTCAAAGGGGAATAAAACATATTTGCCAATGTGTTGTTTAATTTTTTTTAATATTCAACAGGACAAAGCAGAGAGAATGAAAGCAATGTAATAAATGGTGATTTCTACATAAGCCTCTACTTGAAAAATGTACAAAAAAAATCAACTGCAGAAAAAAAACCTATTGCTAAACGTTTAATAACTCCTACTTAACTGAAAATTGTGAGTTTAAGGCATGAGCCCCTTTCCCTTATCAAAGGTTTAAAAATTTAACACCTCATTAAGTGATGAATCAACGAAATTGGATAAATTATGTAAAAGGATTACCCTGCATCATTACAAATTTGAAAGAGAAAAAAATCATGCACGTAGAGCATGTTAGGTAGCACAAATGAAGGAACATAGATATATTATGCTTTCATAGCACCCTTTAAATCTGGTAGCACTGAAAGGCTTCTTTTGTGAGCAGCTATCTATCCCTCATCTTAATGCACAGGGTGAAGTGATAGTAGTGTGCTGTTCACAACACTTTCCCTTAGAACAACATATTTATCAAAATGCTTTAATAATATCAAGAGTTTCCATTTTATTTACATTAGGATTTATCAACACAAGATAAAGTGCTAAATTCCCAGTCTCTCCCTCCCTACCCTCAATATTGTATTTGGCTAATTTACATATTATAAAATTTGAATACTGCTTCATAAATGTCTCTCAAACAAGTCACCAGCTGCTTTCTTTCTTGACGACAACTTGCTCTTTTATTCTTTTATCAAAGTATGAAAAATACTCTTGCCCTGGACTACTTTGGCTTTAAGATGTTTTCCTGACCCTCGCAGGAAATTTTTATTGGCAAGTGGCAAATTTACAGCATTCTGTAAGAACACTGAGGCCTCTTCTTTTCAGCCATAATTTATGGCATTAGTTGCAAGAGAAAACATTAAATTTAATGTAGGAATCTGATATGTAACATTTATATTACAGAACCACACTTGGAAGCTAAATCACCAGACTGAGACATCCTCCAAAACACTCCAACTGCACCTTGCACCAGGAATTCATAAAAATGTTGTTCTAGTATTAATTGTCATTGCACTTCCCCTTCCCTTTGCTCTTTCCTTCATTCAAGGGATGAACAAAATTTCTTGTGCTGTTACTACTATCATTACAACTACAACTAATGCACAGAGGACAACCATCTTTGATGAAGTTAACCTCATTCTAAAAGATGTGCCATATTAAATTCTTCGGCTCTGATGCAAAGCCCATTTAACAAGTATAAATCTTCTCCTAGCTTTCAGTGGGTTTGAAGGCCTTTGGTTTTGAGTGAGCTTTATTCAGTACTGCTATAGTCAGCAATATTATCTACAACTACTAGACAATGTGGGAAGTCAGTCCCAGGCCAAGATTTATTATTTAATAGCTTAAATCTAATGTAAAATTGGTATTTAACAAGAATCAATAAAATACCACCCACCAGTTTCTATGAATAAACATGCCAATCTGACTCTTTTTTCACATATACAATTACAGTTAGATACTGTTTTAGGATTCAAATCCTCTGAAGCTCAAAATGATGATCAAGGTTTTATTAAAACCACTAGGAATTTGAAAGTTTCCTTAAATGGCATGCAGCATAATTTGCCATTATTTTGAACTGCATGATGGTGTTTTTGGTGATGCAATACTAGATGTTCAAGAATCACAGGCAACTCTCTGAATATACACACACACAATTATATGTTGTTAAAATTAGCCTCTAACACTAAATGTTATGAAAAACTAACGGCCCTTTCCTTGTGCCAAGACATTTATACAATACTTGGTCTAGCTGAGAGTAAGGCAAATAAAGATATATCTAAAAGACACATCTCAAGGATTCTAACATCAGTTATTCTTCACAACTTACATGAAAGTCCTCCATTTCCTCATAAAATCTTTTGTTTTTATAAAGTATGACAGCAAACCTTTTTATGTGATTTAGGAAAATATTTTACTTAATATGATCTCCAAAGCAATTAATGAAACAGATTGCTTGGGTAACAGCTAGTTGTTGCTATTTTTATAGAAATTTAGTTGAGGAAACTTTGTTATTTGCATTACAAGTCCTAACAATATAAAACTAAAAGGTTTACCTTTTTGATTTAGAAGGTGATCATAGGATGCCAATCTCTATTGAGAAATTATATCATGGTCATTGTATTTCTAATATGAATATTGAAGTTACAAATATTTTTAAAAAATTGTTACATATTCAGTTTTAAAAACCATTTAGCATATTTGATTTCTGCTTTAGCCTTTCAATGAAGGAAGCAGTGGGACTTAGTGAACTTTAAGATGTAAAGCAGCACTCTGAAATATTTTAGTTGTTTTCCTTATATATCTATGTGTTTTTAAATCTAAAATGTGCATTAAAAGGACATATTGTATGATGAAACTGAAGTAGATGAAAATATCAACTTTTAAAGTGGCATGCAGTTAATTGGAGTAACATAAATTGGTGATCTATTTGCAACAAAAATAAAACATGGCTATATAAATGAACTTTTGCATTTGCTGAGATGTGCATTTTAGGTTTTCACATCATTAAATTTTGGGGGGAAAAAACTACCAAAACTTTGTCTCTTAGCATCCTATAGAACACATTTGATCTTTATTTGGACTTTTTAAAAAAATGCTTTTAAACATTTTAAAACAGTTTTTAAAATCTTTTTTAGGACAGCAGGAAAGAACTAAGAGGTCCTTAATTTTAATACTAAATATAACGTGAAAACTGCTAATGTAGTGTAATTCTATGCCTTACTTTAGACAACTGCTGAATAATGTCAAACTTATCCAGAACGTTTACTATATAAGGTAATCTACTGGACATTTTAAAACGTATTTATGCCTTTCGGCATTGCAAAATATTGGAGTAAGAGGCCAAAAAGATGTTAAACTCCAAGCAGATTAGGATTTATAGGAAGAACCATTTAGACTATAAAGTCACCTTCCCCACATAAATAAATGAAGAACAAGCTTTGTGCGTGCACACTGATTATCAGGTTCTGGACTGTAGGCACAGACAGCGAGAACCTTATAGTTACTTTGCATTTTAAAACATGATACCTAGAACAAATAAATGGCTCAACATGGCATTTGTTCTCACTACCAAAATGAAGATAAACTGAAGCCACTGCCAACTTTATTATTACTGTAAAGTGTTTGCTTTGTAGTCTCATCACTCATCACTAGACTGAGATTCCAATTACTTAAAAAGATCTCATAGCAACTTGAAATTATTTTTAGCTTCAATGTGTGTGTGTGTGTGTGTCCGTCCAACTAATATATCCAATGTATATATATATATATCCAGCCTTTAAAAAATCAGGAAATAGCATGGATCTGTGGCAACAGCTCTGTATTCAATAGTTTGTTTGAAAAACAGAAATATTGAAATATTTAACACATTAGAATTTGTGTAGTCATGACATTCTAATAAATATTAATAAATGGGTTATGCTGGCCAATTTCTATGTTTCAATATAAAAACTGATCATATATGCAAAAGCACTAGGATTAGAAATGTTTAGCACCCATGAAAATCTAAGATAGTTATTCTCAAAACAGGTAATTTTATGTGGTTTAAACCAGAATTTAGAAGTTTTACCTGGTCTGTGCCTTTAAATACTATGTGAGTATAATGATTCTATTCAAGAATGTCAAACTCATGCATGGTTTATGTTACAATCTGCAACATAAGGCAATTTCTTAAACAGTCATTGCTTTGGGCATCTTGAGTTTCTTTTGGTCTTTCTTTCAGGTTAAAGACCATGCTTTGAAACTAAAGAGATTTTCATACATATTCTGAAATTAAGTATTGTAATATGGGGATCAAACTTTGCTTCGTTTTCTTATGTATATTTTAATTTACAAAAAAACCTTAATTTTTTAAAAAAGTATTTATAATGCACCTGATGCTTTTTTTAATATTACATTTGTCTGAGTCCATAGTCTACCTAACTTTCATTCCAGTTTACTGCTTTCTGTTTTCTGATCCAATCTGCTCTTGTTGCTTTTTACCATGTAGATAAAGTAAGCAAGAGTTTCTTTTTCATTCACTGGGATGTTCCTGAAGTGACGACTGACAGTCTGAAAAAAAACCCAAAGATTTTTTTAAAAATAAAAATATTTTCCTAGCAGAAGGAAAATACATGTGGAAATCATAAAGTTTTCAATGACTTACTTCTGCCAACTGAGCTTTATTGAGACCAGGTCTGGTTTGTAATTTGTAATGTCTTTTGTAACGGCGCAAAGTGTTTACTTGAAGCTGAAACAAGTCAACCTAAAAAAAGTGGCACAATGAATATATATATTTAGTTTGACAACTGAAAAGTTAAACCTCTACAATGCATTATATTTTAATAGCAAAAAGCTTCTTTACAATGTATATAAAGTTGCACATGTTAAACTTTTTCCAGGGATAGGATAGCTATGTGACCCCAGGAGGACAATGCAGGTGTTTTAAGAAATTGCAGGGACAACTTTAGTGATGTAATGTGCTTCAAAACACCTTTTCTTCAAAAGCACTGCATTCCTAAAAAACTATACAGCAAAAGCAAAATATGGCAAACCCTGTTTCCATGAAATTCTTAAACACTTATTTTTTATTAGGAAATGTGTAGATGATTACATGTATATAACATATAACATGTTTTCAGCATCATATAAGTGTTTTTGTTAAGTTTTTCTTCAGAATTTTGAATGCTACAAACTTAGAGAATGAAAGCAGGTATTTGTACAATATGTTAATACCTCAAAAGATTGTAGAACTGAAAATTGGGAGAAAAGAACAATCAGATTAACTGATTTGTAACATTAAAAAAGCAAACAAAGAGGACTTGCTAGAGGTACACAATGTAGAAAGAGAGATGCTGAGTAGTGAGAGATTCAGAACAAATAAAAGTAAGGACTTGCTCAAATTCTACATGTTTATTCAAGATATAGTAATGATCACCGACATGATAACATAGAGTTCCTTTATAAGGGAAGATAGAAATTAGCAGAAAGCTGCTGTGGCTGTTCTTGATCTGATAACCAGTGGAAAGTTAAAGCAATTCAGAGACAGTATCAAGACAGTTTTAATCTGCTGTATCCAAGTTGCTTCATTTTCTAGGTGTCTTAAGTCAGGCCTGAATTGTGACCAAAAACTGTGAGCCCTTCTGAATTCATGATTTACATTATTCACAGGTTTGTGATATGGAAAAAAGATATAGCAATAGCAATAGCACTTAGACATATATCACTTCACAGTGCTTTCCAGTCCTCTCTAAGCGGTTTACAGAGTAAACATTCTGGGTCCTCATTTATCCAACTTCGGAAGGATGGAAGGCTGAGTCAACCTTTAGCCTGGTGGGATTTGAACTGCCAAACTGCAGGCAGCTGGCAGTCAGGAGAAGTAGCCTGCAGTACTGCACTCTAACCACTGGGCCACCGCAGTTCATATACTGCCCCAATGTGATTTATAAGTTTAAAATTGTATGAAATCAGAAAGTTCTGAGCACTAATAATTAGAGTACAATCGTGAAAAACAAATCTTATGCTACTTTTAGGAAGTGTAATTAAATTTACAAAAATATAAATATAATCTGAACAGTAAATCTAAATTTTATTACGTAATTCACCTCTGGAACATCTATTTCATGCTCTGGAGAGTCTCCCCCATCATCACTGGTTTTCCTTTTTCTTTTATTTCGGACACTTTGAATGAAGTTCTTGTGGAAATCACATATATATAAGTGTCTTACCTAAAATTAAACAAGAAAAATATAAATAGCACAATGTTTACAACAGTAAAAAGAACGATAAAAATAAAAATCTGAGAACTTTCAGTGCCAACAATTTGAGCTCTTTTTGGAGAATAGTTTTTATCTGTTCATTTAAGAGCCATTACACATCAAAAAGGAATGACAGACAGACAAATTTCTTTTTTCAGTTTTGATTCATTGTGTGGCAGATGACTTCATTTCACTAGAACACCAGCCCAAATTAAGTCTTCCACAAACCCTCTTTTTGCTCATCTGCTTTCTTCAAGTCTGATAGTAAAGAGGCTGTTTTAAAAACCGGACTTACTGGAGTAGTAAGTTAATATGTTTAAAATTAAAATTGTGGGCTACAATATAAAACTGAACATTGAACAACTGAATTTAGTTTTTAATGTCAAATTAAAGTCCTTCTTGTGGGGTTCATGGGTGTCTTGTAGGTCTGTGTGCACAAATAATATATCTTGACATGAAAATGGAAGTACCATGAAAGCCAGTTGAATGACTTTAGCCAGTCACATTTTCTCAGCCCAACTAACATCAGAGTCATTGTGAGGAAAATAGGAGGAGGACGATGTGTTAGAAATGTTTACCGCCTTGAGTTATTTGGAAAAATAATGAAGGCAGGATAAGAATAAATAAACAAAAATATTTTTTTTGCCCTTATGTAATGATATTCTTACAAGTAAGAAAGAGAAGGAAAGTACACTGTGACATCACAAAATACATTTTTTCATTTTCTTTTAATCTCTGCTTGCTGTCGACAAGCTGCTAATAATCATGAAATCCCTTAAAATCAATTTTTCAAAAAAATAAAACAAAAAATCAAGTGTGTTAGAATTTAATAGAGTTAACAAGCCCCCACCCCACCCCCAAAGAAACCTAATGAGGAACTATTATGAAAGAAATTTAGGGAGGCATGAAAAAGTTGGGGATGACAATATTGCTATACTGCTATACCGAACTGTGACAAATTCTAGTTATTATTAGCTCTAGGCTTGGACACTTCCTATAAATTGTGTCAAGAGCTGCTGGATTAAGTTGGGGTATAAGTTAATAAATAAGCCAACACTCCCCAGGGATCACTGTCCATTGATAAGGTAATTTGATTGCTCCCGATTTATGCTATCTTTTTCTCTTACACACACACAACACATAATACACATTTAGTAGACAACCTGTGACCCCTTGGCACATCATTTCACAGATACTACCTTACCACATTCCTTGATGTGTTCTACAATGGCAGAGCTTCTTATATAGTTGAACAATTCTTTAAAATTCAGAGAGACATTCAAGAGATATATCTGCCTTGAAAGTAACCCATGTTGAGCTATATAGTGCAGTCAAACATTAGGCGCTGACTACAGTATATGCTTTATGACATGTTGTAATATGTCAAAAAATGCTTTATAAAATTTGCCAAATTTCAATTCCACAGGAATCATGGATCCTGAATGCATTCTAAAGTTAGCTCATTTGAAGTATCTTGGTACAAGCATTTTGACTGTTTCAACCAATCACAGACACTAGAGTTTTAATAATATATATTTACGAACTTGGCAGAATATTGCAGAATTATAAGATGGTAGTTGTTGTATGCATGAAATGGATTGAATGATGCAGCAGAAACTTCTAGTCATAAAACCTATTTCCGGAGCTTTACAGTTAGTATACTAATGAAATGTATCTAATGGAGTGAGTACTAGCTTAATTAAAATAACTCATTTAGTAGACAATTAACCAGGACTATTTTGGATATATGCCTCTTCAGAAAACTAGCCCACAGTTAACCTTTTCTACTATTGCTTTCATATTTTTTTTGGCAGTAATTGTGCTGAAAGAAATGAAATCGTTAAAGTTTATTCTTCTCATTATATTTGATTCTGGTTAAAGGCATTAATTATAGACTAACCTAATAGGTAACATAAACAGTCTTACTAGACATCCACTGATACGTTATGGATTTTTTATGTGGTGTGAAGGGGAAACTGTCTGGAAGTAATCTCATTGCAAGTTGTTTAAGTAAAGTACATTAAAAGAGATCTAGAAAAATTCCTTCCATTCCTCCTTTAATTTCTCAATGAAGACAAGTTGAATTTGGATTATGCTTTATAGACAAATCCTAATATATAATCTGGATGAATACAAACAATCATTACTACCACCTATAAGTTAAAAATGCCAATGTGACAGATGGCACAGTCACAATTGGTTGGCAGCACGTTAATTTGTTTGATGCCAGCCAAGAAACATGCTTGCTGCTTTCAATTTGACCGCAGTTCACTGCTGGAGATTTGACAGTTTTTTAAGTGAATTATTTCAAGACTACTAACAATAGTACAGCAATTAAGATGTCAAAAGGGACTTTGGTTTTAGTCTACCCTTAGACACAGAAGCACATGTGTGCATTACCCTGAAAATGAAAAGCAGCATACACATCTAATAAATAAAACAACATTCTGAACTCTTTAGCTGGACATTTTATTGGTTAATTTACAAATATGTATATTAAGTTCTTTATTAATATTAGCACCTGTAATATGAGATATCAGATACTTTACTATATGGCTATTGATTACAAAGCAAACATTTTTTCTATTCTTAAATTACAAGTCATAAATAACTGGTCTCTAAAATACATCTAATAAATTTTTATAGATAATGATATCAGCATTCTCCTATCAAAAAACAGAATTGGGTACAGCTTTTCTTATTTTAGCTATTTACTACGAACTTGCTTTTCCCAATCATACTTTAAGTACAGTTCAACAACAGCAGCAATCCATGTACTTTTTTCCCAACAATATGAAGCTTCTATTTCCTTTTCCCCACCAAGTCTTTTTACAATCACGCAACCCTAGAATTTCCAGGTAGTCTCCCATCCAAATATTTATCATTCCCAGTCCTGCTTAGCTTTATTCAAACCAGCTAGATGCTGCCACCTGCTGCGGCTTTGTGCTATTTTTGTCACTTCAGTCCTGAATGAAAAAGAGATTAACTTTGATACTATTGCTATTATGTTTATATGTAAGCCAATTATTTCACTCTGTAAAAAAACAACACCATTCTCTAAAAATATAATAGGATTTTAATGGTGGTGCCATTTCAGGCACATTGTATATACACTGGCTTCTTTACTACGATCATAAACCAACATACTTTCATTTTAATGCTGCATCATTCAGTTTGTTCCTATCACGTTTTCCCAGCATAGGAAAATATTGCTTTGCTGACGGTGGGAATTCACAGCAGCCCAGCAGAATTCAGTAAAAAAAAAATGCTGTTCTAAAATTTTAGAGCCATGCAGTACAGCAGCACTATTATAACAACAGAAGAGACAGGTTCGGTGCACAAGAGAAAGCAGCATGCAATGGTAAAGCTTCTGCGGTTGCCACTTACACTTTTGTCAATATCCAGTTTCAGCTTTTTCTGAGAGATGCTCTTTTGTATCCTCTTGCTGAAGGAGGCATTGCCAGCCGGGCGGACACAACGATCCCCGTCGTCGATAAGGCAACAACTTTGTCCGTAAAAAGGGGTGGTAGGAGGACCATCCCGGCTATCTTCCTCTGTGCTGAAACCATTCATCGCAGCCTCCCGCCGGCCTCGGTCGGCGAAAGACAAACTTCGCCAGCCTTTGCGCTCGCCAACCTCCGCCCTTCCCTCTCCGCCCGGCCTATCCCACCCTGGACTCGGCGGGTTTTTAAGGAAACATCTGAAGGGTAGCCGTCAAAGCAACGCTGGCTTCGCTCGCCGCCTCCACCGGGCGGCTTTCTCAGGGGCCCCGAAGAGCCCCTCACGCCGCCATCCCGCCCGGGGCCCCCGGAAGCGGTCCTTCGGGGTGGCGGCTTCCCTCGCCTCCCCGAGGAATCGCTTTCCCGCTTCAGCCCGCGGACGCGCTCCGCCTGCCCCGACCCGATGGGCACCCCAGCCTCGCAAGCAACCCCTCCGAGAGGCGGCGAAAGCAGGGAGGGTCCCTCTTCTCGCCTCTTCACGGCCTCCCGACCCCCTCGCCCCACGCCTGGCAGCCGGCCGAGGACCGCGTCCCTTCGGCTGCCTAGGTCACAGCCCCTGGAGCCGGCAGCCCGGTACGGGTGGCTGTGCCCAGCTGCCGGCCCCTTTCGCGGAGCTCGTCAGGTGGACGCGACCCGTCGCTCCTGAGCCGCCGGAGAGGCCACCAGGCCACGGAGCCCACCGCCCGCAGCCACTCGCTCCCTCGCTCGCCTTGCTCGTCTCTTTCCCACTCCCTCAAACACAAAACCTGCCCTCTCCGCCTCTTTCGCCTCCAAGCGGAAGTCCCGTCCCCGGGCAGCCAGTGGTTAGTGCAGCTCGAGAGGCGGGGCTTGGGCTCCCGCTCAGAACAGGTATTGGCTGAGGCAGCTGCTCGTGCCGATAGGCTCCTTCCTGCGCGAGGGGAGGCAGCCGGGGAGCTGTTTGAAGTCCGTGCTCAGGAACAAGCTGGGAGAGCGGAGTGGGAGTTCGGAGGAGGCGGACGGGGCAACTCCTGAGCTTTGGAGCCAACTTCTGCAGTGTCACCCGAGAGGCCGTTAGCGAGAGGGCGGGGCGGGGGACGGTGAGCGTTCGAAAACGAGCGGCTCTCGTGCACCTCAAAGGCGGAACTGCCTTGAGGCGCTCGGGCGACGCCGTTGAAGTGGACTTTTGACCAGGAGTGCTTTGGCTCCTGTTCGGACCGCCTTGCGTGTCTGGTTGCTGCAAACTAAGAGAGCGTCCCCTCCGGATGATCGGAGCGCAGCGCTACCCTTGAAGGGGCAGCGGCGAGATACCGGGGAGGAGAAAGGAAAAAAAACCCGGCAAACTAATAGGGTAGAGGGAAGGTGCGCGGTGGCATGGACAGCCCCAGAGAACCAGGATAAAATAATAATAATAATAATAATAATAATAATAATAATAATAATAATAATAATAATAATAATAATAATAATAATAATAATAATAATAATAATAATTTATTAGATTTCTATACCGCCCTTCTCCCGAAGGTCTCAGGGCGGTGTAATGAAGGCTGGGAGCTTCCTGTATCCCATAGAGACTCTATTGCAAAAGGTAGTGGACGTCCAGATCGCAGCTCCTACGGATTTTTGAGGCTAAGATCCAGTAAAACAAATTCTTGTGAGAAACAAACTGGGAAGCAGGTGAATCTCTGGAAGTCCCAAAGATGCTTTTTCAAGAGGCAACTGGACTTTCTGATTTTTCTTTGAAGACGTTTGGCTTCTCATCCAAGAAGCTGCTTCATCTCTGACTGAATCGCTAAACCTCCAGCTGTCTGCAAGGAATATAAATCCTTCCATTCCCCACCATCCAATCAGAGCTGAAGAAGCTTCTTGGATGAGAAGTGAAACGTCTTCGAAGAAAAACCAGAAAGTCCAGTTGCCGCTTGAAAAAGCACCTTTGGGACAACCATTTATTATTTATTTATTTATTTATTATTTAGACTTTTATACCGCCCTTCTCCCGAAGGACTCAGGGTGGTGTACAGCCAAATTAAAATATACAATCTACAATATTAAAACAAATTAAAATAACATATTATATAACGGCCGAAAAATTTAAAAATTTAAATGTAAAACTGTCCAATTGACCCCAATAAAACACAGTACCCCAATTTAAAATTATTAAAATTCAGATTTCAAAATTTCAAAATTAAAAGTTAAAAATTAAGAATTAAGCCAGTCCCGCTTGGATGAACAAATACGTTTTCAGTTCACGGCGAAAGGTCCGAAGGTCAGGTAGTTGACGCAAACCAGGGGGAAGTTCGTTCCAGAGGGTAGGTGCTCCTACAGAGAAGGCCCTTCCCCTGGGGGCCGCCAGCCGACATTGCTTGGCGGACGGCACCCTGAGAAGACCTTCTCTGTGTGAGCGTACGGGTCGGTGGGAGGCAAAGGGTAACAGCAGGGTAACAGCAGGCGGTCCCGTAAGTACCCAGGCCCTAAGCCATGGAGCGCTTTAAAGGTGGTAGCCAACACCTTGAAGCGCACCCGAAAGACCACAGGTAGCCAGTGCAGACTGCGCAGGAGCGGTGTTACCCGGGAGCAAAGTGTAGCTCCCTCAATCACCCGCGCAGCTGCTTCTGGACTAACTGAAGCCTCCGAGTGCACTTCAGGGGTAGCCCCATGTAGAGAGCATTACAATAATCCAGACGGGAAGTGACTAAAGCGTGAGTGACCGTGCATAAGGCATCCCGGTCAAGAAAGGGGCGCAACTGGCGAACCAGGCGAACCTGGTAAAAAGCTCTCCTGGAGACGGCCGCCAAATGATCTTCAAATGACAGCCGTCCATCCAGGAGAACGCCCAAGTTGCGCACCCTTTCTGATGGGGCCAATGACTCGCCCCCAACAGTCAGCCGCGGTTGCAGCTGACTGTACTGGGGTGCCGGCATCCACAGCCACTCCGTCTTGGATGGATTGAGCCTGAGTCTGTTTCTCCCCATCCAGACCCGTATGGCTTCCAGGCACCGGGACAGCACTTCAACAGCTTCGTTGGGGTGGCCTGGGGTGGAAAAGTACAGCTGAGTGTCATCAGCGTACAGCTGGTAACTCACCCCAAAGCCACTGATGACCTCGCCCAACGGCTTCATATAGATGTTGAACAGGAGAGGCGAGAGAATCGACCCCTGAGGCACCCCACAAGTGAGGGGCCTCGCAGTTGATCTCTGCCCTCCTGTCAACACCGTCTGCGACCGGTCAGAGAGATAGGAGGAGAACCACCGATAAACGGTGCCTCCCACTCCCAAACTCTCCAACCGGTGCAGCAGGATACCATGGTCGATGGTATCGAAAGCCGCTGAGAGATCTAACAGGACCAGGGCCGAGGAACAACCCCTATCCCTGGCCCTCCAGAGGTCATCCACCAACGCGACCAAAGCTGTCTCAGTGCTATATCCGGACCGGAAGCCGGACTGGAACGGGTCCAGATAGACAGCTTCATCCAGGTACCGGGGAAGCTGCCATGCCACCACACTCTCTACAACCTTCGCCAGAAAGCGAAGGTTGGAGACTGGACGATAATTACCCAAAACTGCTGGGTCCAGAGAAGGCTTCTTGAGGAGGGGTCCCCCCACCGCCTCTTTCAAGGCGGTGGGGAAAACCCCCTCCAACAATGAAGCATTTATAATTTCCTGGAGCCAGCCTCGTGTCACCTCCTGAGTGACCAGCACCAGCCAGAAGGGACATGGGTCCAGTAAACATGTAGTGGCATGTAATCTCCCCAGCAACCTGTCCACGTCCTCGGGAGCCACAGAATCAAACTCATCCCAAACAACATCAACAAGACGCGCCTCCGTCATCCCATCTGGATCATCGCAATTTTGGTCCAAACTATCTCGAAGCTGAGCGATTTTATTGTATAGATAACCACTAAACTCCTCGGCACGTCCCTGCAAGGGGTCATCCCGCTCCTCCTGATGTAGGAGAGAGCGGGTCACCCGAAACAGGGCGGCCGGGCGGTTATCTGCCGACGCAATGAGGGTGGAAACGTAAAAACGTTTCGCATCCCTCAGTGCCACTAGGTAGGTCTTCGAAAAAGACCTAACTAGTGTCCGATCAGCCTCGGAACGGCTGGACCTCCAGGTACTCTCTAGGCGTCTTCTCCGGCGTTTCATCTCTCTCAGCTCCTCGGAAAACCAAGGAGCCAATTGAAATCTGTACCGGGTCAGAGGCCGCAAAGGCACAACACGGTCCAAAGCCCCAGCCGCGGCCTGTTCCTAGGCCGCAACTAGTTCTTCGGTCGTGCCGTGGGCAAGATCTTCAGGAAACGGCCCAAGCTCCGTCAGGAACCTCGCGGGGTCCATCAGGCGCCTGGGACGGAACCAACGCATTGGTTCCGTCTCCCTGTGGTGGTGAGCGGCGGTCTGAAAGTCTAGGCGGAGGAGAAAATGATCTGTCCATGACACAGGAACCGTCACTAACTCTCGTAATATCAGATCATTAGACCACTGTCCAGAGATATAAATCAAGTCCAGTGTGGATCCCCCTATGTGTGTAGGGCCATCAATTACTTGAATCAGGTCCAAGTCCGTCATGGAAGCCTGGAACTCCTGGACCACCGTTGATGACAAGCCGGCCGATGGCAAGTTGAAATCCCCCATGACCAGAAGTCTGGGAATCTCAACTGCCACCCCAGCAAGCACCTCCAGTAGCTCAGGCAGGGCTGTAGTCACGTAGCAAGGAGCCAGGTACGCGATCAACAAGCCCATCTGATTCCTATGGCCCCACTTCACAAGGAGGGATTCACAACCAGCTATCTGAGGCACAGTGGACTCTCTCGGCTCCAGACTTTCCCTCATCACAACCGCCACCCCTCCACCCCTACCCTGGGCCCTCGGTTAATGGAATGCTCGGAAACCTGGAGGGCACAGTTCAACCAGGGGTACACCCCCTTCTGTGCCCAACCAGGTCTCCGTAATGCCCATAAAGTCCGCGGACTCCCCCTGGATATGATCACAGACCCGGATGACTGAGAATCTCCATAGACAAGGATCTCTGGAAGTTTTCACCTTACTATTATCCGTCCCTGAGTACTTTTAGAGGTGTAGGTGTGTGGGTCCCAATTGTACAAGCTGGGTTAGTCTATTGAAGATGTGTCTAGAACTCATGTCTGTGGAGCCATAAAAGGGTTAATTATGCTGCTCCTAGGTTGAATAGCTGATTATTGGAATTTACTCCACAATGGAATGCAGTGATGCTTGGGCAATTTTGTTGAATATGTTTTTGTCAGCAATACATCTGCTCTGGCTGCCACCATGCTGAGCTATCTACAATTGCCCAGTTGGCCCCAAGGTCGCTCTTCATAGAATACAATACTTACAAATGAAGAATTAGTAGATCATCAGAGTGCTCACCCTCCCTTGTATGTAAATAAATGAAAATGCACTTTGCTTTACTTTTTGAGTAGCCAATAGAAACTTGGAGCCAAAAGTAACTTAAATATTGTTTTACATTCTTTAGAGGCTTTTAACTGAAACTTTACAGAATTCTACAGATCTAGACCTTTTTTTCTGTTCATGAGCTTTAGTTATATTCCATGTTTCTTTCTGCTGAAAAAATCTGTTAAGGAAGAAAACTATGTTACATATTTATATTTAAGCAAGGAGTGTCCAATCAGTGGCCCATGAGTCTCATGCAACGCTGGATAGCAGTAAGGCCCACAATATCATAACATTATTTATTTATTTGTGCCTGAGTTCATTATTTTTACAAATAACTCAATAACTGAACATATCCAACATCTTCCTCCTCTCATTTTCCCCACAACAGCAATCCTGTGCTGAGTTGGGCTGAGAATGAGTGACTGGCCCAAAGTCACCAGCTGGCTTTCATGGCTAAAGCAGTACCATTCATGGTCTCTTGTTTCTAGCCTTAATCATCAGATCAAACTGGTTCGCATTTTTTATCACATATAATAATATACCTATATATAACACACATATAACCCATATATTATCACATTATTATACATTTTATATTCAGCCCAAAACAATTCTTGTTTTTCATGGTGGCCAAAAGGTCGGACACCCATGCTTTATGCAAAGCTAGCAGTTGTTCATCTGGAAAAGCTCTCTGTATTGCCCATAATCCTGCCATATATGTATCTTGGCCACCTCTGACTTCCACATGATGTTGCCTTCATTTTTCAGCACATGTATGAGGCAGCCTTAGGTCATCCTTTGCTGCTCTACCCATGTTTGTCCTCTTAAGCTAAAAGCAGCCCAGATCCTTTCAAAATGTGTAAAATTAGATGGAACAGTTTGGTACTCCTTAGCCATTCCAAACTGGTGAGCATTCCCTCTCTCTTTGAGACCCTGAGCACTGTCTTCTGCTATCTTTCTATCCCATTCCTTCCAGCAAAGAAAGCTGCATACAGCTATTCAAAAGCCTACAGCTCTACCAGATATTTGGTGAATGTGAAGTTTTTGAATGGGTTCAGGAGTTGTGCTTTTTACCTTGACAAATGCAACAAAGCAAGAGAGCTAGATCATCCATGTCAAAACACTAGACCTTTCTTGGCCCCATATCTGCTCCCTTCCCACATTATTGTCCTGACTTTATAAAAGTGGATCCAGCAAACCGTTAAATTATTTAGACTTGCGTTATTGAGATAGAGATGAATGAGTTTATAGTAGATACCAATCCTTTCCAACCAGGGATGTGCACATAATGTGCATGTGCTGGTGGATATGAAGCACCAGAAAGCCTGCTCATGTCTGTCTCAAAGTATCTTGACATATCAGCACGATCTTGTCATGTATTTTTCAGAATGAATGTTGCACAACAAGGAAACCCCCATCCCCCAACATGACACTGCTTCATAAGGAGACAGTTACAGTATGTGCACCTATGCCTAATTCAAAGCATCTTTTTATCCTTGTTCTTGTATTTCAGGATAGGAATAGATGTTAAAGGTAAAGGTTCCCCTTGCACATATGTGCTAGTCATTGCCGACTCTAGGGGGCGATGCTCATCTCCATTTCAAAGCCGAAGAGCCAGCACTGTCCGTGGTCATGTGGCCGGCATGACTCAACGCCAAAGGCGCACGGAACGCTGTTACCTTCCCACCAAAGGTGGTCCCTATTTTTTCTACTTGCATTTTTACGTGCTTTCGAAACTGCTAGGTTGGCAGAAGCTGGGACAAGTAACGGGAACTCACCCGGTTACACGGCAAGACTAGGGATTCGAACCGCTGAGCTGCCGACCTTTCGATTGACAAGCTCAACGTCCTAGTCCCTGAGCCACCGCGTCCCCTAAATAGATGTTAGGACCCCCTATATTATATAACTGTTGGATTACTACCCAAGGATCCATTTATTGTCCTAATAAGCTTGGAAGTGCTACATTACAGTTTATGATGTGAAATATAAAATTACAAGCCAGTATAATTATTTTTCATGCATCCATAAGGAATATGACTAAACTAACCATTTATAAGAATGATGCGACATTTGAAAGAAAACAGCTTGAATAGCTCGTTTAAAGAAATGCTGCCATCTTAGCAGTATCCAGACATCTTCACCAAAAGCAGGGCTGTCCTGTTGTATGAAAAAACAATTAGATTAATAATTTAGATAATTGTACCACACATACTCCACCCCACATGGAGAGCCAATTTAATTTAGGGATTAAGACATCAAGCTAGAAACCAGGAGACTCTAAATTCTAGTTCTGCCTTGGGCATGAAGCCAACTGAGTGACCTTGGGCCAGTCACTTGCTCTCAGAAAGCAGGCAATGGCAAATCACTTCTGAAACCTTGCCAAGAAAACCACAGGAACTTGCCCAGGCAGTCTCTAAGAATCAGACCTGATCAAATGGAAGAAAAAGAAACTTGACAATTAAAACATTTCTTCTTTTCTATCTTTGTTTTAATATTTTCATTAAGGATGGTATGTAAGGGCCTAATTCTGTTTAAGATAAATGATCTTTAATGAAAAGCTTCAAATGGCCCAAACACAGCAAATTTACACTATAACAAAAATGATCTTGATACAAACCTTAAACTTACACCAGCACTAGATATTAAATATAACTTTTTTTATACTGTTATAATTGGATTTCTGAGAGGAGGAAAAATAATTTTTAAGAGTTATTACTTCAAAAATTAAAGCAATACTATCAAGAGAAAGCATTAACCTTCTGCTTAATATTACCTCCCCTTTATTTTTCTCTGTATAGAGGGAAGTGAATTAGACTTAGAATAACTTTATTGTCACTTTCAATGTATATAAAATATTAGGACTTGCTGCAAACAGTAATGGGAAACTAGTTATCTTCTGTGAGATTGCTGGGATGAAAAAGTCCCCTCCCCCCCACAACTCTCTCATCTTCCTAACAGTGATCTACCTCAACACTGCAGGAAGCCAGCAATTATTGAGCAACTGTGGCAAAATTAAAAGTACTGGGAGACAGGTTGGTTTTGTTCTTGGAGTAATTCTTCTGTAGAGATAGATGTCTTCTTTGTACATGCTGAAGTGACCACCTACTTCCAAACATGTGGCAACTACTGCAGGCTTCCAGCATGTAAAGGTTGTCTTTTTTCCTTTATACGCTAAAAATTAGAGGCTCCAGAATACTGACATCAGCCTAATGTATTGCTGGTCATGGATCTTTTGAGTATTTACCAGTTCAAGACATCATTAGAGACAGGAGATAATTGTGTATCTTTTATCAATTATAAAATTCATACAGTTACTGTATGTAGTGAAGCTAGGAATGACTTTAGCATAACTTGCCATGTTTTAATTATACCTACTGTAACGTATTATATTTCAATCTGCCTTTATGTTAAATTTATGTTTTACTGACAAAGAAATAAAGGGAGACTAGTATAGAGCTACTTCAAGCTATTGCCCTGGTAGGTCGGCCCCACCACAGAAAAACAGTTGAAGCTGCCTTTAGTTGTTCAAACAATAACCACAAACTAGCCAATTGCATTTTATCTAGCAAGTTACATGAACCAAATCAGTGATTCTAGTTTTGTGCATACCCATAAAACTGGGTTAATTCCATAAACAATGATTAATTTAAGCATGTCATGAATACATCTGGGTTTTCCTTCTCTTCTTCCATTCGAGATTTTTTCCTAATGTTACTCTAGACAAGCTTCTCATTTTTTTAGCTATGGTCATTAATATTTAAACAGTGAGTTCATAGAAATATTCACTAGACAGATTATGTCAGGAGAATATTCTATACTCATTTCTAGTAATATTATTTAACTTCACAATGCTTAAAAACAGGAGTATTTTCAAATTGTAACATTGGCACTTCTATAATCCTTTACTTTGAAGTCTTTTAACTCAAACATCCAAATATTGTTCCCTGCTAGACTTTAAAAGATGGGAGATAAATTGAGGTACCCCATGCTATTCTTCTTCTTTTAGAATTTATTGCTCTTATAACTGCTCATTGCTCCTTCAGTTTTAGTACTTTATATTATATCTCAACTTGGCTCCTTGCTGCGTGACTACAGCCCTACCTGAGCTACTGGAGGTGCTTGCCGGGGTAGCAGACTTTTGGTCATGGGGGATTTCAACTTGCCATTGGCCGGCTTGTCATCAACGGTGGCTCAGGAGTTCCAGGCTTCCATGACGGCCATGGACCTGATTCAAGTAACTGATGGCCCTACACACACGGGGGGAGGCACACTAGATCTGATTTTTATCTCTGGACAGTGGATTAATGATCTGGAATTAGGAGATTTAGTGACGGAACCGGTGTCATGGTTAGATCATTTTCTCCTTCGCCTGGACTTTTGGACCGCCGCTCACCACTGCAGGGAGACGGAGCCAATGCGATTGTTCCGTCCCAGGCGCCTGTTGGACCCTGATAGGTTCCGGATGGAGCTTGGGCCGTTTCCTGAGGATCTTGCCCACGGCACGACTGAAGAACTAGTTGCGGCCTGGGAACGGGCCGCGGCTGGGGCTTTGGACCGTGTCGTGCCTTTGCGGCCTCTGACCGGGCGTAGATCTCAATTGGCTCCTTGGTTTTCTGAGGAGCTGAGGGAGATGAAACGCCGGAGAAGACGCCTAGAGAGCACCTGGAGGTCTAGCCGTTCCGAGGCTGATTGGACACTAGTGAGATCTTTTACTAAGACCTACTTAGTGGCAATGAGGGAGGCGAAACGTTCTTACGTTTCCACCCTCATTGCATCGGCAGATAACCGCCCGGCTGCCTTGTTTCGGGTGACCCGTTCCCTCCTCCATCAGGAGGGACGGGATGACCCCTTACAGGGACGTGCTGAGGAGTTTAACGGTTATCAATACGATAAAATCGTTCAGCTTCGGGATAGTTTGGACCAAAATTGCGATGATCCGAGTGGGATGACGGAGACGCGTCTTGTTGAGGTTGTTTGGGATGAGTTTGATTCTGTGGCTCTCGAGGACGTGGACAGGTTGCTGGGGAGGTTACATGCAACTACATGTTTACTGGACCCGTGTCCCTCCTGGTTAGTACTGGCTACACAGGAAGTGACACGAGGCTGGCTCCGGGGAATTATAAATGCTTCATTGGTGGAAGGGGTTTTCCTCGCCGCCTTGAAAGAAGCGGTGGTGAGACCCCTCCTCAAGAAGCCTTCCCTGGATCCAGCTATTTTAGGGAATTATCGTCCAGTCTCCAACCTTCGCTTTGTGGCGAAGGTTGTAGAGAGTGTGGTTGCATGGCAGCTTCCCCAGTACCTGGATGAAGCTGTCTATCTAGACCCGTTCCAGTCCGGCTTCCGGCCCGGTCATAGTACGGAGACAGCTTTGGTCACGTTGGTGGATGACCTCTGGAGGGCCAGGGATAGGGGTTGTTCCTCTGCCCTGGTCCTATTAGATCTCTCAGTGGCTTTTGATACCATCGGCCATGGTATCTTGCTGCACTGGTTGGAGAGTTTGGGAGTGGGAGGCACCGTTTATCGGTGGTTCTCCTCCTATCTCTCCGACCGGTCGCAGACGGTGTTGACAGGGGGGCAGAGATCGACCGCGAGGCGCCTTACTTGTGGGGTGCCTCAGGGGTCGATTCACTCGCCCCTTCTGTTCAACATCTACATGAAGCCGCTGGGTGAGGTCATTAGTGGTTTCGGGGTGAGTTACCATCTGTACGCTGATGACACGCAGCTGTACTTCTCCACCCCGGACCACCCCAACGAAGCTGTTGAAGTGCTGTCCCGGTGCCTGGAAGCCATACGGGTCTGGATGGGGAGAAACAGACTCAGGCTCAATCCATCCAAGACGGAGTGGCTGTGGATGCCCGCACCCCTGTACAGCCAGCTGCAGCCGCAGCTGACTGTTGGGGGCGAGTTATTGGCCCCAATGGAAAGGGTGCGCAACTTGGGTGTCCTCTTGGATGGGCGGCTGTCGTTTGACGATCATTTGGTGGCCGTCTCCAGGAGGGCCTTTCACCAAGTACGCTTGGTTCGCCAGTTGCGCCCCTTCCTTGACCGGGATGCCTTATGCACGGTCACTCATGCTCTTGTCACTTCCCGTTTGGATTGTTGCAATGCTCTCTACATGGGGCTGCCCTTGAAGTGCACCTGGAGGCTGCAGGTAGTCCAGAATGCAGCTGCGCGGGTAATAGTGGGAGCAACTCGTTGCTCCCATGTAACACCACTCCTGCGCAGCCTGCACTGGCTTCCTATGGTCTTTCGGGTGCGCTTTAAGATTTTGGTTACCACCTTTAAAGCGCTCCATGGCTTAGGGCCCGGGTACTTACGGGACCGCCCGCTGTTACCTTATGTCTCCCACCGACCTGTACACTCACACAGAGAGGGCCTTCTCAGGGTGCCGTCCGCCAAACAATGTCGGCTGGCGGCCCCCAGGGGTAGGGCCTTTTCTGTTGGAGCTCCTACGCTTTGGAACGAACTTCAAGTGCCTGATCTTCGGACTTTTCGCCGTGAGCTGAAAACGCACCTATTTATTCAAGCGGGACTGGCTTAAAAGTTTTATAATTTTTTTTAATTGGGGCTGTTTTTTTTAATTGGGGCTGTTTATGAATTTTAGGGTTTTAAATTGTTTTTAATTCCGGCCATTCCTGTAATATGCTCGGTTTTAGTTTTGTTTTAATGTGTATATTGTGGGTTTTTTACTATTTGGCTGTACACTGCCCTGAGTCCTTCGGGAGAAGGGCGGTATAAAAATCTAATCAAATAAATAAATAAATAAATAAATAAACTTTCCTCTGATATCTAAGGGAATGCATTCAAACTCAGAAACATAATATAATTTAAGATGATTTTGGTTCATGGTCACATAGTGTGGTTTAGGACTTAAGAAAGCAAACCTAAACCATGCCAATTCTATCCTAATATGTGTATCACCACATTCCCTTCTTCATCTGCCCCATAAAACATACCAGTTGGAGGCAAATGTTTATGAGTATTTAAATTTTGTGAAAATTTAAAGTATGAAAATGTATGCAAACATTTTATGTCCTAAGAGAAGGGGCTTGAGAGGTACTAGGCAGGAACCGTCAAAACACTTTTTAAAAATGTATAAAAATTAATATGATCATTCAGCCCAACATTCCACTAAAAAGAGCTTTTTAAAAGAGACCTCTAAGATTTTATTTTTTTCTCCAATAGTAAACATTTATCATGATTGCCTAGTAAGATAAAGAGGTATGATTATGGACAACTTGCTTTTCATGTTCAAGATTTTCTGTAAAAGAAATTCACAGAAATAAACATTTGACAAATTTTTCTTACAAAACTGTAATATAAAGGTTGTGGTCAATAGCTATTACAAGTTAAAGATGACAATACAATATGACCAAATGGCATTTTTGGTTTATAATATTGTTAAGTCCTCACTTCCTACCAGTAATTGGGAGAAGAATTTCCATTGCTAGTGATGAGGTCATAAAGTGCAATGTCATGACCACATTAACAAGCAACAGCAACCCAGGCAGTTCCCCAGTTGCCATTGTTATGTAAATCACTGCAGATTGTTAAATTGAGGGTCTCATGTGATTGTTACTTCTGACTTTCAGCTGGCTTCCCCATTGACTTTGCTTGCAGGAAGTGGCAGAACAAGGGGATGCTGCAACAATAAGTTTAAGCCACTTGCCAAGTGCTTGGATTGCAATCACATGACCATCAGAGAGTTGCAAGGTTTTCAAACAGTCGCTGAAGGAGTGGTAGTTAAGCGAGGATTACTTGTATTACTTCATGTAATTGGTCTTTCCTCCTTTTACAAATGCTTTGGCTGTTACAAAACAGAATACTTGTACAAGTTTTCAGAAAAAGGACACAATAAAAATTTATTTTAAATATATTAAAAAAGAAAGACCATTCAATTCGTAAAAATACTAAACTTGACATCAAAATGATTTCCAGTTAATCAGCGATACTACATTAAAGTGCTAGACATCCTTGATCTCTCCCAGCTTAAGACATTGTCCCAAGATGCACATAATAAATACACAATTTGTGGCAACATCCAATTTAAAAGAAACTGTTAAGCATGCATTACAAAGAGGAAAACTGTTTAAGAATCCCCCAAGACTTTCTACATATGGGCTGCATTTTTCCTGCTTCTTTCCCCTTAAATCTTTAGCTGCTTAATAGCATTGTTGGAAGAGCTAATGTTATTCTTACTTTGGTTACGTATAAATGCAATGTTGTGAACTTAGTGCATATAATTTTCTTCATGATAAAAAAAATCCTACCTACCACAACATATGTTTGTATGCTTTTAAATTCGTTCAAATTAAAACCCCTTTTACTTACTAGAATGTGAAGGTATCTCTAATTGATGACAAATCTATTGGAGAGCTTAGAACAGAATGTAGTTCAAAAACACCATTGTAAGTAGACCTCAAATTGGGCTATTTTTTAAAATGGTTATCTTGATCTAAAAATGATACTTAAGGATGATAAAGTTTGTGTAAAACTTTTTAACTATTCAAATACAACTACAACAGTATCTCTTAATATAAAGCATTTATGTACTCTGTTTTAATTTAAGAACAAAAGAGGCATTCTGTTCAAAAAAAAAAAGCAACTTATCTTTTATACTGCCTATAATATATTTCCTTGAAGGCTCCACTTCCTATGTTGGAGCCCAGCTGAGATTAAAACTTAGCTGGGAGAAAAGCACCTGTAGGAAGTCACTATAGGAAGGTAAAATAAATCCCTTACTTGGGGAAGACTTGCTTGGTTCTTTTAAGATCAGTTATGAATTCAGAGTATTTAAAAATCTCTAGCAATATTTGTTTAAAATTTAGTTCACTGTGATTGTTCACCAAGATATTACAATTTCTGGAAAAAGTCTATGTACTCTGAGCATGTTAAGGACATTTAGAAATAGGATGCCTAGATTTCTAAACAATTAGTGGCATAATTTTATATGCAGTAATAATGGGAGGCATAGTATCAGGCTGCATTAAAAGTAATCCAAGACACAGAAACTTTGTGCAGCTCTTCAGCCAGAAATTTTGATTTTGTTAATATTAAAGGAGAAATTACTCTCTTTATGCTAGTTTAAATTATGTCAAACTAGCAATTTTATATCAATGTCAGCACTCTCTGAATAGTTCTATAAAACATTTTCCCCAAGATGTGAATATTTTTATATTGCAGATCTATAAGAAAAATGAAGATCATAATAGAAACTTAATCAAATCAATGAATTTACTGTTTGCATGGTAAAAAGAAACATTGTATGGCCTACTAATCTTCTACAGATAGCCTCTGACTTATGACACTTAGGACTGGAATTTTGGTTGCAAAGCAATATTTAAGCAAATCATCACATAACTGAACCAGATTTTCCAGCCATTTTTATAACAGTTGTTAAGCAAATTACCACAGTTGTTAAGTGACTCACATGGTCATCAAAGTGAACCATACAGTTGTTTAGCAAATACAATTTCCCCAGTTGACTTTCCATGTTGAAGCCACCTGGGAAGGTTGCAAATCAGAATCATGTGATCACAAGATTCTGCAACTGTTGTAAATGTGACTGCAAGCATTCAAATTCAATCACGTGACCACGGAAGGTGGTTCGTCATAATTTTGAGGACAGGTTGAAAGTCACTTTTTTGAGGCTGTCATAACTTTGAACCGTCAGTTAAATGAATGATCATAAGTCAAGTACTACAAGTACTACAGTACTTGACTTCATCATTATTTTTATCTAGAGCAATATGATCAGAAAATGGCCTGACAATATCAATAAATAGAACCACTTAACAGATTTTGTTGTACTGTTCACATTTCTGGTATAGAAGCCATCAGATCCTGAAGATGACTAAAACAAATACCACTGTGAAAAAGTATTCAAGCATATATGAAGATGTAAACAGTTTTCTTTTACCACAAGCCCTATTATTAATTAAATTTATATGCCGCCCATCTCATGTTTCCAGGCAACTAGGTATTGGGAAGGAGGCCTAATATCACATATAGTTAGTTATATATTGATAGGCTTGGGAATTCACTGGAGAAATTGGGGTTAACACTTTCATATTTGTGTGCCACCATCTAGGATTAATAGCCAGTCAGGACATCCTGTGAAGATTAATACCTCCCAATAATAAATGTCAGAACCCAGAGATTCTCAGGTTTTCTAAATGATCCATTGTCCTTCCATCTTGCATTCTGAACTTAAAATAAAATCATACCCTCAAAATATCACTAACAGCACATAGTACATAAGTCTTGTACATTTCATACCTATTTTACTCTTGTCCAGCAAGGCACTAGGAAATTGTTCAAGTTTAAGCTTTTGTTGTACATTTGCATTTTAAAAGGCACTTCTTTATTTTAATGATGCTGTTATGCTCAATTTTACTGACACTCTAAGGAGGCAAGCGTTTGCAGAAGTTTTCTAAAACAAACAGTTCCCTGCAATTAAGACCTGTAGTTGGCTTCCAAAAATTCACATAGCATCACAACTGGCTACGATAGTTCACTTCATAAAAAGTCAAAATGGTGAGTTAAAACGATACTGAATCATTGCAACTAAGTGAGGAACCGCCTATTTACAATAATTTAGAATGCCTTATGGAACAGCATATAAAATAGCAACATTGTAACAATTTTATAATTTTGTAAGCTGTCTCCAGGCTCAAAAGTGGTGTGTGTTTGTGTAATGATCTATAAAGTCCTACACAACTTGGAATGAGGCTATCTGAAGGACTCCTCTTTCCAGTGGTGGGTTGCTACCGGTTCACCCTGGATAGGATGAACTGATAGCGGTGGCTGTGGGAGGCTCCGCCCGGATGCTTCTGTGCATGCATAGAAGTGTCATGCGCAAGTGCGCCCATGAGCGAACCAGTAGCGACAGGTTTTGAAACCCACCCCTGGTTCTTTCTGAAACTTCCTTGCCTTTTAGATCCTTGATAGATGTCTTCTTTCACTCCACTATGAAGAGAGAGATGTTTGATGGGAATTCAAGAAAAGGCCTAGTTGATGTCTGCTATCAGAGTTTGGAGTTGCCTGTCTCAAAAAGTCATCCTTTCAACCAATGGGTAAAAATACTTTTACTTAGGCTGACCTTTAAGTATATTTTGACTGCTAAATTAGGCATATATACTATTGTTTTCATCATAAAGTTTTAATTATGTTTTACATTTTAAATGTAATATTTGTGTAAATTGTTAACTTCCTGGAAAGTTTTTATGCAGTATTTATGTCTAATAAATGAATAAATATAAGGTCACAGTACCCACTATTGTTCAGTAGACTTAGCACCGCTAGATCTAATCCTCATGTAAAGTATGCTTGCTACTTGAGGTCAAGTGGTGTGACTATTAATCTTTATAGTATGTCCTAGTAAAATTGGGAAGCTAAATTTTTATTTTAAATGTAACTAGTTGATAAATTTCCAGAGGGAGTATTGACATACACACAGTCTGGAAAGTTTACAGAACATGTTTTTATGATTATAAATAAACATGAATATGGACTAATTATTTACAAACATGGTAAAATGAACATTCATTTCTCAACTAGTCAATTGCTACTATAACAAAACTTTCAAGAGTTCTAAAAGAATCATTAGTATTAGAATTCAAGAAATACTAATCTGTCAGTTTATTTGGCAAAAAAATGACAAATATTATATTGCTGCAGAGAAGTCAAAAATTGTCACTGTCCTCTTAAGATTTAATTTCCATTAGTTTCCAATGGATTGACAGTATTGCTATATTAGATGTAAGGGCCATCATTATAACCAGTGGTGGGATTCAAATAATTTAACAACTGGTTCTCTGCCCTAATGATTTCTTCCAACAACCAGTTCACCAAACCAGCTCAGAAAGTTAACAACCGGTTCTCCCGAAGTGGTGTGAACTGGCTGAATCCCACCACTGATTATAACCTGATTAGGAGTATATACTTTAGAAATTCATAGTTAAAATCTGACTTTATTCTTAAACCTGCCACATATGGCTTGTCCAATGCCTATCCGTTATAACAGATATCTGGCATTCATATCTGTGAACAAGGTGTGAACATATACTGATCGTTATATATTATTTAATCAGGGCCATAATGAAAAATCAAACATCAAGTTAAAATGGCAACTGTTCATGTACACCAGCAGCCCCCAACTTTTTGGGCACCAAGGACTGGTTCCACAGAGAAGATTTTTCTGCAGAGTGAACGGGGCTGGTTTTCCATGCTGCCTGCATCCCGCGGATAGGGCTTTACTTGTTTGCGCAGCACAGTTTCTGGCATGATGCAGACCAATGCCGGGCCACTGATTGGAGGTTGGGGACCCCTGATATACAGTATTTACTGCTACTAATACTATAAGTTATGGTTTGCAAGAATAACACTAATAAATTTATTCTTGTCGTAATTGACACTTTACGGTAATCTACTTGTTTCCTGATGTTTAGTTACTTCAGTTATTTAGAAATTTTCAATGAAGTTTCGTTTTTGCAGCTTCTTAACTAAGAACCAAAAAAGGAAACAAAATGAAAGAAATTTGATAATTAAACTTGAATAAAAGACATTTTCACATGAATTCATTTTTGAATTTAGCTGTGTCCCTCTATACACTTCACAGGTTGTCACTGTCTCCAAATCTATAATTATAACAAAGCAGATTTCTAGATGTCTTGCTAATGGGGATGAATAATCCAAAGACATAGATGCAGCATCATCAAAGTAAAGACTGGCCTGATAGTCACTCTCTCCTGAGATTCTCCCTTTTTCATTTCTTAGAAAATTATTTTTTTAAAAATTGTCATATCCCCTGTAAAAATTATGACTAATATTTACATATAAATAATGTCTTTAAAGATCAAGATTCTTATTAAAGGTTTCCAAGACTGTTGAATTTGTATGTTCAAATATCCATTGTTGTGTTGGAGATGAAGGATTGCACATGTTCATGAAGATTTTTCTATCACTTTCATTACAGTCCATGCAGCTGCCACTTACTGGGTGATAAAGTGTCTTGTCCTGAAGATGAAAGTTAAAATTAGTCTCACTACATGTACTGTTTTATTGTTTAAATAAGCTTTCTAAACAGATTTTGCATAAATAAATTTTTTCATATCAAAAGTCAATATATTATCCAACAGACTTTATTTGGAAACATTTTTTTTGCAAAAAAAGCATATTGTTAATTTTTTGAAATTATGACGGTATTTGCTCCATGAATCTCCAACGATCCATCTGTTAAACTACTGAAGTTCGTAGATGACACAACAGTGATCGGTCTCATTCGAGACAGTGATGGATCCGCATACAGATGGGAGGTTGAACAACTAGCCTCGTGGTGCAACCGGAACCATCTGGAACTGAACACACTCAAAACCGTAGAGATGGTGGTAGACTTTAGGAGAAACCCTTCCATATTTCCATCTCTTACAATACTAGACAACACAGTATCAATAGTAGAGACCTTCAAATTTCTAGTTTCTACTATATCACAAGATCTAAAATGGACACCTAACATCAAAAACATCATCAAAAAAACACAACAAAGAATGTTCTTTCTGCGCCAACTCAGAAAGCTCAAACTGACATCTCAAATGGTCAAAACTCAAAAGGATCTCCTGATTCAGTTCTACAGAGGAATTACTGAGTCTGTCATCTGCACCTCTATAACTGTCTGGTTTGGTTCTGCAACCCAACAAGACAGACACAGACTTCAGAGGATAATTAGAACTGCAGAAAAAACAATTGCTACCAACCTGCCTTCCATTGAGGATCTGTATACTGCATGAGTCAAAAAGAGGGCTGTGAAAATATTTACAAACCCCTCACATCCTGGACATAAACTGTTTCAACTCCTACCCTGAAAATGACACTATAGAGCACTGCACACCAGAACAACTAGACACAAGAACAGTTTTTTCCCGAAGGCCATCACTCTGCTAAACAAATAATTCCCTCAACACTGTCAAACTGTTTACTAAGTCTGCACTACTATTAATCTTCTCATCGTTCCTATCACCTATCACTCCTTCCAGTAATGACTGTATGACTGTAACTTTGTTGCTGGCAATCCTTATGATTTATATTGACTGTTTCCTAATACGATTTGATTGCTTATTTGTACCCTATGACTATCATTAAGTGTTGTACTTTATGATTCTTGATAAAGGTATTTTTTCTTTTATGTACACTGAGAGCATATGCATCAAGACAAATTCCTTGTGTGTCCAATCACACTTGGCCAATAAAAAAATATATTCTATTCTATTCTTCTGAACAACATATTATTAATAGCTCCTTTTATTTTTTTCTATTCTCTAAGCAAAAAATAAAGTATCATTCAAAATGTTACAAGATAATCACACCATTTGATTCAACTACATGTACTTACTTTTCGATATTTCCACAGCTGATTTCCTTTCATTCCATGACAGTCATAAAGGGTGACTGGGCTATTGTGGGAAATAGCATCAAAACAATATTTCTTTGCGTGTTGAGGGTCTCCTGGGCGGATATCCTCTCGCCAGCTGAATGTGAATACCTGTTTAATAAACATATGGTATCAGAAATAAATGAGAAAAAAAATCATATTTTTCTTCAGATACTTACTTAATTTTTAATTATTTTGGGGCAAGAAATTAGATATGTATCAGAATAAAAGACTGCCATTACGTGGTCAAAGATGAGCATATTAAGGTTTTGTATACTGCTACGAGTTTTTCAAACATTGTCTTTGTATATCATAGAGATGAATTATGCAATTGATGCCTTAGATGCCTTAAGTCATCAAAAAATGTCCTCTGCCACTTGACAGTCATAGACAGTCCTGTGGATTGGGTCATGGCCACTAAGATGGTCTATTTCAGCAATGATAAGAGTCGTGTAATTATGATTATCATTAAGAACAATTATTTTCCATTGTTTTGATGATATGCAGCATTTTGATTCAATATTTAAAAATGGTTTGGAGTATGTGCCAACACGAAAACACTGTTAAACCCACTGGCCCGGGGTGAAATCCAGCAGGTTCTGACAGGTTCTGGAGAACTGGTAGCGGAAATTTTGAGCAGTTCAGAGAACCGGTAGCGGAAATTTTGAGCAGTTCAGAGAACTGGCAAATACCACTGCTGGCGCCCCAGAGTGGGTGGGAATGGAGATTTTGCAATATCCTTGCCCCAGGAGTGGGGAGGGAATGGGGATTTTGCAATATCCTTTCGCTGGAGTGAGGTGGGAATGGAGATTTTGCAGTATCCTTCCCCTGCCACGCCCAGCAAGCCACACCACACCGACCAAGCCACGCCCACAGAACTGGTAGTAAAATTTTTTGGATTTCACCATTACATTGGCCTATTAGCACTCATTGGTCTGTGATAAATGATTTTACACTTTGTGACAGAATCAATCATTGTAATTCATTTTTCAAGAATAGCTGCTTTGAGATCCATGAAAGAATATTCTGCAAAGCCTTCATTGGTGAAATACTTAGTCATTTTTGAAAGACTTCTGAATTGTATTCATCTACATTTGCAAAGATTTACCAATTTCTAATGGTAAATGCTACAATGTAGGCAACATAAGTGTGCTTTATTGGTGTCTAGGTGGCATTTACTGCATGAACTAATCAAGACTTGAAGTGAAAGTGAAGTGAAAATGGCAGACGTCTGATAGGAGTTTTGATGTAATCTCTTGTCCATAACTGTATAGTAAAAATATCATCCATAAATCTTAGTTTTAGAAGACAATTTAGGGAGCAGGAATTGTGGAAATATTGTTCTAAATACTAATATTGCCATAATGTGATGACATATATCTTCCAAGTTAAAGTAATTATTAATTCAACTACTCTATGTACATTATGTGTATGTATGTATACTATGTGAACATAATACTATATTTACCTCTTAGTATTATATTTGATTTGATTGATTTTTTAATTTCTGCTTTTATTAGTTTATAACTTAAGATGGCAAACATTCCTGATACTCTTCCACCAATTTTCCCCACAACAACCCTGCAAAGTGGATTGAGCTGACAGAGTAACTAGCCCAAAAGTCACCCAGCTGGCTTTCATGCTTAAAATGGGTGGAACTAGTCTGATAAAGTAGGCAATAATATGAGGAATTTAAACTGATTTGTTACTACATTATTTAAAAGATCACAAAACTGTTCCATTAAAGAAGCTGATATATTATTTCAACATTTACATAAAATTTGTGACAAATTTTGAAACCTCAAAAATGTTTAGCACTCAATTATTTAGGACAGTTGAGTTGTGATTACTACCACTTATTTATTAGTTTTATTTTTTTAATTTTTATATTTGATTTTACCCTTTACAAATATATTTTGTAAAATATGTGTTTATTTTTGTTATTAAATTAAAGTGTTTGTTATTAATATTGTGTACTACATTTTTTAATTTACTGGATGATTTTATAAATTGCCAAGAATCATTTGAATATAGCAAGTATTCAGATAGCAAATTTAGTAAAATAAGTAAATACATAAATAAGTTCATTTTAAAAAATGCAATTACCTGCACATTGCTCCATGCAGCTTCTCCTCTACCTTTCACACAGGTTTCAACTCTTAGTGGTGAACCTAGGGCCCCATGCTTTGTATCTACACAAAGACTGGTCCCTACATTACGGATCTGAGAAACAAAATCAGAGATGAGGGCCGTTTAATAAGCAGCAGCTTTACTGGATGATTTTTGTGATGCAGTTCTTAGTTTAAAAATGCATGCAAAAATATGTATGCCAAGAAAAGTGCAATATGTTCAGATTTTATACAACCTTAAAAATAGCAAGAAACAGAAAATAATAGATTTACGATTGAACTGAATAACTGACTACATTTATTAAACTGACATGAATCAGAAATATCACAGAATCATTTATTTTTGAGCAGTGGTAGCGCAGTGGTTAGAATGCAGTATTGCAGGCTGACTCTGATTTCTGCCAGGACTTTGATCCTGATCGGCTCTAGGTTGACTCAGCCTTCCATCCTTCCGGTAAAATGAGGATCCAGATTATTGGGGGCAATATGCTGACTCTGTAAACTACTTAGAGAGAGTGCTGTAAAGAACTATGTAGTGGTATATAAGTCTAAGTCCTGTTGCGTTTGCTTTATTTCAAAACAGCTCTTGGGGATGACATATAAGCTTTGATAGTTCTCCTTAAGATTACAATTAAGGTTACCTTCTGTCAATTTACTCCTTCTAACTAAACCTTCAAAATCTTTCTTTGGTTCCTCCCCCCTGTATAATTTAAAGAGAGAGAAGAGGAACCCTGTATTACCATTCTGTGGGTGTTCTAATAGCCAGTCATCACAGAAACTAATATTGCAACTTCCTGTTGACATATATATATGTACTGTTCAATTCCTATAGGTAATTCTGTAACACTGAAATTAAAAACACATGCATTAAAACATGTTGACCAGCCTTGAGGAATGGAATCACAGGGACCAGAAAGTCTGCAGCTGTATGCTAAAGTGTAGATAAATGGGCTGAGTGACTTGAATAAACTAACCTCTCCCCAGGCAGCTGCTGGAGGTTCCACAGGTGGGTAGAACTTTCCCAAGTCCCAAGCAACTTCATTCATAAACCACTTGAAATTTTTGCAGTTGAGTTTAATACGAAGTTCTTTCTGAGCAGTCACATCCCCTGCAGACAGATGTCGATATTCGGGTCTCCTTTGATAAATGTATTCTGCATATTCGTCCATCCATACTTCAGCCACCCGTTTTAAGTTCTACAAGATTCCAATATTTTTGAATGAAAATAAAAATAAAAAAATATCTTGATAAATAGGAAGGAAAGGAAAATTTAAAAAATGGCTAATGGTAACGTCACGATCAGAACAACTAGTGTTAAGCAACTCTTCTCTACTTAATATTTCTTTACTATTGGCATATGCAGGAGACTGACTATATTGAAAGATTAAATAATGTACTTTAGATAGACACTGATCTCACCACAGTCTTTGGCTGATGTATATATTGCCAGCTTGACTCAAAGGCAATTCAAGATACACTATTTCATAATGAAATTATAAGACTGAGTAAATCCACTAAAACTGACTAAAATTTAATACTTAACTCTTCAACAGATATAATATTTTAAAGCTAGGCTTGTAATATAGGGCGTCAAGTAAGAGAATGTATAATATTTTTAAAAGTTATTAAAGGAATTTTCCCATTACTTCTTTTCCCACAAGAGGGAGCCTCTAACCACATTTTAAGATATGTTAATTTTGAACAGGAAGTAAAATATTGTTTAAAATGAATATTTACAAACTGAAAAGGAAATCTTGAATTTATAGGTAGCGACTACATTTCTCATTGGAGCATATTTTGAAATATTCTAAAAATTGGTAAGTTCTTAATTTTAGTTGTGCATATGAACGCTTAATAATGATAGGAATTTTGCATACGTTTAACAGTAGCTTCAAACCTCTTACTAATGCATTTTCCTTAACTTACTTATCTGCTGCTTACAGGGACATGATTTTTAAAATAAAAGCACAAGAATAGGTTTCCTGTGTTAATAATAACAATTCTTAGCACAGTTCAAATGGGTGATTTTTAAAAAAATGCTTCATTGTGAAGATATAAGAATGGCATGCCAAGATAGCTTCTTACCCTAGCTAAGCTGACTCCTGTTGGAACCTTATAAGGGACATATTTTCTATAAATGTGGCCAACTCGTGAACAAGGTATATCTTCCATGCGACCTCCGCACATCCAGACCTGTGAAATAGAGAAAGAATATTTACAATTCAGGTTTTTTTACTATGATGGGAATCAAAGCTTTTGAAAGCGGAGATAATATTGTTATTTCAGCAAAATACATTTAGACCTTATATATTGTTCTGTACCCTTTCAGAGTAGGGTATTGCGTCTAAAATTATTTAAGCCAACAGTGTATTATAAAGATATCAGGCTATAACACATACTCTAAACTAATTGGAATATAAGGTTTCTAATGCACAATTTGTCTTGTATCTGAAAATGAATAAACTAGTACTTTTAAACAAGCTTGCAGATTGCCGCTTAAGTAACATAACATAACATAACATAACATAACATAACATAACATAACATAACATAACATAACATAACATAACATAACATAACATAACATAACAACAGAGTTGGAAGGGACCTTGGAGGCCTTCTAGTCCAACCCCCTCCCAGGCAGGAAACCCTACACCATCTCAGTCAGATGGTTATCCAACATTTTCTTAAAAATTTCTTAAAAATTTCCAGTGTTGGAGCAAGTGTTAAAACAAGTGCATGTTTCTTCATTCTGCTATCGCCAGATGCTGTTTCCCATTGAAAATCTTATCCTACATCCATTATGGTGAACCTGTCGCATGCGGAGCCATCTCTGAGGGCACATGAGTCGTTGTCCTAGGTCAGCATGCATGCATGCCTCCTGCTGGCCAGCTGATTTTCAGGTCCCTGCAGCACATGTGGGAGACGCATGTGCATGCATGGAGGGGCATGGGGGAGTTGTGCGTACATATGGTGCGCCCCCATGGCCCATTTTTGGTCCCAGGAGACTTCAGGGAGACCTGCGGGGGTGTGTGGGTCACATGTGCATGTACAGGGGAGTGCGTAGGGAGGTCACAAGCACTTGTGCAGGGCACACGGGGGATTGCATTATGGGTATGGGCACACGCACAAGAGATAGTCACGCATACACATGCGCTTTTGGCACCTGAGGAAAAAAAGGTTAGCCATCGCTGTCCTACATGATGGCTTATATATGTTTGTTTTATTTAATATTAAGGTGAACTTTTCTTTTTGAAAATTTGACATTTTATAAATTTGAGAATTTAATGTAGTTAAAAAAACACTTAAGATGGTTCTTATAGGATCAGATTGGAATGAAAATTATTTTATTTCTAGGTCTATTAATGTCCCACTTGGTATTCCAAATTCATATTCAAAGCATGTAGTTTAAACAAAGAAACTACCATAACAGGAAAACCCCAAGATTTGGGAACATAAATCCTACATAGATCCACAATGTAGTTGTGGACAATAGCATTGGAGCAAAAAGATACTGGCTGGTTAGGGAATCTGGTGTATGGGTCCTTTCCCGTGTAAGGTTGAAAGTATTTAGGCAACGTTTCGACGAGGTCTCACTCGTCATCTTCAGGCTGGAGTTTTTGGCTTTGTTCTTATGTGAGCAAAGTGCTTTGCTCACATAAGAACAAAGCCAAAAACTTATTTGCCTACAGAAAGCCAGAAGGGCTAGTCTAGTGCTTAGGGGAATGTTCTTCACAGAAAGAATGCAGATCCAGAGATGGCGGCTCTTAGGAATCTTCCAGATGGCATTCTCTACAGGTCAAAATCAGACAGTGCCTCTTCTTCCAGGAGGTAATAGTATGTGGAAAAGAGCTTGGGAGACAAGGGGAAAAGCCTCAGCCAGAGTAAAATTCAGATTAAATGGCAATTTAGCTTGCAGAACAAGCCCACACTTAAACACCTATCTGCCATTAACCTCTAAACTAGGTGAATTATTTATAAGTTCATGCTAAAATATTACAAATCTCTTTACTTCGCTCTTAACTAGCTAAACTCCATGTTTTAAAAAAATGATTTCTACTGTTGATGTAGCACATATAAATATAATTTCAAAAGCAGGCTTCCTATTCATTTTTATTGCTGCTTTGATTCATTTTGTTATCAATATCTTTGTCTGATGGCAAATTTCATTATAAGAAAATGAGCAGTTCCTTAAAGAAGAAACCAGTAGAAATGAGTATCATGTTATATTACTGTAGAAAGAAAAAAAGCAAAAGGCTGAATTAAACATTACTGAAGAAAAAGAGCAAGTATCAGACAAACAGTAATTCTTGAAATAAGTCCCCTTTGTACCTTTCCACAAAGTAGCATGCTATTCACTGAAAAATTCAAAATTAATATTCTGTCTCACAAAATTGTTTGTGCCTCATAATCGGAAAGCTATCCTCACACAATATATTAGTCATTTTTTGACACCAATTCCTTTTTACACAAAAATAAACATTATAAACTGGTATTGGATTATATTGCAAAGGCAACAATACAAGGGATAAATATAGTAATAGAAGCTCTTATCTGAAAGTTTAGGAAATATAAATGAACAGGGTTGTTGTTGTTAGTTGCAAAGTCGTGTCTGACTCATCGTGACCCCATGGACAACATTTCTTCAGGCCTTCCTATCATCCCCCGAAGACCATTTAAGCTCACACCAACTGCTTCAATGACTCCATCCAGCCACTTCAATCTCTACCGTCCCATTCTTTTTTTGCCCTCATTCGTTCCCAGCATTAGGCTCTTCTCCGGTGAGTCCTTCCTTCTCATTAGGTGGCCAAAGTATTTGAGTTTCATCTTCAGGATCTGACCTTCTAAAGAGAAATCAGGGTTGATCTCCTCTAGAACTGAAAAGTTGATTGCCTTGCAGTCCAAGGGACTCACAGAAGTCTTCTCTAGCATCATAGTTCAAAGGCCTCAATTCTTTGATACTCAGCCTTCCTTATAGTCCAACTTTCACAACCATACATTGTAACTGGGAAAACCATAGCCTTGACTATAAACACTTGTTCGCAGGATGGTGTCTCAGCTCTTTAATATGTTGTCTAACTTTGCCATAGCTTTCTTCCCCAGGAGCAAACATCTTTTAATTTCTTGGCTATAGTCCCTATGTGCGGTGATTTTAGAGCCCAGGAAAATAAAATCTGTCACTACCTTTATTTCTTCCCCATCTATTTGCCAGTAATTGAGAGGGCCAGGAACCATGATCTTAGTTTTCTTTAATGTTGAGTTTCAAGCCAACTTTTGCACTCTCTTCCTTTACCCACATCAGAAGGTTCTTTAGTTCCTCTTCACTTTCTACCATTAGAGCAGTGCTTCTCAATTATTTTCTGTCATGCCCCCCTAGGAAGAAGAAAACATTTTTCGCGCCCTCCGCGCGACTGTAAATAGTATTATTTAAAAAAACTTGTTTGCCAAGGTCAAACGCGCCCCTCTTTACGGAGCCTCGCGCCCCCCCTGGGGGGCGCGCCCCACTATTTGAGAAGCACTGCATTAGAGTGATATCATCTGCATATCTGAGGTTGTTATTTCTCCCGGCAATCTTAATTCCAACTTGTGATTCATCCAGCCCTGCCTTTCTCATGATGTGCTCTGCATATAAGTTAAATAGGCAGGGCGACAGTATACAGCCTTGCTGCACTCCTTTCTCAGTTTTGAACCAATCAGTGGTTCCATGTCCAGTTCTGTAATACTGTATCTCTAAAATCTGTTTTTAGCAGTTTTACTGTAATCGTACCAACTGGCAAAATGGCATGTAATGCTTTAATTTTGTTTTTAATGCAACTGACTATAGTTGAATGCAGCTTTCTAGTTAATTATTCTTAAGTAAAACTATATTTTTGAGGTCATCATACAAGGGACTAAGCTGATTTATACAAGAACAAGAATCAAAGATGGTAAATTGGTATATCTTGACAAGAAATTATAAATCAGGATAAGGTTGCAAGTCATAGTTGTACAATAACTGTTGTTCTGTGTCAATGTTTCCCAACTTTGACAATTTTCAAAGAGGGGGAATTCTAAAAGCTGCCAGATTTGGGAAACAGTGTTCTACTTTATTATGTGGTTTAGAATAAGTCATATAATATAATTTTCTTTTTTTAGCCATTACTATTATTCAAACCAGCTTTTGGAAGGGTAGGATCATGAAACTGTCTTTACCCATTTAAAAGTCTGGGGACGGATCTTTGCTGTAGGAAAACCAAGCAAAGCGAATAGCAAACAGAACTCAGAGAACCTATTTCTCTTGCTACATATAGCCCAGTATTCATGGTTGAGGCAAAATAAGAAGCGAAAGAGAACATGATTCTGATTCTTTTGTTTTTCTTATGTTAAAACTGACAGATCTTTTTTCCTAACAGGTGTCTGCATTAAATAATATGAATTCTAGCTCATCTTGTTCTTATTTTCCTATTTTTCAAAAGATAATGATTCTAAGATTAGTACATTTGTTCAATATATCGTAGGACATAAGAGGAAGACAATAAACATGTATTCCTTCCTTATTTTCTAGACGTCTCTCAAGACTTCACTTTGTCATTGGTCTGGGGGATTCAGGGAATCGGTGAATTCTTGAAGTGGCTCCATTGCTGATCAAATTTCTAGTGTATATTTTTTTTTAAAAAGTTTAATGTGATTGTGTTTGACATGTTTATTATTTTTTATTTCTTTAACTGTACAATACGCAGAATGGGCACTCATATAAATTTGATAAATAAATAAACATATCTTAATACTGATTTCTCTTGGAGTATTAATATATGGTTAATGAAGAAATCAAATTAATAGAAAACTTTCCAAGATATAATATTTAAAATGTATTTATTAATTATTTATTAATTATTTCAATTTCTATACTGCCCTTCTCCCGAAGGACTCAGGGCGGTTTACAGCCAACTAAGAACAACAAATATAAAAATTAAAAACAAATTTAAAAGATTAATTTAAATAGGCTGAAAATTCTAAAAACTATTAAAAACCCCCATTAAAAAACTATTAGGCCAGTCCTGCACGATGAAATAAAAGAGTCTTCAACTCACGGCGGAAGACCCGGAGGTCAGGGAATTGGCGTATCCCTGCGGGTAGCTCGTTCCAGAGGGCTGGAGCCCCCGCAGAGAAGGCCCTCCCCCTGGGGGTCGTCAGTTGACATTGTCTGGCCGATGGCACCCTGAGGAGATCCCCTCTGTGGGAGCGCACTGGTCGATGGCAGGCTACCGGTAGCAGCAGGCGGTCCCGTAAGTAACCCGGTCCTAAGCCATGGAGTGCTTTAAAGGTGATAACCAACACCTTGAATTGCACCCGGAAGGCAACCGGAAGCCAGTGCAGCCTGTGCAGGATAAGTGTTATATAGGAGCTTCGAGCCGCTCCCTCAATCACCCGCGCGGCCGCATTCTGGACCAGTTGAAGCCTCCGGGTACTCTTCAAGGGGAGCCCCATGCAGAGAGCGTTGCAGTAATCCAGGCGGGAAGTATATAGAACAATCTTCAATGATTTTGTACAGAAATGCTGTAGCATTATGATTCAACCAGCAAGCTAAGCAGGATCACCTGGGATAGGTATCCTATGAAAATGCTGATAGTTGGTGGGTATTATCAACTTCTCACATAAGATTTTCTCCATTTACATTCGAAAGTACTGAAAGAATTAAATGTAGGTTATTCCAGAATTATTTCCTCCAAAAAATCCTTATAATTTTTATCCTAAAATCATTTCACATATAAAAAAATTAAAAGGGGGGATGTCAACCTTTCATATTTTTATTTTATTTAAACATTTTTATTTCTGCAAAGTATTGCTTTGCTGAGATGTTGCAATGTTTCCTTCAAGTATAAATTCCCTAATATAGAAATCTGAAGCAACTTTAGAGAAGACAGCTATACTTGGTTTTATTAACAACTTTTTTTTAATGAAGTATAAGAAAATCAAATTTAGGAGCAAAAAATACAACTGACTATAAGAAAAATTACTTTAAGGATGTGTTTACACAACACACTTGCACAGTTCAGCAACTGTTTAAGCTGTAAATGCAATTATGAATGTACTACGTACATTTGTGTTTTATGAATCCAATCTAAAAGTCATTAAGCAACAATGTGCCATCGTCAGGGACTACATGGGCATATTAACAGTGGGAGAAAGTGATCCATAAATAGATTGAGGACTGGCTGAAGATAAACGTTAAATTGTAATTTTAAAAAACCCTTAAAACTGTTTAATACAAAGTTGAAAGAAGAAAATAAGAATGATGAATTGGAGCATCCTGCCTTAGGTCTGGGTATTTATGGAACTGCCTATAACCGACATCATCTATCACAAATATATATTCTTGATTATGTTTTTGACTGGAGTACATCAAAGGTAGTACAAGAAATAATCACGACAATGATAGTCTTTTTTTGACTCAGACTTTCAAGTACTTATTTGTCTTCATGCCTGTAGAGTTTAATCTTCACCCCAATAATTGAGGGACTACCAACCAACAATGGAAATAATGTTGGAAAAACCAAGGCAATTTCTCATAATATTCATAGTGATTGTCAGCTGGAAGTTTTGTAAATTTCTAAGAGAAAAATGAGTTGATGGCAGTGAGTTTTTTTCTTCTGAAACTGATAATTGTTGCTTGTGAAGCAACAGCAATGATCAAATTCTAAAAAGATTGTTTTTGTTCCTCATCACAGATTCCTTAGAGTGGTAGGAATTGTCTTGGAAAATGGATGGTCAGTTTAAGATCTCAACATTACTTTAAAAAGATAGTCTGTTTCACTAGACATGAGGACACATGTATGTGTGAACCAAATGATTAAATATTTTCCTTGCAAGCTTTGAATTGTTATTGTGTCTTAAAATGAATTTTGCCACCTATCCACCAACATTAGCATCCACCATGTGAATTTGAAATAATTTTTAAAAGCAATATTGACTCGATAATCCATTAGCACTCTCTATTTAATGTTTGCCAGTGGTATTTTATGATAGAAAATTCTTTTATTTCCCCCCCTCCCTCCCCAGTAGTTTCCAGAGATCTTGAACAGAGGGAGCTTCAGTAGGGGATCAGAGAAAGGCAACTGTGGAAATGAGAAGGCATCTTTATAAAAAGGTTGGGAGTTCTGCACATGTATCCCATCTCCTCCTTGAAAGGATAAGGGTGAACCTTTCAGCCTCCTTTTCTATTATGGGTGCTTGATGGTATTAAGGGGAAAAATCCTCTTATCATTTTGCTTCTTAAAACCTGACTAAAGCCCACATTTTTGACCAAAAATTTAGTTAATTTAAAAGATTTGTATGATCTCCCATCTTAAACAGAACTATGGGTGGCTCACAATAATAGAGCTTATGGGGATGACCTACCAATGAAGAAAATCCTGACCTACCTACAGTAGTTGAATCTTTGGATGAAGCAATAAGTTGAGAGAAACAATACTGGAAAGTCGATATATCAAGTAATTACTGTATATTAATGCTGCTGGGTAGTTCATTGGGTACCTGAAGTAGTTGATTACTTCGAGGTTCTTTGAGGACCTGGAAGAATTAAAGTGTAAAATGAACGTGGTTTCAGAAAGTGGAACTGGATCAAGCCACTAGTAGTCTATGTAAGATTTGTGATTTTCTTGACGATGAAGGTGAACTATAAGAACTGCTATTCACTTGATAAAAACTGGTTCAGCAGAAAGGGTCAAAGTTAGTACTTGGTACTAGTAGAAACAGCTGTCAGTTACAAAAGGTATTGTGATTGAGAATTGAAAGTATAATCCTGAAGGCAAAGTAGATCTATTATAAAAACAGGGTAGATGCTGAAGAATATAACTGTGAATTTTTAGAGAGAAATGGAAATTTGGCGTTAAATACAGATGGCATATTTTCAATTGATGTTTTTGTTCTGCTGCTCCCTTTCAAGTATAGCTTTGTGATATGCAACTAAGCAAATATACATTCATATATAAACTTACTTCTGCTTGTTACAATCAAGTTATACATTTTAATATTTAAATTATTTTTCTTGTTTCTTTGTATCCTTATCCATTTGAACAATAACATGCTATTCATTTCCTGAAGGAGAAAGATTTGAATTAATTAGATTATTCAATTTTTATTACTTTATAAGGAACTCAAAGTGGCAAATATACTTAATATTCCTTCCTCCTGTTTTTCCCACAACAATAACCTTAAAAGGTGGGTTGAGATGAGAGAAAGTGACAGGCTCTTATGACTAGAACCTACAGTCTCCTGGTTTCTAGGCCACCACTTGAACCACTACATGAAACTGGCTCTGTTTTAGAATATTAATAGTGAATACTGTGTTTTAAAATAAACGAGAGTTTTTCTTCCCCAATATATAAGATAATTCCTAAAGGTATGGATTAGGTATCCACATCTGACTACAGCATTGTCACAGTCAGGTTCTTCCTATTGGCTATGTAGCAGGGGTGAAATCTAAAAATTTCCCCCACCGGTTATGTGGGCGTGGCTTAATTGGTGGGCGTGGCTTGGTGGTCAGATGGCTGGGATGGTTGGGCGTGGCCAAGAACAATAAATAATAAAAATAATAAACAAAGTATAAAAAAACAATAAGAGGTACTAAAAACCAACTTTCACACTTTACAGACACACAACACAACACAACACAACTGACTCACACATAATGTAAAAGCAGCTGCACTTCACATTTCACACAGCCACAAAAAGCTCAAAAACCAACTTTTACACTTTACACACACACAACACAACACAACTGACACACACACACACACACAATACCACATACAGCTTTCTGAGATTTTGTGTGTTTGTGTAGTTAGAGTGAAACACTAAAGAAACATACCAAATCTCAGAAAGCTGCACAAATATTTTATTTTATTATTTTATTTTATTTTATTTTATTTTATTGTGGACTTCAATTCCCAGAGTTCCTCAGCTAGCAAAGCCAGACAGCATTAATCACTCAGTGATGAAATAAATTAGCTAAGTTTAGATTAGTTCTGTCTGGTGCTGAAAGCGAAATTGGAGCTTTCCGGCTGCGAGAAAAGCCATGAGGTCGATCAGTAATAAGGTAAGTGCCTTAGAATCTCTTAAAAGGAGGTTTTCTACATGTTTACTACAGAAAACATGTTTTTTAAGGTTCTGCTGATGAGGAACTCAGGTGAGATCCCCAGAGTAGCCTTTAAATTTTTTTTTTAAAGTTTAAAGTCTCTGCCGATCTCAGCTGAGGGGCGGGATCCTCAAAGGCATTTTTTTTAAACATTTAAAGGCATGTTTCGGCTGAAGCAAAACCGGCTTTTAAAAGTAAAAAAAAAAACCAACCCTCTGCTGATGGTGCGGCTCAGCAGAGGCGGGGGGGGGGGGCGTGGCCAGGGATTTTTGCTACCAGTCCTCTGAACCAGCAGCCGCCATCACTACCTAATCGCGCGAGCCGGTCCGATCCGGGAGCATTTCACCCCTGCTATGTAGGTCCCCTGACATCATTCATAGATGCTTCAATGATGATACTATATCAATAGGAATGACTGGTATTTAAATACATAAACTCTGCATTAGGTGTCTTCTGCCATTCTAAGTGCAATACAAATATTATCCAGCTGAACTGAATGAAAAAACACAAAAAAACTTAACACTTATTTAAATTTAAAAAAACCAACAAAGATTAAACCTGTAGAAATAAAAAACAGGGAAGTAGATTTAAGTGCAGATACATATTTGAATAAGACTGCAACAAATTGAATGTTAAAAGAGGAAAGAAAGGAAAGAAAGACCGAAAATGAGCTGTCTGGAAAAAGTAGATAAGGATTTAATTTCTAATTTTCCCTTCTTTATACTGACTTTTAAACATTAAAACCCCCCTTAAAAACCATACTCTGTGTAAATCTACTCTTTACTTTCAGTAAAATCAGGAGCTTAGAATCACCACTCTTCCATAGCATAGTTCTTTTATTTGTCTTATTCAGATATTTTTATTTATTTTATTTTATTTATTTTGTCACAACAATATATATAAGCATCACATAAAAAGATTATATAGTATATAAACATATATATGAGGTAATATAACGAAGTATAAGCATACAGAAGAAAAAAGAAACAAGCAAACAATAGGACAGGGCCCATCTTGAGGACGGGTTTTGGAACCCCGAGAGGTGGCATGCCAAGAATAGGAGACTTAGGGTATTTTTAATTAACTGTTTTAACCGATTTTTTAAGGGGAGTTTTAATGGGAATTTTATGGGGAGGATGAAAATTGACGGGTCTGGGTTGGGGGGGGGAAGGGGAATGGGTGGGGAGGGAAACCCGTTGGGGAGGGAGCCAAGTCCAATGTGCGTTCGCGGCATTAAGTTACGTCCGAGGGAGGTGGGGGGAGGGTTTCGTTCCAGCTTATCAGGGTTGTGCTATTGACATGGTAAGTGGGAGAGGCAGATATGGCGGAAGAGGGGAGCACATCAGGTTTTGGGAGTACGCCCTCGCTATTTAAGAGTGATCGTGTGCTCCGGCCCCCCTGCTTCTTCCCATTCCCCAGGTGGCCAGAGTACTCGGGACTTGGGCCTCCGGCTGATGTTATGCAATGCAAGGTCCGTGGTTAACAAAGCCCCCCTGATCTCAGATCTAATTCAGGAGGGGACCACGGACATTATGGGCATTACAGAGACCTGGTTGGGCACGGAAGGGGGGGTTCCCCTAGTGGAGATGTGCCCACCAGGTTTCCGAGCATTCCATCAGCCAAGGGCCCAAGGTAGGGGCGGCGGGGTGGCGGTTATTATTAATGAAAGCCTGGAACCGAGGGAGACCACTGTGCCTCAGATAGCTGGTTGTGAATCCCTCTATGTGAAGTGGAGTCGTAGGACTCAGGTGGGCTTGTTGATCACGTACCTGGCTCCTTGCTGCATGACAACAGCCGTGCCCGAGCTGTTGGAGTTGTTGGCCGGGTTGGCAGTTGAAACCCCTAGACTGTTGGTCATGGGGGATTTCAACTTGCCATCAGCTGGCATGGCATCCTTGACGGCTCGGGAGTTCATGGCTTCCATGACGGCCATGGACCTGACTCAATTAGTGGACGGCCCTACCCACATCGGGGGAGGCACTCTAGATCTGATTTTTGTCTCTGGCCAGTGGGCAAATGATCTGATTTTAAATGATTTAGTTATTGAGCCTTTGTCATGGTCAGATCATTCTCTTCTTCGTCTGGACTTTCGGACCGCTACTCATCACCGCAGGGAGACGGAACCAATGCGTTGGTTCTGTCTCAGGCGCCTGATGGACCCAGAGAGGTTCCTGATGGAGCTTGGGCCGTTTCCTGAGAACCTGGCCCGCGACACAACTGAAGAAGTAGTCGCGGCTGGAGCTTTGGACCGTGTCGTGCCTTTGCGGCCTCTGACCCGGCGTAGATCTCAACCAGCCCCTTGGTTCTCCGAGGAGCTGAGGGAGATGAAACGCCGGAGAAGACGCCTAGAGAGTGCCTGGAGATCCAGCCGTTCTGAGGCTGACCGGACACTAGTTAGGTCCTATAGTAAGACCTACCTAGTGGCATTGAGGGAAGCAAAGCGTTCTTACGTTTCCTCCCTCATTGCGTCGGCAGATAACCGCCCGGCCGCCCTGTTTCGGGTTACCCGCTCTCTCCTTCAACAGGAAGGGTGGGAGGACCCATTACAAGGGCGTGCTGAGGAGTTTAACGGTTATCCATACGATAAAATTGTTCAGCTTCGGGAAGGATTGGATCAAAATTGGGTAGATCCAGGCGAGAGTTTCGAGACTCGTCTTGTTGAGACCGTTTGGGATAGTTTTGACCCTGTGACTCCCGAGGACATGGACAGGTTACTGGGAAGGTTGAATGCCACCACATGTTTACTGGACCCGTGTCCCTTCTTGTTAGTGCTGGCCACGCAGGAGGTAACACGACACCACAAGGACACCACATAAAGGGGTACAAAAAACATACGATACGGCATAATTCTATTCATCACATCTGAAGTTTTCTTCTTCTTAGGTTTCTTTTGAGCACTATACCGTAAGCCTAGTACCAACCCCAGAATTGGTACTAGGCTGGGATTACAAATGCTTCTTTGCAGGAGGGGTCTTTCCGCTGCCTTGAAAGAGGCGGTGGTGAGACCTCTCCTCAAGAAGCCTTCCTGGACCGGGATGCCTTATGCACGGTCACTCATGCTCGTGACCTCTCGCTTGGACTATTGCAATGCTCTCTATATGGGGCTCCTTGAAGAGCACCGGAGACTCAGTTAGTCAGAATGCAGCTGCGGCTGACTGTTGAGGAAGCAAAGCGTTCTTACGTTTCCTCCCTCATTGCGTCGGCAGATAACCGCCCGGCCGCCCTGTTTCGGGTTACCCGCTCTCTCCTTCAACAGGAAGGGTGGGAGGACCCATTACAAGGGCGTGCTGAGGAGTTTAACGGTTATCTATACGATAAAATTGTTCAGCTTCGGGAAGGATTGGATCAAAATTGGGTAGATCCAGGCGAGAGTTTCGAGACTCGTCTTGTTGAGACCGTTTGGGATAGTTTTGACCCTGTGACTCCCGAGGACATGGACAGGTTACTGGGAAGGTTGAATGCCACCACATGTTTACTGGACCCGTGTCCCTTCTTGTTAGTGCTGGCCACGCAGGAGGTAACACGACACCACAAGGACACCACATAAAGGGGGTACAAAAAAACATACGATACGGCATAATTCTATTCATCACATCTGAAGTTTTCTTCTTCTTAGGTTTCTTTTGAGCACTATACCACGTAAGCCTAGTACCAACCCCAGAATTGGTACTAGGCTCCGGGGGATTACAAATGCTTCTTTGCAGGAGGGGGTCTTTCCCGCTGCCTTGAAAGAGGCGGTGGTGAGACCTCTCCTCAAGAAGCCTTCCCTGGACCCAGCTGTTTTAGGAAATTACCGTCCAGTCTCCAACCTTCGTTTTACGGCGAAGGTTGTAGAGAGTGCAGTGGCACGTCAATTACCCCAGTACCTGGATGAAACCGTCTATCTAGACCCGTTCCAGCCCGGCTTCCGGCCCGGATACAGTACGGAGATGGCTTTGGTCGCGTTGGTGGATGATCTCTGGAGGGCCAGGGATAAGGGTTACTCCTCTGCCCTGGTCCTATTAGACCTCTCAGCGGCTTTCGATACCATCGACCATGGTATCTTGCTGCGCCAGTTGGAGGGTCTGGGAGTGGGAGGCACCGTTTATCGGTGGTTCTCCTCCTACCTCTCTGACTGGACGCAGACGGTGTTGACAGGGGGGCAGAGATCGACCCCGAGGTGCCTCATGTGTGGGGTGCCGCAGGGATCGATTCTCTCGCCTCTCCTGTTCAACATCTATATGAAGCCGCTGGGCGAGATCTTCAGTGGTTTTGGGGTGAGATACCAACTGTACGCTGATGATACGCAGCTGTACTTTTCCACCCCAGGCCACCCCAATGAAGCTATTGAAGTATTGTCCCAGTGTCTGGAAGCCGTACGGGTCTGGATGGGGAGGAACAGGCTCAAGCTTAATCCCTCCAAGACGGAGTGGCTGTGGATGCCAGCACCCCAGTACAGTCAGCTGCAGCTGCGGCTGACTGTTGGGGGCGAGTCATTGGCCCCGATGGAAAGGGTGCACAACTTGGGCGTTCTCCTGGATGGGCGGTTGTCTTTCGAAGACCATTTGATGACCGTCTCCAGGAGAGCTTTTTATTAGGTTCACCTGATTCGCCAGTTGCGCCCCTTCCTGGACCGGGATGCCTTATGCACGGTCACTCATGCTCTCGTGACCTCTCGCTTGGACTATTGCAATGCTCTCTATATGGGGCTCCCCTTGAAGAGCACCCGGAGACTCCAGTTAGTCCAGAATGCAGCTGCGCGGGTGATAGAGGGAGTGGTTCGGAGCTCCCATGTAACACCCATCCTGCGCAGACTGCACTGGCTGCCTGTTGTCTTCCGGGTGCGCTTCAAGGTATTGGTGACTACCTTCAAAGCACTCCTTGGCTTAGGACCAGGATATTTACGGGACCGTCTACTGCCATCTTCTATCTCCTAGCAACCGGTGCATTCTCACAGAGAGGGACTCCTTAGGGTGCCGTCAGCCAAGCAATGTCGACTGGCGGCCCCTAGGGGGAGGGCCTTCTCTTTGGGGGCTCCTACCCTGTGGAATGAACTTCCCCCTGGACTTCGTCAACTATCCGACCTTCGGACCTTTCGCCGTGAACTTAAAATCTATTTATTCCATTTAGCTGGACTGGCTTGATGTTAAAAATTTTTAATTTGCTTTTATGGGTTTTAAATTTTTGTAAATCTTATAGGGTGTTATTGTATTTTAAATTTTTGGCCAATTGAATAAGTTTTTTAAGGGGTTGTTCTTAATATTATATGTATTGTTCTTTTTGTATTTTATTTTGGCTGTGCACCGCCCTGAGTCCTTCGGGAGAAGGGCGGTATACAAATTAAAATATTATTATTATTGTTGTTGTTGTTGTTGTTGTTATTATTATTATTATTATTAGTTGTCAATAGTATGTATCTGGGGGTGCAGGTCTCTCCACACATCATCTTTACTGAAGCGTGCAAACCATTGTCTGCATTTCCTATATCAGATGAGGAGAGCACATCTTTAGCCTTCTGTCCTGGCCACTTTTTACAGGTGCATGATTGAGAGCGTTTTAACAAATTACAACAATGTTTGGTTTGGTAGTAGCAGTGCCTCAGATAGAAAGTCCATACAGAGAGTGGTAAGGACAGCCAAGAAGATTTTAGGAAGCTTGCTTCCCATTATTCAGGAAACTGTTTATAAGCGCTATGTGCCTAGAGATCAAAGCATTGTTAGAGATACCACATACCCACTTTATGGTCTGTTTCTGTTGCTCCCCTTTGGGAGGAGGTTTCAAAGTATTTCTAGCAGGACTTCCAGATTCTGTAACAGCTTTGTTCCCTATGCCATCTGTCTGGTAAACTTGCAAGATCGTTTTTCTCGCCATGTATGTGTATACATCCAAACTAGACTGTGTTGTTTCTCTGTGCCATATAATATATGTAGGTATGTGGCTATTAGCATATTTATTTATTTATTTATTTATATTCTTGACATGTTTAGGTAGTGTATATTGGAGGTGGTGACCCTTTGAGAGCTGTATGCAATAAAATTTAATTTTAATGTATGCCGATTAGTGTAAGGTGACAATAAAATTATGCTAAGTCTAAATTAACTTGATCCTTTCTTTCTTGTTTTCTTTTTTCTTTTTTTCTTTCATCTATCAATGCATATTAATTATTTTTGATCGTGACTAAATCAAGTTTGAAGAGGATAATGAACATAAACTTACTAATAAAAATAACTTACCCTAAGGAGAATGTTAACTAGGACAAATAACTGAATAATTTGGCTTAACACACGTTGCAAATTTGGTCTTTAAAATACAGAAAACATTATTTTGGAAGTTGTCCAAACTTAATTTATTCTGTTCTTCAGTGGCTGATTTTTTGGGGTCGTTTTATATGTCAATGAATCCTTAAAACAAGATGTAGTTTAAAAAATAAGGGTTTTTTGTTATAATTTCATCAAAATGGTGACTTCTATCAACCGCAGTTGAATGCATTAATTGATTTTAATTTCTGAAAGTATACCCTTTCAATTAAATATCATTTTCTATTGCACAAAGGAAGAGAAATAGAAAGGACTTAACTGGGATTAATTAGAGTGAATATAACCCACCATAAATTATCATTTCTGGCATGAAACAAAACTCTTTGAAATATTGTGTGTAACTAGTCAAATGAATAAAGTAGCTTTATTTCCTGAATATCAAGCAGTGAATATCTACTCTAGCATTTCAGAAACAAAAAACTTTCCCAGGAACTGTCATCACTCTTGGGAACTACTGTTTTAGAAAAGGTCCAACTAGAAATGATGAGTGTTGTTTGTACCTCTCCCACAGAGAACTACACTGTTATACCGGTTCTCTATACACAATAGTAAAATGGATAAATGGAATCAAAGGGGAAACAAGAAACCCCCAGTATGTCTTTATTACTGTTTTTGGAGATAAACAATGGGAAGAACATTTCATTTATTACATATTAATTGCCAAATCAATGTAGTTTGATAGAATCCTAAGAACACTAAGCAGTTTATATTCAGAAAAACTATTCAGACAAAACAGAAGACAAGAAATTATAATTATCAAGGGAGCTACATCTTGTTGTTAGCAAGACTGAATTATCTACAACAGTGCAATGTTTTTGCTAGTCTCCCACTGGATTCATGCTGAAATTGTCTCTTCAAATGGATAAAGGACTTATTAAAGTAGACATACTATTAATTTTCTGAAGTAAAACACAGAGCAAAGAAAAGTAATATTTGTAAAATATTTATATTCTTAATTAAATAATGATGTTTGTCAAACCAATAGTTAACTTTCAGTAACTAATAAAGTAGGTTAATAGTAATTACATTTATTATAAACAAGTAAATTTACAAATCATACAGACCAATTCATCTATTAAAATATTTATCTGGTATTTAATTGGTTACTTCCCAAAGCTATTTATCTTTAATGTAAAACAGTGATAAGAATTTAACCATTTGCTTGAACTTAGCCTTCCTTTACAAATATACTCTTATTAGTCAGTGGATCAGTGATACATGAAAAAACTCTCTAAAGTGAAGTAATAATATGAATATTATTTCATTTCCATGATGACTCAAACACTTACTGCTTTAAAACCATGATTAATAGTAAAAGTACACCAATATGATTTCTTACCGTATATTTAGATAACATGCTCACTCAGAAAAAAAATTAAATAGCAAATGTGCTACAGTTAGTTCCTGCACATATCCATTGGCTTTTCCATGGATGAACAAAATACTGTATTTTATGCCACCTGGCTCTTTCACACTATTTTGCACTGCCATAAAACACCCAGAGTATATTCAAGGTTTGTAATAGATTAGTTTATGGTTAGATAATGTGTTCTAATTGCATTGCTTAAAATTTAGACAATACAGTTAACTATAAACCAGTCACAGATGAATAATTTACCACTCTGTGAGAAGAGCCGAGGGAACATGTGGAAGGTGAGTGGAGTGGTGTGGTATGGAACAGAACGGAACGGAACGGAGCGGAACAGAACAGAACACTTTATTGGCCAAGTGTGATTAAACACACAAGGAATTTCTCTCAAATAAGCTCTCAGTGTACATGCAATTGCATTATTACAAAGTAATAATAATTATAATAATAGCAAAGGATAACAATTATAACAATGATACCAATAGAAAAGGTAGTGGAACAGATGAGAAGGATAAAAGTAATGTAGCAATAGTACATGGAAATATACTTAAACATAAGACAGAACTATGGAAATTAAGTGTTCAGCAGAGTGATGGCACAAGGAAAAGAACTGTCTTTGTCCCTAGTTATTTTGGCATGTAATGCTCTATAGCAGTGTCTCAAAGGGAGGAATTGAAATAGTTTATGTCCAGGATATGTGGGATCTGTAGATATTTTCTCAACCCTCTTTCTGACCCATGCAGTATACAGGTCCTCAATGGATGGCAGGCTGGTTGAAACAGTTTTTTCTGCAAACCTAACTATCTATTGGTTATCTGTACCTATCTTATTTGATTGCTATACAAAACGACACAGTTATAGAAGAATGAATCACAGATGTAGTATTTAAGATATTTACCATTTATCCATGTTTTGTTAAGTATATTACCCAAATGAAATACACCCGGTACACTGTGTCCATTAAGACATAAATAATACTTTGGCTTAGGAACAAGGATGAAGTATTTGTTAAGACTTTTTTTTCCTGTAGCGACTGAGTACTCACAATTCTATTCTTACCTATCAAACCAGAGCTCAGTTGGCATTTAAAAGTGACAATCCTGGTACACTTAACTAATTTAGCCTGATCTTTATGTAAAACATTTAGTTTCAGGAAAATTGACCTCTCATATACTAATAATCAGATACCATAAATTAGGGGTCATTAGGCAATTCAACAGAAGCATTCGATTCGTAACAAGATTTTTAATTATTTTAACAAGTATTTTTAAATTGCTTAAATTCGTCTTTTTTCAATAATTTTATATATACAAACAAGTTTTTTTTAACCAAGTCATACTCCATCAAAATATTATACAATATCTTTTCAATAACTCACCTTAAATGATATTTCATACTGCTCTCCTCCCCATATTTCTAGGCCTGCATCATATCCTCCAAGTTCCCAGAACCATCTTCTATCAACTGCAAACAATCCTCCAGCCATAACTGGAGACCTTAAGAGAAAAATTAAATTCCATATTATAAATATTTAAATGAAGTCTGCCCAAATTATATGTACAACTTTCACATTGCATTTCACTTCCCACTTTGGCTACTTTGCACTTTGATTACAATGTCATTTATATTATACAGCAACTTCTGGAACAGAAGAGGAACTTTGGGGGAAGTCAAAGAAACTATAGGAATCTGATATTGTTAACAACCTGATGCCAAAGAGATGCTAATAAACAGGCTGGATGATTCTTGCAAGCCTGTTCAGTAACTGTTTGACATCACTTATGAGATTTTATGGTATCATTTTCTTCCCAAAGTAGAATGGGTAAAGATTGTGCCTAGATGAGGACAGAAGTTTGTTCCTGCTAACTTGGTATTTGTGGAATGGAGCCTTTAAGATACAGAGTTGAGGCCAGAAGAGTGAATAGAATAGAATAGAATAGAATAGAATAGAATAGAATAGAATAGAATAGAATAGAATAGAATAGAATAGAATTTTTATTGGCCAAGTGTGATTGAAAAGAAGAGGAATATCTTATCTGAAAACACACATGTTAAAACATCTAAAACAAAACATATTAAAATGAAGGATAGAAAAAATTTAGAACAGTTATTGGTATGACAGTTGAAAACAAACCTAGAAAAACCAGTCGCATGAAGTATGTGAGGAAAAGGGGAACGTAATCAAGAATTCTTTAAGCTGTAGAAGTTGTTGAACAAGTTATATACAGGTGCACACCTAGAAAAACTAATGTTCAGAATTTTTTCTATAAGAAAATAAAGATTCCTCAGGGTAAAAAATCTATATTGTTCTTTTTATCACCACTCTTTTTGCTTTTTTCTCTTTAGCAGCTTCATGCAGAAAAAGGATAATGTTGCCAGAACCTTGAAATGATTTTCTTCAGACTTAATTCAAATCAGAGTGGCATAAATAACTTTGAAAGATCCCTCAGAAAACTGGTATTCACTGATGGAAGAGAAGGCAACTATGTTTCAGAAAAGCCAAATATGTGCTATAGCAGAAACAACAGGAAACAGAATGGCAAGACCATGTATTCATAAAGCAGAGAAGAAAGCACTGAATCCGTTGAATGTAGAAAATTAGTGCCTCCTGAACTTTCAGAGAAGGAAGGACATAATAAATGGAGAAAATCACTGGAAAAAATAAAAAAATTAACAGCTAGATGCAGTTCAAATTTATTTTATATTAATAAATATAATGAAGCACATAACATATGAAGTACGTTATATAAAAAAGTGTTATAATGTATGTACACTGTTGATAGAGAGCCAATTTAGTGCAATGGTTAAAGCATCAGGCTGGGAATTGGGAGACTGTGAGTTCTAGTCTTGCTTAGGCACAAAGCTGGCTGAGTGACCTTGGGCTAGTCCCTTCGTCCCAGCCTCAGGAAGGAGGCAATAGCAAGCCACTTTTGAAAAACCTTGCTAAGGAAACTGCAGGGACTTGTCTAGACAGTATCCAAGAATTGATATGATTGAATGGAACTAAAAAAAGCTGTTGGTCCCCTCTTAGCACACAGAATTTGCTGACACAGTAGCTGGAACTGCAACAAGAAATGCAATTTCCAATATAAATATTGGAAAATGAAGTAGATGACAACATAACTGGCGATTAAACAACTGTAGATGTAAAACTGTAAGCATTAAAATACTTTATGTTTAACATTATTTTACTACATAAGATAAAACATAATTGTCCTTCCAACAGTGTATATACAGGCAGTCCTCACTTAAGGATGGTTCAGTTACCATGAAACACCCCCCCCCCAAGTTACTCATAACCCGTCCTTGAACTTACGACTGCTGCAGCCCCCCCCCTCCCCCATCACATAATCATATTTTGGGTGCTTGGAAACTGGATTTATAATCAGTTGCAATGTCCTGCAATCATGTGATTTGTGACATTTTTTGCCAGTTTCTGGGAAGAAATACCTATTTGGGAGAATATATTACTTAACAACCACTGTGACTCACTTTATAACCATAATAAAAATGGTTCTAAAATCAAATCAGATCACATGATGATCTGCTTAATGATTGCAGGGATTTAGTATATGACAAAACCTCCAGGGAGCTCTGCTCTTTTTGTTAAGGGAGGACTATCTCTATATTGAGATCACTGTGAATATTCTGAATTGAGATCACTGTATTTTAATATTTTGGATAGTAGCTGTGTAATCTTGTACTCAGCAAGAAATATTAGACCTTTATTTTTCAAAATTTCCCTCTTACAAGCACACAGACTGTAGCTGTAGAGATAGAACTCAGATCAAGGGAATTAGAAGAATTGTTGCTATACGTATCTGTACCTGAAAACCAGGTAGCATTTAACAACACCTACCACAAATGTACATACTTAATGGTATGTTCTTGACTGGGGTACATTCTTGACTACAGTAGAAGAAGGAAAAATGCCAGTGACAGTATTTTTGACACAGACTTTCAAACTCCTATTGTCTTCATACTTAGTAGAGAGTCTAACCTTCACCCCAATAATTGAGGGAATACCAACAGAAATGGAAATAATGTTTTTAGAAACAGAGACCACTTCTGGTAAAAGACTTTTGTGCCAACTGTATAGAAACAAAAGAGAAACCAATTTGAAAACAGGTGATTTTGATAACTGGAAGGGGATGTTATTTCAAGGAACAGTAGTCTATGATATAATTACATGATTTAATTTGTCCATTGTGTGACTGACCTTCATTTTTTATCTTTGTTGATTTCCTTTCTTTTTAGAGGAGAAAGAAAAAAGAACATGTAGCAATTATATCTGTCTGAAAACCTACAACCTCTTAGCTTGTTAAGCAAGTATTCACTTTGTCTCATGAACTCACTCAAAAGGGTCACTGGGATCAGGTTTCTGTAATTCAGGAGGAATTGGGATTCGCTTATAATACATCTCCCAGTCAAATGCTCCTCGCATTGCATCTCCAGCTTGTGTTTCATAGCCAAAATGGTCATGATCAATGACATCAATCATTGGACAAACAATAGTTTTGCGATTTCGAGCAATGCGGTCTGGGGAATAAAAAAAATGTATTTTATATTTTCATTTGTAACAATATAACACTCTTACAGAAGAACATAAAAAGAATCTTAGAAAAAGATCACAGGCAGTCCTTGGTTAATGATACTGATTGGGACTGGAATTTCTATCACTAAGCAATGTGGTTGTAAAACACACCACCATTGGATTGCATCGCTTAGTGCAACAATCCTGTCATTGTTGTCATTAAGCAAGGTTTGCAGATGGTTAATTGAAAATGTGGGTGCTTGGCAATCCATTTGCACTTAGCACCAGTTGCCAAGCACCCACAATCACAAGATCACCATTTACAACCTTCCCTTCTGGTTTTCCCTTTCAGTGGGGAGGCTGGCAGAAAAGGTTGCAAGTTACTGGAAAAGTGTCTCCATTTGTGTCCTTTTCCTCACCTCCTGTGTTTCCATTGGCTATTCACTGACCCTGTGCACCCTTTAGCCCTCACTGTATCTATCTTGCAACTTTGCACAGCCTCCCCAACCCGTCCAGTGTTTGTCATGCATCTTCTTGTATCTTCGTACATCCTTGACCCATGTAGTGCCTCTTGCACATTCCCTTGCACCAATAGTGGGTTTCAAATCCTGTCGCTACCAGTTCACTCGTGGACATGCTCACTCACGCGTGATGCTTCTGCGCATGCACAGAGACATCCAGGCGGGAGGGCGGAGCCTCCTGCCGCAACCAGTTCGCCAGATCCAGGGTGAACCGGTAGCAACCCACCACTGCCTTGCACCCTCCTCAATCCTCCCTCGCACCCTCTATGCTCCCATATTCATACTCTGGTCTCCTTCCACATAGATTACTATAATACACTTTACATGGGGCAGTGGTGAAATGTAAAATTTGTTACGGTTCTGTGGGCATGGCTTGGTGGTGGGGGTAATGTGACTGGATGGGCATGGCCAACTTTTTTTTTTTACTTTTAAAAGTGTTTTTTCTACAACCTACTCGGCCGAAGAGGTTGTAAAAAATGCTTTTAAAAGGTTCTGACGATCCCAGCTGAGTTGCCTGATCATTAGAGGCAATTTTTTTAACTTTTTAAAGCATTTTTTCGGCTGAAGAAAAAATGCTTTTAAAAGTAAACAAAAAACAAAAAACCTCATGATTGCATGGCTCAGCTGGGCATGGGCGGGGGGGGGGGCGGAGGAGGAATTTTTGCTACCAGTTCTCTGAACCACCCGCTGCTGTCGCTTCCGGATCAGGTGACCCGGTCCGAACCGGGAGCATTTCACCCTTGACATGGGGCTACCCTTGAAAAGTATTTGGAAGCTTCAGTTTGTGCAAAATGCCATGGAAGGAGCAATTATGTGTACACCTAGACTTACACACATTACACCTTTGCTCTACGAGATGAATTGATTATAAATTTGTTTCACAGTCTAATTCAAGGTACTTTCTAAGCTTTATAGCTTACAATGTAATGTAACTTAATATTTACGGGACCGCCTGCTGCTACTGAATACCTCTCACCGACCCGTGCGCTCTCACAGAGAGGGACTCCTCAGGGTGCCGTCGGCGCGACAGTGTCGTCTGGCGACACCCAGGGGAAGGGCCTTCTCTGTGGGGGCTCCCGCCCTCTGGAACGAACTCCCCCCAGGACTCCGTCAACTTCCGGACCTCCGAACCTTTCGCCGCGAGCTTAAAACTCACTTATTCATCTGCGCTGGACTGGGTTAGTTTTTTAAGTCTATGGGTTTTTAATGGGTTTTTATTTTTAAATTTTAATTGTGGCCAATTTAATAAGTTTTTTAACTGTATTTTAATCATATTTATAGTGTATTGTGTATTTTTTACCTGGCTGTGAACCGCCCTGAGTCCTTCGGGAGAAGGGCGGTATACAAATTTAAATAATAAATAAAATAAATAAAAAATTGTATTATAAATATCAATATAATATACAGTAATATAATGATATAATTTAGATATTAACTTTGGAACTTATAAAGCCCTACATGGCATGGGGCCAACTTAGTTAAAGGACTGCCTGTCCCCAGTGACATCAGGTCCAGCAGAAGAAGATTGTTGTGGGTTTCATCCACTACAAAGTCTCATTTGCCGGGACCCTAGAGGAGGAACATTTCTGCTGCTGAGGTCAGGTTGGCTCTGGATGGTCTTCAGAAGGGTCTGATGATTTGGCTTTGCCATCTGGTCTGGGGATTAGTGTAAAGCCATAATACTGTTCCTCTCTCCTGGTGATAATGCTGTATAGATTTTAATCATTTAACTGTTTTAATGTTTGCATTGTTCGTATGGCTGTTTTTGTTTTTTTTAATTTTGGCTATATACTGTAAATCAAATGAATAATTGTGAAAAATGAAATGTGATTGAAGAGCAGCCTTCAACTGAGCGCAAAAGAAATAATTGATTGTCTTCATATTCCCCATCCCAAATTGGAAAAAACATAGCAATTTGACTGTTAGAATACTAATAAGTATGTGGATATTCTAATGTTAAGTCAACGAAATATTACTCTGCCACCAGAAGGCTTGGATAATGTCAGATTCTGGTTGTTCAAAAAGACACTGCATCTACAATTGATCATTCAGAAATGCATTTCAAATAGGATTCTTACCTAGAAGGGGTGGCAACCAGTTCACATTTGCTTCACAGTGGGAATCTAAGAAGGTAATAACATCTCCTATTGCTGCAGAAGCTCCGAGCATTCGAGTTCTTATTAGCCCTTCTCTCTTCTTAGTTCGAAGAATCCTAACTTTCGGAAAATGGGCCATATAATCCTCCAAGCGCTTTTTTAGATGCTCTGCATGGAACAAAATGAAGGTGAAAGATGAATTAAAAATGAAACTATGAAGTTTAAAAACGGGATTCTACTTCAGCTTTAGAAGTGAACAGCAACAACATAAAGTTTAGACAATGCAGGTAGTCTTCGACCTCTGACTGTAATTGAGCCAGGCAAGTCATGGCAGTCAAAAAATGGGTCATGTGCCCAAGTCAATTTGATAACTTTTTGCAGTGTTTGTTAAGCAAACACCATGGCCATTAAGCAATTGTTCACTATGGACGGCTTTTACAGGGAAATTGGAATTAAACACCAGTTTGGGCAAAAATTCTATATAATATGTGGAATTCCGCAAATAGTAATAAATGTAGGCCACTTGCTGAGTGTCCAAAATGCGGTTACATGATTATGAGGAACCCTAGCCATTGGAATTTTGAAACTGGGTTGCAAGCACCTTTTAGGGGGTCTATTGTAGCTTCACTCACTCACTAAGTTACTGGTCATTCTAAACATGTTGTCATTTCTAAGATTATTAGGAACCATAAAGGCAGAAGTGATCCTATAATAATGTGTATTTGTACATCCAAATTGTTTGAAGTTTCTCACCAAACACTCCTAAAAAATTTCAGCAGCAATTGAGTAAGAGAGCAAACATTTTTGGTCTGAAAATAGGCTATAGAACAAGAAAGAGTTGACACCAATGTCAAATTGAGGACATTCTCAAAGTAGGTTTGTTGCTGGTTCAAAGACTATTTCATTTGTTCATAAATAGTATGGGCAAGAAGAAAACAATTCGATGCTAAACTGTTTAGGACAATAAAATAAAAAGAGAGTTCAAAGAGTTCCAAAAGGATCTTTCCAATATGGATGAGGGCATCAAAAGAATTATTTTTTTGTAAAATATATACTTATCAATTCCCTTAACAGCTCTGGGAGTCTTAGAGGTTATTATGTAAATAGCCATTAACAACTTACATGTGTTTTTGTAACCCTCCTAGGTTTAAGCTGTGCAAAGTTGGTGCAAGCAAATGCAAAGTAATGCAAAGTGTCCCAGAAACCACATGCTTCACATATATTAATGGGATCTGAACTGTTAGTGATTGAGCAAGAAAAGGATTTTGGAATCATGATGGATAGTTCAATGAAAATGTCACTTCACTGCACAGTAGCTAAAGATATAAATTCTAAGCTTGAAATCATTATGAAAGGAACAGGAAATAAAAAAGTCGATATCGTTTTGCCCCTATATCAATCATATATTCCATAGCATGTGGAATACTATGTACAGTTCTGTCCACCATATCTCAGAAAGATTAATGTGGTACTGGGAAAGGTTTAGAAAATTAATGAAAACAGTTAGAGGGCTTGAGCAGCTATCTACGAGGAAAGACCACAGTGATTATGGCCTTTTAATTCAGAGTAAAGGTCAGTAAGGGGAGACAAATGCATATTAAAATATGCATCGTATGAATTGGGATAGGGAATTTTCTCCTTCCCTTACAAAGTTAAAAGTGGGATTATTTATTAAAACTAAATGGGAGAAATTTAGGTATAGTAAAAGAAGGTGCCTTTCATACATACATCCACAAATGATACACAATTAATCTTTGGAATGTGATACTATCAAATTAGAAAGGGAACTGAATAAATTCATGGAGAATTGGGCTATCAATGACCACTGATCTTAATGGCTGTTTGCTACTTCTATGCTCGTGAAGGTCTACCTTGAATATGAGCTGCTACTGAATAATAGAGGAAAAGAAGTATAATTCTTCTGTCCATGCTTGTCAACATTCTGCCTGCCACATGGCATAGAACATGGGCTACATGTGTGTGCTTGTCCTGATCCAGCGAGATTCTTAAAAAATATTACTCATAATTAGAAAAACCATTTATTATGTTAAATTACAATATATAATTCAATAATACACATCTTCCCATTAAAACACACATACAATTATCTAATTCAGAAATTTTGATTCTGCATGGTTCATCTGTTTTACTTAATTCTGCGACTCTTTTTTAAAAAAGTTTTAACTCAAATAAGAGAAATGTTTCCTTAGCATTAAAAAATGAATGTGTGGCACATAAGATACATTAATATATTTTTTTTAGAAAAACAATAGAGGAAATACTTAAAAGTCCAACATTAAAATGTATTTTATGTATTGTATGTGCAAAATAATCCAATATATACCATTGTTTCATGAATGAATGTATGAGCACATGTATTATACATTGGATGTACCTCTATCACTGAAATCATCCACCAGCACAATCTCAGCTATCAGTTCGGGAGGAGAGCGATTGAGAACACTATGCACTGTTCGAAGAAGTGAGGACCATCCTTCATTGTGGAATGGGATTATTATACTGGTGTTGGGAAGTTGTTCCAGATATAGCTTGCTATTGCAGCTTAAAGATGAAGAGAATTACCATCTTGATCAGTATTTATAAAATATTACCACTGCTCCAGCACCTAAAGAAATCACTTCTATTATCTCATGTAAATACTAAATATCCAGTTAACTAACAGCATATTATTTCAATTCATAAAGAACAATTGATAACCATGGAAATTGGTGCATATTACACAATATCTTTTGTTGTTGAATTTTACCCACCAACAGCAATGTGCAATTTTTTTCATATCTGAAACACCCCATACTGACTGCAAATTGCTCCATCTCAAATATGGAACAGGTTGTTTTGAATATTCTGAGATTGTTTTTATCCTGAAACAGTGTTTCAAGTAAATATGTTTGTTTTACACTTAAAATAGAGTGTTTAAAATACAAATAGGTGTGTTTCATACATGAAACTATTTAAATCTTAAAAAAATTATGTAACCCTAGTTGTCATGCTACTAGAATGGAATTTAAGGGAAAATGCAGGAAAATAAATGATAGAAATTAGAAAACTCATACATTCAACCATAAGAAAATTCTATACTTACTTTGGATGTCGTATATCTGGTAGAGAACGGTTTAAAGAAATTTTATCACTCACAAAAATATTAAAACCATTTTCCCTGTATGCCTGGTCCACTTGCTCAGCATCAGTCATAGGATATGGCTTTCCTTGTTCTCCATTTCCTGCAGAGATAAGCAAAGCAAGGAGTAATCTTAAAACATTCCACATTTTAACTGCAGAGATTTAACAGAGCAATAATTTCATCCATGTTCAAAATTCAAGAAGCCCTTTTATCAGCCTTCTCATTCGTCACAGCTCTAGGCAATATTTGTTATGCTATATTCTAGGACTGCAGCTGAGATTTCTTAATAATACGCCCCAAATTGTTAAAACTCCCTAGTTAAGAAGCAGATTATAGAGTTTATGAATATTGGATAATGCTAAAAAGAGACATCTAGGTAATTTTCTCCTTTTGAAGAAGGTAACAATAGACTTATTAGATTTTTGTCCTGATGAATCAACATGCCTTATAATTTGTAATTTAAATTTATAAGGCTGCTCAACTCACAGTGATTCTGGGTGGTAATAAATCAATTCAAAAAATAGCTACAGCTTCACAAAAAGACACCACAAACATACCAAACATAATGCTATTCACCCCACCTTCACCTAGAACCTGGAGAAAAAGTCAGATTTTCAAGACACCATTTACCATGTTCATGAAATTCCCCCTCTCCTTTCCATTTTGACATACAAATAATCATACATTTTAAATTTCTACCGTAATATTGAAATATCATTCGTTTTCCTGCTATAGCACATAAGGAAGACCAATTGTTTATTTTTTTACAAAACTGAATGGGAATCTTTTTACTCTACGTTGTCTAATGCACCAACCAACTTTTTTTCTTTATCACTAAATATATTTTTTATTAAAACCAACACAACTAAATTGGATATGATTGTTTTATACTGTCAGGCTACAATAGTGCTTTTGTCATGGCTACTGTAGCTTCACTCATATTTTTGTCCCTTCTGTTTCTCTCTCTACAAAACTCTTTACTTCCATTTGTATTCTCCTCCTTCACATCACATCCCTTTTTATGTATGACAGTTCAGTTCAGTTTAGTTTTTAAAATCTTAATCTATGTAGTTTTAATGTTTTAATATTTCAATTATTTTTTAGGCCTTTTAAACTCATATTTTTTGTCCTTCTTATCACCGTCTCTTTTCCAGTACTAGAGTCAAATCTAGAATTGTTACTACTAGAATTTACTACTGGCATTTCCACAATGTGGTGCACTGTGGTGCACATGTGGTGCACTGTGGAAAAGCTGGTGCATTTCCACACTGTTTTTATTTGTTGAAACACGCGGATACAAGAGGCACATATTGGTTTGTTACAAATCGTTTCGAAATATCTGCTTATCACATTCACTGTTTTGCTTAACAATGTTTGCCATTTCCTTTCTTCCTTCCAAATGTTACGTATGCTATAAGTATAATGCTAAGGCTTATACAGTGGAGTGTTGGGCACTTAAGCCTTCCAAGAAACACTCTTTCCTGATGTCAGCACTGGCAAGTATGACTTACAGATTTTTCTTTTCCTGCTACCCTGTTCACTGTGCCTATATTTCCATTCAACTAGTTAGACATAGGATGGCACTAACAAAAGCAGATACAGAAATGGCTTCCTAGGGACTTTTGCCATGCTTTTTGCTGTTATTTCCAAAACTTGGAAACAATGAGAACCTTGGTTTGGCATTTTTCCTGTTTTCTGGAACAAACAAGGCTCTGTGGGGGTTTCGTCTGTGGTCAGTGACATAAGGCATTAGGAATTGAGGGAATGTTTGTTCAAATTCTATTCTGGGCTACTAACTTGCTGATATAACAATGATAATTTCTTTTGAGTTACATATCCACCAGTATGCTGCGTTTAGTACTACTTTGCCTTCATGAGTTAAAATTGAGTGAGTTATACAGACCTGATCTCTGCAAATCGTTCTTTATAGCCTCTCTGTCATGCCAATCTTTTTTTCTTTGTCCATTACCAAGATAAGCTTCATTCCTTTGCCTTGCATGGAAGCCCTTTAAAAAAAAATTGCTGTTATACTTTTGTAAACACATACAAAATCCATACTAAATATCTGATAAGCCACATTTCTAAGTTATATTTTATGTTTTATGAAATTTTAATATTTGTAATATTTTATTTTTATGAAATTTTTTCATAATATTTTTATTTCATATAAGAACTCCAGAATAAAAAAGTGATTATTTGCTGGGTTTCAAGTTTCAAACCACACTCTTTGAATTCACTAGGTACCATTAATGAAGATATTATTTCATCTACCATAGTACACTCTGAGGATATTCTTGATTCCTGATAGAAGATATTCTTTTTAAGGGAACTTAAAAAAGTGATTTAACAGTAGGCACTGCATGAATCAGTAATATTACTATTTACTTGGAGTGCTATCTTAGCTGATGAGGATTTGTAAAAAGTCAAAAGCTTACAGACTATATTGTAAATTTATTGTCTTAATATGAAAATTTGAACAAATTATTAGACAAATGATTTTTGAAATCCTAAAATTCTACTTTCTTGTAAAATCTTCAGAGCTTTCTTTCTCCTATTTCTTTCATGTAGAGATGGATATCCTTCTAAGCTTATCATAGGCCATTCACAGAGAACAGGGGAAAGAATTATAATCATAACTTTTGGTTTCCTGGAGAAAGCATAATGTCTTAAAAAACTGTAACCCGTGGTATCCTGTTTCTATATAAAAGTTTTGCAGACTTACTGAAATTCTTGCTATCTGCTTGGGAAAATGATCTAAACCATCTCATTGGTCAATTCATCTTATAGCCCATGCTGCTATCCCAAACCATTTCTGCTATTGTTGCCATAAATAAGGGTCATAAAAGCAGCAGAAACACATTTACAGCCTATGATATTTCTTCTTCGCAAAAGAAAGAAGGGAGTATGAGACATAAAAAAGAGGAGAGCCATAATACAACTGCTCCATGCCTAGAATGCCCATCTCTATTCCCTTCTACTCCTATGACGTTTTGATTACATAGAGGGTTATGAAAGAGATGAATGCATATGTGCCTTGGCTCCCTTTGAAAATAACAGCAAAACAATAATGTATAAAAATGCCAAATCCATCCTAAACAATTGGCTATGTGACCAACCATAATAATGTATTAAATTTATAACTCCTAAATCTTTGAAAGCAGATTAATTATACAGATTTACGGTAGAAAATATCAAATTAGAAAAAAAATCAGAATGTTTCCATCTAACAGTTATTTAATTAATATGTTGACCTTATACTAAAGTAGAATGTCTTGGCTTATATATACTCCTATTTCTTTTTTTATAGTGATTACATTATTACACTATTATTACTATTGTTTTTGAGCCAAGATTCTGCTAGTATGTAGGATATCAAAGCTTTAACAATCCTAGGAGGGAAAAAAGCACAATTATTTAATATTTGTTGCCTCTAAACCTTTCCTCAGAAAATACAAGCCAAAAGTCAAAAATATACATTTTAAAAACCCTGGAAGTTATATTTATGAATGTAGGTGCAAGGATGGCATACTTTTTTAATGGTAAACCTTGGATGTTTGCATACATTATCTTATTTACTATTATAAATACTAAGTATGAAATAGAAAAAAAAAAGATGGGCTGATTGGATGTGTACCAATTTATGTTTGAAATAAAGATTAAATTTCTATTCCGGTGATGTTTTTAATTGATTTCCTTACAAAGCGAAATAATTTCCAAAATCTGAAGGTATTTTGCAAATACTTTCAAGGAACTAGTTTTAATGTTTTTTTCCTTCAACATGATTTTGCTACTTTGTTGTCACTATAGTCAAGACTAAATATGGTACAACATTTGATTTAAACCTTTATTAACAAATCTTAGTCCAGGCATGGTTCAGATATGTTCCAATGTGCAAACATAATTCCATTAAAATTTAGAATCAATGTCTTAGTTATAACAATTATTTTACTAAAATATGCTTTACTGTTATTAATAAGGTATGTTTTATTTCAATACTTTCATTTAACATAAACAGTGATAGATGTACCTCATTACAAAAAACATACGTTTTCTATGGCCTTCAATTAAGAAATACTGTGATACACTAAGTTTGCTGCCTCACAAAATCTGCTGTGTTGAGAGATTTCCTCTGCCACTCAATCACAGCCCCGAAATATCTGTGTGCTATCTTCCCTGGATTTGCTTTTCAGCAAGTTTATCTGCACCAAACCACCCTGGTTTCCCACTGGTTATCTAAACTCACACAGGATTTGCTTTTGCTGCCTTTTTGGACCCCACACCCCCCAAATCTTTTACTACTCTGTATCCAATGGATTCTTTCTTTCTCCAACTATTTCTTCCTTGTGTTCTACTTTCTCCCAAAGCCCCTCTCAGTTAACTGATTGCACATCCTTGGAAATCTGCTGCATAATTGGCTATCAGAGCAATTATATTGGATTCTTATTAGTATTAAAGGCCAGCTTGGGCATCTTGTTGAATTGGCTTAGAACTTCAGGATTCTAATGTTTGGAATGTCTTCACAGGACTGATTGTGAACCCCTACAGCTAGTGCACTCTTCAGCACTGTTGCTCTTCTGGTAAATTATCTCTCAAAGAATGCTGACTCCACTGTAGTATCAGTATTAACAGTATTTTAAAGAATATGAAATCCCCACATAGAGGAAGTATGCACTTAGTTATTTGAGATTCTTAAGAGCCTTTATTGATTTCAAAATTAATATAGATAGGTCCTCTGTTTGCCAGATGTTGATTCAATCAAGTGTGATAACTTTTTCATTATTTGATGTACATCACACTTTTTAAGCACAGTTTTAACAGCAGATAATACTATACTATAATGAATTAAGTGTTATGCTGCTTCAAAAAATGTGAAAAAAAATAACTTATGAGGAAAGTGGGTTTTGAGACAAACAAATGAAAGCAGCAACATTTTAGAATTTCAAAAAAAAATGGAATCGGATAAGAGTTCAGATTTATCATCTCTTGTTTCAGTATGAAATATTTAACTTTATGAAGAACATTCAAAGCAATTTTACTAGTGCAGGGATAATAATGCATACAGATTACAAGATTTACTTATTAATAAAACAAAATTAAAGTCCTTATAAATTTTCTTCAGAACATGCAGAGCCTCATCATTGGTTCCAGTATCTACTGATCAGTTATATGTTCCTAAATGAATTACAAAAGCAAGGTAGGACACTAAGAGATTTGATTGAATTAAAAAAAAAACTAATGACACAAAACTCAAGTAATTTATTGGGATTTATCTATATGGCTGGTGAGGGAGGATTCAGAAAATGAATAAATTAAGCACTGTATAATATAGAAACTGAATACACCACTAATATGCTACAATGGAAATATCAATGGAAAAAAAGTATCAATTTTACCATTAGTATTAGAGAAAATCAGTATAAAATGTTCTGCTGATTGTGTGTTATTCTAGTACTGATTGCTAAAATAGACAATTCATTTTCTTATAACTACTGGAAATGCAATATTGTAACCAGATTGGATCATTCTTTCCCATTCGGTGGCATCACTCTAAGTCACAACAATTCTGGAAAATGATTTATTATGCAACAAAAACAGATTTGAAATGTGGATTTTTCTTTTAAGCTCATCAAGTTTTTACTAAATTATTAAAAAAACCTTATATTCCTATAAAATATATTGAACTGTTTTTATATATACTAACAGCTACTATAATATTCAATGCTTCTGATCAGTAACCAAGAACAATTCCTTCCATAGAAAAACAATTAATTAAGTTATAGAAATATGCAGCAATATCAAAATTAACTACTTACTTAAAAACACTTTTGCTATAATAGTTAACACCAACTTATTTTGCAGTATTATCTTATAAACAATTTCATACTATATCCAAAGTTTGACCTTCTCTAAATGTTAAGATTATAACATTCCACAAGTGTGACAACTTGTGTCCCATTAGATGAGAGATATTTCCTTGCCTTAACAGAGAAACAGGATGATTATGGGTGGGCAAAAAAGCAGCAGGAATCAGAGTGAATTCCAACTTCCTGTCGTCTTCCTTACTGATTTCCTTGTAGGAAGCTGGCAGGGAGTGTCAGAAATCATATGACCGCAGCTGATCGTGGCAACATAGTAATGCAGTAGTGTAGCATTCCTGAAATAGCCACGACTTTGTCAAATTTCAGTCCCACTGGACTGAAGTCATAAAGTCATGGGTTCTGGATTTTACACTATAAATTAGTGTATTTGAGACACTTTGGTTCAAAGATTGCTGCACTATGATACACTATTTTTCTCAAATTAAGATTACAATCAAAAAGACACAAGAGTTTTAGTAGAAGATAGATAATACAAAAAAATAAAGATGACTATTTTGTATGATATTGTTGATTTATATGTAAAAAATCTGTTTGGTAAAAGCCCACTAAATTCAATGGGATTACTCTTTCATAAATCTATTTAGGACTATCGCCAATGCTTTCTTCTTCTTATACTGTAATTATTTGCACTCCAATTTTCAGGATAACAATCCTCCTAACAATATACGAGCATTGCAAATAATTGTGTATAATGTAATAACTATTACCAGTACTTAAAAATGAATTTATAGTATGACTACAGTAGCAGCAATGGCCCTGTATGGAAGGAAGAATCCTATATAGGAGGTTTCTGGTCTTGACCCACTTTCCTCTTCCTCTCGACACTACATGTTTTTATTACAGCTTTTGAATTATCTGTATAGCTAGGTAAATATAAATCCAATTTTTTGACTATGCAAAATAGAAGTAAAATAAATAACTCTATCTATCTATCTATCTATCTATCTATCTATCTATCTATCTATCTATCTATCTATCTATCTATCTATCTCACCCATGTTAACTATATCATATTGACTTAATTTAGTTAAGGCAGAGATCTTAAAAATGCTCACTATGCTCAATTTTAAGTTCTAGCCTAAAACACTGAGCCATTTTCAACGGTTGAAATAATCCCTATTAGAAAGCTCTGACATTTTGTTTTAAACAGATTTAAACCAGTTAAACTTGAAATTAAATTAAATTCAAAACCAGATTTTATTTCAGTTTAATAATTATTAATTACCAGTTCTTTCTTGATCTACATTCATGCATTTAGATATGATCTGAGGGCACTGAGACATAAAATTCTTAATTTTTATACAAATGAATATTTACCCCATTGTTTTCATTCTGTTTATACAAACAGACACAAATGGTCCTCTCTATGCAACTGTCAGCTGAACTGCAATCACTCACTGGAATAAATCAAGGATGATCATCCTGTATTGCCCAATGTTATTGGTAGATGTTCCTAAGGAATAAGCATTTTCTTTTCTTCTCTTCACAGAAAGCTTTGTAGTCCCAAGGGGAATAAGAAAAAGATGCAAATTAAAAAAGCAAGAGAAACAGGCATCAATGCCAAAACAAATAGATATTGGAAGAGATGCTGCTATTTGTACCATTTGTTCAAATTACTAGGGTCCAGGAGGCAAAGTTCCATGAAGAAACATAATTGATAATTAGCAGGTTTCAAGGAAACATTAAGGCATGTTTGTATCAAATAATACCAAGAATAAGCTTTAAAATGGTGTATCAAAAAGAGTAGTAAAGGAAATTAAAAATTTAGTTTATAATTTCCTTCAAAGATTTCTCCTATTTATTCTTTTTTACAAAGCAACCTCATATTAAGAAAATAGGGTTTCTTACTAAGGGATGATTTAAGCTGGGTGAATCTGCCAGGGAGACAGCAAAGGAAACTCTGAGAACAGCAGGGGATACATTAAAGCACTCAACCCAGAAGTTTGAAGAAAAGCTCAATTAGTTTCTGAAGTGTGCACATGCACGGATACAAGTGCATCGAAAAGGGTTGGAATTATCAAGATAGGATGTTGTGTAGAGAGTACAAAAATAGATTCAATTTTTTTTTAACAAGGGGACTAAACTTCAGGAGATGTTAGGTAAAGAATACAAATGTAGAAAAAATGATGGATGAGAAAAGTAATGCCTGTCTGAACTGTTCCACTTGCATTTACAAATCTTTCTTTTTGAAACTTGTAACCTTTCCAGAAAAAAAAATCCATGTTTTTTCTTCCAGAAAGAATGTAGACCTTTGATTATTCCCTATCAATAATCAAGTAGCATACTGAAATAATTGTAACACAATATCTAAAAAGCAGTAGGGACACGGTGGCTCAGGGGCTAGGACATTGAGTTTGTCAATCGAAAGGTTGGCAGCCTGGCGGTTCGAATCCCTAGTGCTGCCGTGTAACGGGGTGAGCTCCCATTACTTGTCCCAGCTTCTGCCAACCTAGCAGTTTGAAAGCACGTAAAAATGCAAGTAGAAAAAATAGGGACCACCTTTGGTGGGAAGGTAACAACATTCCGTGTGCCTTTGGCATTGAGTCATGCCGGCCACATGACCATGGAGACGTCTTCGGACAGCACTGGTTCTTCGGCTTTGAAACGGAGATGAGCACTGCACCCTAGAGTCGGCAACGACTAGCATGTATGTACGAGGGGAACCTTTACCTTTACCTTTTATCTAAAAAGCAGACTTGGGAAGCAAGAAATCTCTTGTTTAGTTCACTTTGCACTTATGTACTTATTATGTGAACTTAAAGCTTTGCCCACCTCAATCACCAACAAAACCATAACACAAACCTACTTTAGGGCTTCACCTGAAAATTGCAACAGGTACATATAAGTACACAATATTAATTTCAAACTTTACTTTAAGGCAAAGTACAGCATAACCTTTAAGTTGTCTTCAAATAGAGTTCATGACTATGTGGATACAATCATGTAATTTTCTTGTATGATATGGAATCAATTTGCTATAGGGGTCTTGCAGGGTTTCCCCAAACCCAACTTCCTATATGTAATCTTGGAATTCTTTAGTTCAACCACATAATATATTAAAGATCTCTGAGGGATTTTGTCTTTGGAAAGAAAAACTAATAGAATAGTGCTTGGGCAGAAAGCTACACTATACTGTATATGTAGGGCAAATATTCAACAAATGTTTCCCTCAACAAGCAGCCTGAAAGACATAAAATTACTCAGCTTTCTGACATCAGGTAGTGTAGGATATAGGCAATAGAAAGGAAATTCAATGAAAATGTGAATACATTAGAATTATCCTGAATTATGTTCCCAATGAGGCTAAGTTCTCTTGGGTATTTGAATGCATGGTCATTTAGTGACCATTTGAAGTTACAACAGACTGAAAAAGTTACATGACCATTTTCTACACTTATGACCCCAGCAGCATCCCCATGGTCACATGTTCAAAATTCAGATGCTTGGCAACTGGTAGATATTAATGACGGTTGTAGTGTCCCGGGATCAGGCTTTTGTGACCTTCCGGCAAGCAAAGTCAATGGGGAAGCCAGATTCACCTAACAACTATGGTAAGAAACGTCATAAAATGGGGCAAAATTAACTTAATAACTGTCTCGTTTAGCAAAAGAAATTTTGGGCTCAATGATAATTGTAAGTTGAGGACTACTTGTATTTCATTTTATTACAACATTTGTATTTCTTCAGTGAAGTTTTACTTATATCTAGTAATTTTTAAGCATTTACTATGAGGACATCATCTTTCCAACCAAAGCAGAAAATCTACTCTATGCAGTTCTAAACATTCACTTACATAAAAACTGTAGACTTTGCAAGTTTGAAGGTATATTAAAGTGGGAAAATAATCCAAACACTATATACATTTTAAGTTGCTGATATCAAAAACAGGAAGACCAGAGCCAAGAAAAATTTTATTGTATTCTCAAGGATCATTCTGGCTGTTACCTAGGATACCTATAGAAGTAATAAAAATCACAGCAACAATCCCCTTTATGTTAATCTAATACTGTACTGTAAATTCAGCTTGCTTTAAATTTTTAAATATTAAAATAAAATGTGCAGACTTAATGATGAGCCAGTATTATTACCAATGTCTTGATTGTTTTTTCCTTGACCAAGATGCCATCAGCTGCTCTGCATAATATTCTATTTCTCCATAAAAGTACAGTATTTTTAATACTCTGAAATATGCTCTTCATGCTTTGGAGATTCTTGAGATTTATGAAAATTAACTGTTTCATGCTGCATGGGTGAACTTATTTTGATTTCTGTAAAACTCCAGGAGGTACAATCCGTTAAAATGTAAATTCACTCTGGTATCATTCTTAATTTTAAATTAAATCATTTAGTAAATATTAAATATATACATTCTAGACGTACGCTGTTTATGCTTCCTAATTAGTGAGATGCAGGGAACAGAATGTTTGACATATAGCTACTGGATTAAGTTCTTAGTTTATGAGCATGCCTAGAATAAAACTTGGCTTTGATAGTAATATATTGGAGAAAATGTGCTAAAAATGACTGACATCCTATTATTACCATTAACAGAAAATTGGACATAATTATAGTCTTTGACTTACAACATTTTAAAACTTAACAACTGTCTCACTTAGCAACAGAAATTTTGGGCTCCCTTGCAGTTGTAAATTGAGAACTACCTATAAAGCTTAGTCTGCACATGTATTAATTGATGAAATTGATTTATTTAAGAAGTATTTATTTATGCCCTACATACAGGTACACATACAGGTAGTTCTCAAATTACAGTCGGTTTCAATGCCCCTCCCCGCAAGGTACATATGACCCGATTCCAAAGTTTTGATGACTAGGGCTCTCCACTGCAGTCATGTGACAGAATTTTGGGTGCTTGGGCAGGTGCCTGGCATTTATGGCCATCTGTAGTGTCCTGCAGTCATGTGACCAGAGTTTCTGTTTTACACTTTCAGTTTTCAACAAAAACACCCCAAAGCAAACATTGGGTTCACTTAGCAGCAGTGACATTCACTTAAACACTGCAGATTCACTGGTGATTTGCTTAACAACCATTGTAAAAAAAAAAGATTGGGTCAGGTACACGAGGATCTGCTTTACAAGCACCTTGACTTATGACCGTAACAGGCAGGATCCATAGTTGTCATAAATTGAGGACAATCTGTAATTTACAACTGCAATAAGAGAAAAACTGTAATCAGCATAATCATAAATGGACATGGACAAAAGGGAAAAAGTGAAAGTAGAATTATTCTATAATGAGATAATGTTTCATATAAAAAAAACATTGGAAAGGTAACTTTGCAAGAGACTGCGTAGAAAGTGGAAGACAAGGAAAAGTAGATATGAAAGCTGCTTTGAACAGAGTGAAAAGTAGTTAAGAGAGTACCATAGACGTATGCGGAGATATGCTAATGGAAAGTATGAAAAAAATGATACAGTGGAATGATTAGGTGAAAAAGGCTGAGGATGAGGGGAAAAATGCATGTGAGAGAATGACTGCAGCAAAAAATGAGATAAGAATGTGTATAACATGTGCAGAGGAAAAGATAGTTATGAAGAGATAGTTACTGATCAAAGAATATCTGTAGAGCTGTTTTTTGTGGGTGGCTGTAGAAATTCAATTTAATGAGTAAAGTAAATAAGTAAAACATTTAAAACATATACAGAACAATCTGAGTAATTTTGATGACATAATACTGAGAACCAGTTTAGTGTTATGGTTAAGGCATCGAGGTAGAAATTGCAAGACCATATTTTAGTCCCGCCTCAAGCACAAAGCTTTGGGCCAAATTTTCTACTGACTCAAAAGGAGGCAATGGCAAGCCACTTCTGAAAAACCTTGCTAAGAAAACCACAAGGACTTGTCCAGGCAGTATCAGAGAATTGGCTACAAGATAAGTGGCTAAATAAATAAAGAAGGAAGGAAGGAAGGAAGGAAGGAAGGAAGGAAGGAAGGAAGGAAGGAAGGAAGGAAGGAAGGCAGGAAGGCAGGCAGGAAGGAAGGAAGGCAGGAAGGCATGATTTAATGAAGAAAAAACCCTACAAACAATGAATTTAGCTATTTTTTATTTTTTCTGCCTGTAATTATTTTTTTTACTACTTCTTATGTTTTGTTTGATAACATTCTTTACCCCTAAAAGGGAATGGTGTGATGCTACATATTTCTGCAAGAAAAAAATATTATTAAAATCTTACAAGTAATTTTTTGGTAAATTAACTGTCTGACTAAATATAAAATGTACGTGTACACGTATAAACATATAACAGCATCCAACAAAGCCTGCTTTAGAACAGAAGACTGGTTTCAGTAGAAACCAACAATTTAACATTTTGAAGGAGTAGGAAAAGAAATGCAACTCATTCCAAATAACACAAGAACCACCTCATACAATGAAAATATCCCATACTTTTTCCTGATACTTCTTCAAAATCAGATTTGGCTTAGCCAAAATACCATTGTCTGATTTTTATCAGTTCTCACTCCTTTCTAGATTGATTTTCTAGCTTGATTTTTTATTATTAAAGCAACTGTACAATATCTTCAAATATCTTAAACAGGTTAAAAACTTTGATCCAAGGGGAACAATATCAAACCAGACTAGAAATGTATAGCAGTATCAGGTTAATCAAAGGTATGAATAGGCATTTCTTAAACTGTTTGCATTCTTGGAACAAAACTTAACAGAAAAAGAATTCTCCAACAGGATAGTTGTGCATCTTACGGATGTCATTCCTTAGGCTACCCACAAGGCAGACCCCCTAAGAGATTCAGTAGTCACAAATAAATATCTTCATATTAAATTCATAGGCAGGTAGATATGAAGAAGATACTCTATTAGATCTAGGGTACCTTGTATGCTACTACAAGTTACTTTACCTTAAAAAAATGAGTGGTTTCTTCCCCTTAAACATAGCTTTTCAGGATGTTGTAATGAAAAAAGGGGCAAAGAATTTGCATGAAGATGATTTTTTTGTTTGTTTGTTAGATTGTATGCTCCCCATCTCACCTAGAATTCCACAAGGCTACAGAGGTAACAACATTTATATTTCAATTCCAATTCCAATATTTATAATTATTTTTTTTAAAGCTCCTGTAAACTATGAAAGAAACAACACTTAACTAATGATAAATGAACATATTTATAACATATTAATCAGAGATGACTTTTTGCTTCAAATATAATTTTAAAATCCTGAAATACAGTTATCTTTAAAAAAAGCAAAGAACCAACAGCTGTTTTGTGTTTTTCAAAGACATAAAATCTGAAGAAAAACAACTATTAAAAATTATAATTTTTGAACTTTCTACATTGTTACTCAACTTTGCAAAAAGGATGGGAAATTATTTACAGACTTTTCATATGAATTAGATTACTTCTCTCACTACAAGCAGAACTGTATGTTGGATTTTTAATTTAAAGACTTACTTTTTAAATCTATTATTGTTTTATTTTTTAATCTATTACTATCTAAGCATATTCTTTCTATACATTATTTTAAGCTTCTGGCCTTGGACTAAAGAATACCTACCTGTCTGCAGTTTTCTTTCCATCTACTTGTCAGCAGTATTTTATGCTGCATTTTAATTCTTGGTATCGTTTTTTATTTATTTATTTAAAAAAACACCATGCTTTCTGGGTTAATTTCAGTCTGAGAATGTAGAGATGGTTTCTAATTTACATTGAAGGACCATTTTTGTGGATGTGTAGGTTTGGAACCAACTGATAGAGGTCCATTAAATCCCCGGCATTGCAAGGGGTAACTTTGAAACATTTCCCCATCAGCAAACGTATGCAGAATATTCTTCTGACAGCACTTCTGCATACCATTAAAGGATGATAATTAACCCTACACTAACATTAGAAATCTTCTTTGTCAATTTTTATTTATTCATAATGATGTAAGTCATCTTTCAGGAATAATATAATCTTCTTTTGTGTTTGAACAATACTCCAAAGATGTTTTGACACTGGCAACTCATTCCTGCAGGATAACTGTAATTTATTGCTGTGCTCACCCCCCTCCACACACTGCCCTTTACAGTTTTTAAGTATATTTCCTTTCAGAAATGTCAGGCACTAAGTAGTAGTTTATCTTCCCTGCCAACAAAGTGGAAAAACATCTGGCCCTAAAGCATCCGTATGACTTTCTACATGATACGGAAATGTTCTTTAGCACTAAATCTCTAGAAACAAAAAATGTGAATATAAAATCCTAGAGCTTAGTTCACGTAGTTTATTGTAATATCCTTTTCAAAATATATTTATAACTCATTCAAATGTTGCCAAACAACTAGCTTTTAGAAGTGCTTGTTAAAATCCATAAAACAGTTATGTATTAAACATCTGGAGCTAAACCTTATAATACACACTGAAGCTAGAATTGCCTACTATATTCATTTTTTGAAACTGAATCAAAATCAAATATTTAAAACTAGCTTCATTTACATCATTGCCTCTGATGCAATCAATTAATAGGATTTTAGATATTATCAGCATCAGCCATAAAAGTCCTATTTCAACCATATATTATTGGGGGGAAAAATAAAACTGCAATGTTAAAATTTAGAGCTCTGAAAATCAGGTTTTAAGCCTATTATTTATAGAATGCAAATATAAGTCACAATGGATTTCAGAAGAATAACATAATGAGAAATGAGACATACATATCTGCAAATTTTGTAGGCTTTTACAATTTCGGGAACTGTTGATGCAAGAATTCAGATTCCCCCCTTCTTTAAATTTCTCAGAACCTCCTATTCTTTACTTAAGCAAAATTAAATGATATCATATAAAATGCTAAGTAAAAACATAGAAATAAATTCAAATTTAGCTTTCTGCCCAGTATACAAGTCCTAAAAAGCATAAATTCCTTTCACATACTGTATTAGTGTCTTATTTACATTTAAATGCTGTCAGATTATTTTAGCTTGTTTTATACTTTAGTAATTTATTTATATTCAGGCAACATGAATTCAATGTCATTCATACTGACTACTTTTCTACATTTTTTTAGGATTCAAGAAGAATAAATGTAAAACATCACTTTGACTTATACTTTTTTCTTGTCTCTCTCTCTCTCTCTCTCTCTCTCTCTCTCTCTCTCTCTCTCTCTCTATATATATATATATATATATATATATATATATATATACACACTACATATATATTTATCTACAACTAGTTGAAAATCAGAAGTATAAATAATCTATAATGACAAATTTATGCCATAGGTTTATGCCATAAAGCTGTTATGGAGTGAATTCTCCTATTAAAGTTTCCAGCCAGCAGTCATTCTCTTTCTTTCAAGACCACAGGTAGTCCTTGAAGTAGGATCAGTCATTTAAGTCCAGAATTACAACTGCTCAGCAAGGTGTTTTATGATCCATAAAGCATTCTGGCCTTCGTAAAACAATCACTCTCACAGTCATGTGATTGTGATCTGGTATTTGGCAACCTGCTTGGCTCTTACTGGTTGCCAAGCACACTCAGAAAGTCAGTGAGCAAGCTGGTAGAGAAGGTTGCAAGGTGCTGCTGCCTGCCAAAGGATTTTCCCTCCCTTCCATGCATTAGGGAAGTGGGGCGGGAATCCTTCATTAGGCTGCAGAAATGAAGCTCAGATCTTCAGAGCTTCACAAGCACTACTTCATTTCTTCAGCCCATTGCAGAGGGGAGAAGACCTCTTGCAGTGGGCCGGACAAACAAAGCAGGGACCTTTGTGATCTCCACTTTGTTTTTTCAGCCCAGGGCAAGAGGTCCATTTTGTCCCTGGAACGGAGTTGCCTGTCCACTTTCTGGCAGGGCAGCTCTTTTGCCCCGTATGCTTAATTACCACAACTGGAAGATCTGGGATTGTAACAGTTGAGCGAAGCCTTACTTGGGCTGCTTTGTTTAACAAACAAGTTCCCAATAAGAATTGTACACTATTCCTCCAATACTATCCCATTAGAGCACTTTAGTATTATAGTGTCCTTTTAAACAAAATGTCCTTTTTATTGAAAATACTCAGTCCTTCTTGTGTTTATTTAGGCTCCTCCTATCTAAGCTATTTGTTCTTACAATGCTTTTAGGAACACTTTTGTTCCTAAAATACTGCAGTTGTGGTAATGCAGTTGAAGCCTGCCCCTTATGTTCAATGTTGCACTTTGTGCAATGTTGAACAAAAATGATTGGAACTTGGATAGTATTTCTGTACCCATCATCCTCTCTTTTTAACCCCCCCCTTCTTCCCCCCCCCCCATGGACACAGAGGTATGTGTCAGGAAAACTACTCAATTCACGCTCAGTCTTTGTTACATGGACACAGCAATATTTTCTTAGCAAAAGTATAGAACTGAATTCCCACTGCCTTTTCTAGCAGAGTTACGAGACGGATAGGTAGTCCTTAACTTACGACCATAACTGAGCCCAAAAGTTCTGCTATTGAGACATTTGTTAAGTGAATTTTACCCCATTTTACAATCTTTCCTGCCTCAGTTGTTAAATGAAACACTGCAGTTGATAAGTTAGTAACCTGGTTGTTAAGTGAATCTGGCTCCCCCATTGACTTTGCTTATAAGGAGGTCGTAAAAGGGATCACATGACCTTGGGACCTGTCATAAAAATGAACAAGTTGCCAAACATCTGAATTTTGGTCATATGATCATAGAAATGCTACAAAGGTCATAACTGTTTGAAAAAAGGTCATACAGCGCCGTTGTAACTTTGAATGGTCACTAAATGAACTGTTATAAATTGAGGATTACCTGTACTTGCAAAACACACCATGGGAAATACATTCTAGTTTTTTAGTTAATATTTATGTGATTGTGTCAATGATTTTTTTAGATTTTTCAGACAATCAATTTGCTAGCTTAATTGAAACATTAGCCATTTTATTTTTATTTATTTTTTTTAATGAGGAGGAATTTCTTGGTACAATCTTTGGGTATCATAAACGTCTGACAAATAACTCTGAAATACCAATCCCTGTACACACAGAGTAGTAATTAATTTCATTTTTTTCTGAGTAATTCAAAGGCATTCAAAATATTTCAGCTAATGCTAACCAAATTGGTCAGTGAGACCAATACTTGTGAACTATTACAGCAGACAGTGGATTGTCTGTTAATAGCTAAAATGATTAGAGATTTAAATGAAAGTCTCACTGCTTCTCTATGAATTTGTCCTACATCTAGGGGTATTATTGGAAGCCTTTCTTTGATTAACCTATTATACTGTCAGAAAACAAGAAGGCAAAAGGCATTTTCTATTATATTATTCTGATTTTGCAATGTTTCCCCTAGAGATGTTTCATCAAATACTGTCGTGGTATTTTGCAGGGGCCAGGTAAAGACTTATTATTTGCATAAACTTCAATCATTTTGCTGCAGCCAAACACATTCATATGAGCTCATATGAACAAATTAAATATTCAGTTTCCAGAAAGCATGGCTCAGACTCTAAGCCAAGACCACCAGTTATGGCTCTTTTGTAGACCAGGAAATCCTTACAAGAGTGACTTGATCATCATACAATTCAACTATTTTATATGGAGTTGCCTTTGAAGTTGCCTAGAAAGTTGGAGTTCATGCAGAACAAAGCAACCACTCTTATTTGAAAGATTTGCTACTATGCCTATTCTGAGATTAATGCATCAAGTACCAATAGGCTTTTGGTCCCAATTCAAAATGCTGGTCATTAGCTATAAAATACTACAAGGCACAGCATCTATAAGGACCGTCTTGCCAAAAAGTATTCTGCCTATTTTGTCTGGCTAACTAGACATATCCTTCTGGAAATTTGCCTCATTGGTGTAAAAGGCATCCAGTTGGTTTCAGTGATATCTCTTCTCTGCAACAGCCCTCAAATTTTGATTTACGTAAATAGCTGAAGAATAGTTGATCCTGACTTTTCTTTCATTTCTAAAGGTACCGAAGATAGTTTTATTTCAACAAGTTAGTGTAAATTATTATGTTTATCGCTAATATATTATGTTGTTTTTTGTTGTATATTCCTTGTTGTGCATTGCCCAGACTTGTGACTGGGGGAGTATAGAAATATTAAAAGAAAATAAGCTAGAAGCCCTTTTAAGAAAATAAGGGACTGGAAACATTGCTCAAACCTACCTTAGGACACACAATGCATGTGACATACTACTGTATTTTTCGGACTATAAAACACACCAGTGTATAAGATGCACCAAGATTTCAAAGAGGTAAGTAAGAAAAAAAAAGGTTTTTACCTTCCCTGGCCCCCAGGAGCACTCTGCAGACCTATCAAACCCTATGTGTGCCATTTTTTGCAAAAAACAGGGGGCACAGAGGGTTTGGGAGGCCTGCAGAGTGCTCCTGGGCTGGGTGAGGGCAAAAACGCCTGTTTTTTAAAAAAAAACAGGGCTGTTTTTCACAAAAACGGGGGTCTTTTTGCCCTCCCCAGCCCCCAGGAGCACTGTGGAGGCTTCCCAAACCCTCTTAAGCACCCTGTTTTTGTGAAAAACGGGCCCATTTTTCACAAAAATGGGATGAGCAGGGCAGGGGCTTTGGGAGGCCAAAAATTGCTGTATTCGGTATAGAATAGAATTTTTATTGGCCAAGTGTGATTGGACACACAAGGAATTTGTCTTGGTGCATATGCTCTCAGTGTACATAAAAAAAAAGATACGTTCATCAAGGTACAACATTTACAACACAATTGATGATCAATATATCAATATAAATCATAAGGATTGCCAGCAACAAGTTATAGTCATACAGTCATAAGTGGAAAGAGATTGGTGATGGGAACTATGAAACAATTAATAGTAGTGCAGATTCAGTAAATAGTCTGACAGTGTTGAGGGTATATAAGACACACCAACATTTCCACCCTTTTTTAGGGGGTGGAAAAGTGCATCTTATACTCCAAACGTCATATCACTATATCATTTTGATTTTTAAAGACTGTATGTCGTAAGAGTATACATGGACTTATGCCAAAAAGATAACTTTATCAGATATACTTTTTGAAAGAATTACACTAATTAAGTGATATAAACTGCAAATCATTCCATGATAAAGCATTTGCTTTGAATTTGAAACAACCTATATTTTGAGAAAAATATTACACAATTGGTTATGGATTTTCATTGAAATTCTGCATAAATTTTATCCAGGAATACCAAATCCTCCTAAAATAAATCCTGACAAAACAGATGAAGCAGCAAAAGGGAAAAAAATAATTTATTCAAAAATCCAGGTGCACAGTCTTTTCAAATGTGATTGCACTGACAAGTAGCAAGTACTTTTCTAGTTCCCGGACACATTATGCAGAAATGCTTTCATTAATTTGTTCAAACATAAAAAGTTTGATAAGAATATATGAAGCATATCCAAAATCTTCATTCATTGTTCTCTGCTTTTAGGTTTGTGGTAAATCAGAGGCCACAAATCTCTATTAAAACTTTTAAATATCTTTTCATATATGGGATAATTATATCTTACAGCATTTTATTTCACTCTTTTTATTTTGATATTTTTTAAGTGGTACTGGCTCAGATGTCCTCAATTTATAAGCAGTCATTTAGTGACCATTACCATGGTTTCCCCAAAAGGTACTTATGACCTGATTTGAAGTTCTGAAGTCTGCACATCCTGAAGAGATATGATTCATTTTGGGCTTTTGACAATCAGCCCACATTTACTGCCATTTGCAGCGTCCCATGGTTACACAACCTCAATTTATGACTTATTTTGCTGCATTTACTTCCAGTTTTCAGTAAAATATGCCCATTGGCTAAAATGGGTCACTTAATGACTGTGGCATTCACTTAGTGACCATGGCATTTGCTTAATATCTGCCACAAAGAAGATCAAAATCAGGCTTGGTCACTTGGTGAGCCATTAATGATCAGCATGATTTACAGTCATAATTCCAGGCTCATTTAATCCTTCCATATAATAGAAAGACAAGTCCTAAAGTATTAATGTCTAATTTAAAGGTTTATTTAAAGAAATATTATATGAAAAATCTGAATTGCCAAATGATGTAACTTAATTGTATCTTGTTCATTAATACTATTACAATAACAATTAGAACCACAAAAAGTGCTTAAGCTAAACTATCAAGATAATGTTTGAAATATTTATGATCCTGTACATTCAAGAAAATAATGCACCCTTTAGAAAAGTGATAAATGATTTTAATACAGAACTCCTTGTAAACAATGCATGACTACAAAATTTAATGTAAATATGCATTTCTTTCAAAGCACTTTATGAATATAAGCACATGATTAGATTATAAACAGAATCAATTCTTCCCCAGATATATTAAATTAAAAATTAATACTGTGTCAATAAGTAATGAATATATCATTTCTGAATATTGGGATTAACGTTCTATGTACCAAAGAAATAAACTGCTCTAGTCTAAGATAGTGATAGTGTACCTTTTGGGCTCAGCATGCCTAACTTGATTCTGCTGGCATGACATCACCCTACAAACAAAGGACACAATTCTCTACATATTTATTTGAAAAAAATAATGTATGGCACTAGGTATTATATAAAGAAACATCAAATAACTACAAAAATAAAATAAGAGTAAAACAAAGTCATTTTGAAGGGTTTCAAAAATAATTGTTGAATGTTGGGAAATGCTTGCATTATGACCCAAAACATCATGGCATGTGATCTTTGACACACATATCATAGTTTTGACATCATTGATTCGAGAAAAACTGTAGATTCTGACTTTTCTTTTGTTGTTGCTGCTGTATTTTGTGAGATTGGATGTTTTGGAAGACTAGTGTGAAAGGTTCATCATTAGGAAAAAAAATCTATTCAGAATTCCAATCACTGTATTTCAAAACATAAATTTTCATACCTTCATAGTTGTAAATCATAAGAAAGCTCCTACAGGGGAATATTTTAGATAGAAAAGATGCTTTTAAACCCTAAAAACAACTTTATAGATGATCTTTCTGCAAAAAGCGTTAATACAGAGGAATGATATGTGAAGTACTAAACTTGTTTTACTTCCTCTATCAATGTGTGTTCTAGTGAGAATGACACTTGTATTATTAGTCTACCTTGCTTGGACCATGCAATTTATGAACTATATATTTTAGCAATTATGGTTTGCAAGTTTGTTGCAGGTTTTCAACACGAATTCATTTTTATTTTAATAAAATGATGCAAATGCATTATTTATTTATTAATAAATGAGGCAATATAATACCTTTAAAACTGAGTATCCACTACTCAATTACTTTATGCAGGAAATCAATAGTTAAAAGACAATAACTATTACCATTATTATCATACACGAATAGTTTATGTATTTATTTATTTAAAAAGAGTTTCTGGTTCCATTTTTATATTTAATAAGACATGACAAGGAAAGAGTCAAGCATGTAAATAGTTGGACTTACCAGTCATTTTATTCTTATCTATATGACTAGAACAAAACTGGGCCAGACGGTGCTTATAACTCTACAGAAATTGCGGAGTCCACATTATGCTGACTAATACTAATTTATCACTGAAATGTCTTTATGAAACACGGTAATCTACATTATCTTTCTTTCTCCTGGTGAGATTCAGAAGGCCCACATCTCTAAGTAAAACTGTTCTTTGTGGATGACAGATGTTATTTATTAGAAAATGTAGATGCCATTAACTTCTCAACAGCTATACCTGATAATTTTATAAAACTATTATCCAAGCATTTGGAGTGGAGAAAGAAAAAAACATTTGTACATGAAAGCAATAATCCTATTAGAAAATTGCAAACCCAGTAAAAATCCATGTTTACTCACTTCTATTGCAGCTCTAATTTAAAGATATAGCTAGGAAAATGCTTGAAATAAAATTCTGCATACTCATGATCTAAATTTGGAAAAGAACACTTTTTCCCTTTCATATCTTCACAATTTTGCTACCTTCCTTAAAGCCAAATGTATGTAACAAATGTTCTATTTCAATGGCTGTTTCCTTCAGAAAATCATTAGTCCTTCTATTAGTTTGTAAATACTTTGCAAGGACTGGGTTTTCGTTGTCAAAGGCCTGGTTTGAACATTAATACACCATTAATTCTGGTTTTATGAAGATAACACATTAAATGGCACAAACTCACATTTGATATTTTTGCAATTTTTACACTCCTTGCAGTCACACAAGGGAAAAAATAAACCAGGAAGTCAGATTTAATTGTATGGAAAGGAAAAGTGACTTCAAACGAAGCATGCAGATACTCTGCTTAACGTCAGAACAGAGAATGACAATAAACATTCACACCAGACTCTTTCTCAGAAAATACAAATATAATTCATTAGACTCTGGTTAATTTTACACATAGCATTTAGTTTAAAAATTATTTCTTAAAATTTGAAATATTGCATGAAAACAAGAAATAGTGAAAGCTTGAGCTTCAATATGAAGTTTAGAGTACTGTAGTGCAATGAAATCATGGTGTGTGATCAGTGACACGTCCATAGAAATTTCCAGCACACATTGAATAGCCTTGCTAAAATCCAGCATTCATGAATGTCAGTAGCTTCTATATAGTTATATTTCACTGAATTTTGTCTTGTTAATTTGTGGAAGGCACAAAGGAGAACACCATTACCCTGGTTGTATCATACAGTATCAGAATGTTTTAAACTACATATAGTATTTAGTTTCGGGAGGAAAAGAGAAGATTCTTGTTTGCTTAAAGAAACCTTGAAGAGTACAGGACTGTAATAATATACTATTTCTGTAACAGTTTCAATATTTAATAAGATAACCCCATCAAATCAATCTGATCTATATGTACAGTTTTATTCAAAAGTAAATCTAATTATTTTCTTACAAATTAAAAAGGAATACGATGACAAAATAAAAAAAACGATTTTATCGTAAGTGTGATGTTATTTCTCAGGTTCCTTATGGGCAGAACTGAAACCCTACATGGGACTCTTAATTGGCTTCTGTGACTTGAACAGAAGAGGCCTTAGGTATAAATGACATACTTAGTTTTGTTCTTCTGTTATTTTTGTATAGGGTATGGTTTCTTTTATTGTAAACTTCCCAGCATCATTTTATACAGTGAGATGGCGCATCAATCTGGTTAATAAATAAATTAAAATAAAGCTGACAACCATACCTCAACTAAAAAGAAATATCAAGGGCATCAAGTACTGTAGTATGAGTTTCAAATCCTAGGTCAGTTCTCTTCTGGGAAAAAAACAAAAACAAAACTGCTCCACAGAAGAGAAAGCACCAGGGATCACTATCAAAAGAAGAGGAAGTGAAATTAAAAGGAAACTACAATTTCATTCAAAGCCAACGGGGGCAGGAGCGATGCAGTGGGAAATGGCTTTTGGAGACTAATTTGGGGGGGGGGGGGACTGGAGGGCCCCTCACACGGGACAGCTGCAAAACCTCTTAATTTCATCGGCATTTATTTGTTTCCTAAAGTAAAAGAACTTCTCCGGCCACGAATAGTCATCATTGGCCTTTCCTCTCCAAGAGAGAGGAAACCTCCAACTATGAAAATACGCTCTCTCTCTCTTTCTCTCTCTTTTCTCCTATGGGCCAAATACAAGCTTCTCTGCTTCCTTACATCCCCTCAATTGCCTCCGCCCCCCCCACCACCACTCCCCGGTTTCGTATCCGCCTCCCACCTCCTGGTTCCTTCTTCTCTTCTTTCCATTGAGCGGCCGCTCGCCCCAAGGGAAGCCGGGCGTCCCCTTCCGTCCTTGGCCCAGAGAAAGGGCGGAGGGCATAGCGAGCGGTCTGCGTTTTGCCGCGCCCTCCCCATCGAAGGCTCTTCCCTCCCGTCCCTTTTCGGAGCGCCACATGCCTTCCTTCAGACAGCAGTCGCCGCCACCTTCTCACCTGCGCCTCCTCTCGGGCTGCGGCGGCTGCTCCCGGCGGCGCTCCCCCGCGGGCTCCCCCCGCAGCGCCGCCTCCCGCTCCTCCTCGCCCATCGCTGCCGCCACCGCCGCCGCCGACGGCATCCAGCTGCCGCTCCCGGTACAGCGCCCAGAGCCCCACGTTGGGGAGGAAGACGAGGGCGGCCAGCGCCAGCCCCACCGCCTGCAGCAGCCGCTTCTGCTTCCGCCGCATCCGAGACGCCGCCTGCGAAAAGGGGTTTAGCGCGAGCCCAACTTTCCTCCCGCGCTGAAGCCGATGACAGCGACGCTCGAGCCCCGGCGCGAGGCAAACCAGCCGCCAGCTCAGCCCGTTCCCTCCGTTTGGCAAGGCACTTCCGCTCTGGGGGCGGGCACTCCCACTCATACCGCGAGCGAGGAGGGTGGCCGCGCGAAGCCCCGCCCACACACCTCGAGCTGGACCGCGTACCCTCGCTCAGTAAGCTCAACGCGGGAGAGGCCACGGGAGAGCGGCGGTCCGCTGGTTTACCCCCTGTTGCAGGGCAAATGGTACCGGCCGCGCGGCTTTTTCCCTTGGGGGTGGTGGGGGATGCGAATGACCTGCCCGGCACAAAGCAAGTCGAAGGGAGGGGAGGGGGGATTTTGAAATTTCATATTTAACATTGGAATCGATGGAGGCGGGTGAGCGGAGGCGGGTCGATTTCAGCAAAGCCCCGCTTCTGCCCGCGAAGCCACGAAGAAAGAGAGCGAAGGCAACCAGAGAAAAGGGGGCGGGAAGGGGTCGCGACTCATACCCTTTATGCCTTTAAGAAGAGGAATCGGGGAGGCGGTTTCTACTTTTACAGAAAAAGAAAGAAAGAAAAAAGGAGGAGGAGGCTGGCTGCTCTAACGTGAATAGCGTTGCTGGAGAAAGAATGAAATCCAGACTTGGATGCTAGGACCCGAGGAGGGCGGTGAAATAAGTTGAATAAAGAAAATCAGCAGAGCTTTTGTGTGTGGAATAAATCCGGACTTTAGATTTTAGCCCCTGATTATAGTTTTATAAATATTCACTGCAATATCTCTCCCCATCCTATTGTCTGGCTGCTAGGCTTTCTAGGTGAAGGTTTTCAATGCAGTTGCATTCGAGGAATTGTCGTAATAACAGGAATTTTATTTTTTTCCAGGTCAGTCTTCTCTCTTGGTGACTGCCTGGACAAATCCTGGCAGTTTGCTTGGCAAGGTTTTTGAGAAATGGTTTGCCTTTGCCTCCTTCCTAGGGATGAGGGACAGTGCTTGCATCAAGGTCACCCAGCTGGCTTTACAACTAGAAATCACAGTCTCCTGGTTTCTAGGTTGATGCTTTAACCCTTCCACCCTACTGATTGTCCCCTAAGCTATAGAACTGGCTTTCATTCCCATAAAAACTATAATAAATTTTAAAAAGTTTTGTAGAATCATGGGGAGAATAGATTCCCAAAGCTAAGCAGTGTTAAGAGTATGTAAAATACATGTTTTTGTAGCTGTCACACTATTGATGTTGCACCAGTCTCTGCTGTGTGTGTTTGCAGCACTTGACCATTTGGTTAAGACTCAGAAATTAAACAAAATCAGATCTAGTTAGTACTTGGATGGAGAACACAAGAGAATTCCAGGATTACAGAATAAATACAGAAGTCAAAAAGATAATCCCGTAGAAGGGAGTAGCAAGCTTCTTCCATACAGGTGCCAGTAAACTGCATGGATTTGGCCATATAGTCACTAAAGGTTGAATTCAAGTCAGGGTCATCTTTACCTATTAAGTAGTTTAAATGTTTGATTTCTGGCCTAGTTTCTGTATTAAATCCTATGTAGAACAAAAAACTGTTGTCAGTTCTGAAATGATTTAGTTATTGAAACTCTCTGCATACTTTTAAAAAAATTCAAATTAAGCATTCATTAAACACGAATGGTTGCATTGATCCATACAGCTGGATCAGAATTTCTAAGTGGCAAGTTTAGGATTTGTTTTATAAAGAGATAATTGAGAAGCATAACTCATATATGAGGATCCTTTCAAATCTATGGCAATCTGCATTTTTCTCTTACTCTTAGATTCTGACTGAACATGTAAGCTATGTTACAAATATACTGTGTCATTTATTTACAGCAGAATACACAGCACAGCAGATAAAATTGGATATTCAAATTTTCTAAAGGTTTTTGAAACCAATCTAACAGCTGATTTCAAATTTCAGTCCCAAAGCAGTATAAAAAGCTACTTCATTACACATTTTTCCAAGAATGAGTTGTATAATGATTTAAGGCAGAACTGATATGAATAATTCATATTTGGTAACAGCAATATAGATGGCTGAAAGCAAATAAACAATTTTCCCATAGGAATTGAGGAGGAAAGAGTGTGGCTGTACCACAATGTATACTCATATTACTGGATGCATTTAATATGAATTGTGAAGCACCAATAAATAGTATTCTATAGTATGACAAAGATAATAAATATATAAGACATAATCAGCTTTCAGATGAGTAAGATTGACAGTTCAATACTGTATATCTCTGAGGAGGAGTAAATCCTATTAAACACAGTTCTGCTGCCTCTAAGTAGATAGGCCTGACATTGCACTATAATTTGTGTAAATTTTCCACAATTACTTTTGCTATTAATTCATTATTGGCATCTGCAGCCTGTGAATGACCATAATTAATACTGATGTTAATTGACTGGCAAATCATTTAAATATATTTTACCATATTGTGCACAATCAAAATAGGGTAATGTGGCACAAGAATTTATAAGAATCATTCACTTTCCTTTGTCCCCATTTGATTAACTTCTTAATTTAAGAAGAAACCACCAATAATATATAATTGAGAAAAACCAGGCTGAGTAACAGCAGTAATGTTAAACTAAACATTTTAAATAAATAGGTGTCTTGCATTGAGAATTTCAACCGTATAGTACTTTTCATTATGTTATGAAATTATATTTTTATTAAAATATTGTATTATTTTTGCTTTCAGTGTATCTCTACTCACTATCAAGGGAAAAATACTATGCATATACTATATGCAACTATCATGTAATCCACTAGGTGGCAAGCTTCCAGTAAATTCTGAATTAATCAACTCCAACTAAATTATCTAAAAACAACATTCAAATTGCAAAGATTACTTACAGTTACAGCACTCAAATTGGTATAACCTGCAATTCACTTTAGTTAGGCTTTTGAATTTATTGATTTTATTTCATCCAGAAAAAAAATGTCACTACTTCTTGGCAGGCTAAAGGGAAAGATCAACACAGATTAAGTCTCAGGATACTACAGTTGAAGACGGTGTTGAGTTGAATTTGATTCCTGGTGACTGTATATGATTTTTAGCGTTCTACAATATTGATGGGTTTACATTGATTTCTTCTCTGTGTGTCTATGTGTGTGTGTTTTATTTCCCTCTCTACACTAGAGCATTGAGGGTATTCCTTGGGTAGTGATTATGCTTATTTTATTTTTTTTGTATTGGGAAAGTGATAAACCAATGGAACATCAAGCATATCAAAGTAGATTTGATTTCACTCAAGGCACAAATAACCAGGCTCAGATTATTTATTAATCATATTTATCAAGTTTATAAATATATTAATAAATATATAATTTGAACCTGGTCATTTGTTCCCTGAATGTTATCAAACCTGGTTTGATACGTTCAATGATCCATTGGTTTATCACTATCTATACATTCTATTTCAAACACATTATCTGAAGATTAACCTCTGTCAGACCTAGAAACAAGAATAACGTGATTCTTCCAAATCACTGAGTTCTTTATTGTTTCATGCCTACAGACAAAATCTTGCCAGATTGAGCATTCCACTATTTGCAGCTACAGTATAATCTGTGAACTATTAGGGAGGGGGAGGCTGTTTTCACCTTCTTTCTCTCACACATAATATCTGGCCTAAATTGCCTCTTACTCTGTGGAATGTACCTCCTCCCTCCTGGGAATCCACCTGCTTACTACATTCTATCACATCTCTGGAAAAAGCTGTGATGTTGGGAAAGAGGAGAACCAGCAGAAGGTGGATGGATTCAGTTTAGAGTGGCGATGGCTGTACCATTAGAAAACCTGAAAGATCAGGTTAGGGACAGATTCCTGGAGAAGATCTGTCTGTGTGGTTGCTAGGAGTTGAAAATGACTGGAAGGCACATAAAAAAAAATCAGTGCTAATTCATATGTAGCCATTGTCTCAGTGTGTTATAAGAATCAAGCCAACAAACAGAATATGTGGGCCTAGTGTGTTATATAAACACATTAACTGTGATTTATTAATGCAGGTATAGTGTTTAGTAAAACCAACTCATTTGGTTTGTTTGTTTTCTTTTGAACATTTCTATATTATCCAGGAGAATAGAAAACCTTGGTGACCCTTGGTGTATAATTTGTGCCCTCATCAATTATACAACAATAGATTCACATTTAATTTAAATTGCTGTGGAGGTTAATAACAAAACTGTATCAATAATTAACCACTAGAAGCTCCCTTACAAGTGTTTTGCAATGCTAATTTTTTTTCTTAAATCATTTCCCCTTTTTATTTCTGTGACTCCTATAGTTGTCTCTGAAATCAGCCATGATCTTCCTTTTTTATTCAGTCCCAGATTACATTGTTTTCTCCGACACTATCCTATTGTACAAGGGATACGGTGGCTCAGTGGCTAAGAAGCTGAGCTTGTCGATCAAAAGGTCAGCAGTTCAGCGGTTCGAATCCTTAGTGCCGCGTAACAGGATGAGCTCCCGTTATTTGTGCCAACTTCTACCAACCTAGCAGTTCGAAAGCACGTTAAAAAAAATGCAAGTAGAAAAATAGGGACCACCTTTGGTGGGAAGGTAACAGCCTTCGGTGCACCTTTGGCCCGGGTGAAATCTAATTTTTTTTGCCACCAGTTCTGTGGGCATGGCTTGGGGTGTGTGGCTTGGGGGGGGGGCGTGTGACTGGGTGGGCGGGGCCAACATGACATCACTCACATCGCTCTTCTGTTTCTCTCTCTCTCTCTCTCTCTCTCTCTCTTTTCCTTTCTATCTCTTTCTTCTCCCTCTCTCTCTCTTTTTTCCTTCCTTCCTTTCCTTTCCTTTCTTTCTTCTCCCTCCCTGCGCCGGGGCTGTCATTTTGGCGGGGACAGCAGCTGACAAAGCCAACTGCCCCACATTCCAGCTGGGAAGCCTCACCCTGCTAACCCTGCATCCTGTCACTCGCTGGTTGCTTCTCTGCCCACTCTTAACTCCGCCAATGCCGCTTCTGCTGGGAGACCAGCTGGACACAGACGAATGAGGCTTGCTGTCCTGCCACAAGTAATAGAAAGTGCCTAGGATCCAGGCTAAGATCAGATGAGAAAAGAGAGTGATAGAGCAAGAGAGCGATGAAGAAACAGTGACACCCGATTTTCAGGCAAGCATGGCAGAGCTTCGGGGAAGGGATTAAGGTGCTAGCTCCTTCCCCCGCAGCCATTGATATCTCGGTCTTCCTTGATCTCTCACACTCTCTTTTTGCTCTGTGGGACTAAGCTGGGAGACGAGTGCCAACAAACAACTGTGACTGCTTGAGCCAGCCAAAGAAGAGTGGGAGGGAGAGAGAATCGGGTGTCGCCGTTTCCCCATCACTCTCTCGCTCTCTTTTCTATTCTCCCCAAAAACTGAAGCTTTTTTCCGCTGACTCGGAGCTCCCAGGCAGCCCGGAGGTCCCACAATGAGGCAGATCCAGGCTAATGCCATTGCGATCCTGACCTGGATCCTAGGCACTTTCTATTAATTGTGGCAGGAATGAGCAAACCTCATTCAGCTGCATCCAGCCGGTCTCCCAGCAGCAGCGGCAGCGGCGTCGGTGGGGTTAAGAGTGGGCAGAGAAGCTCTGGTAAAGTCAAACCCCATAAAGAAGAGGGGCCATTCCCCTTCTTGTAAGTGCAGCTTCCCCCCCCCACTGCCTGCCGATGGGTTGGCGATTCCCGCAGCTGCCTTACTGCAGAACCAGATGCTGAGCGGGCATGGGGAGGTCATGGGGGGGAAGGAAAGAAAGTGCTCGGAAGTGTGGAAGTGTCAGCCGAGTTTGTGGGGAGATTGGCTGGTGAGGAGGAAGAGATGGAGTGGCAAAGCGGTGGGGGTGGGTGGGGCAGCGTGGTTTGTGCCATGGGAATTGAAAAAATTCCAGCTTTTTTCTTCCTGAAGCCCTGCCTTGCTTGCCTGCTTTCTACATGTGCTTCAGCTTGCCTGCCTTTGCAAGCTGGCCACTGGGATGCCGAGAAGGCAGCGTGGGAGGCAGGCAAGCATAGCAGAACTGCAGGCCGTGGATCGTTTGGGGACGTGGCCAACCAGCCATTGCTCCCGGTTCAGCGAACCAGCCCTAGTCTTCGCTACCTACTCGCCCGATCTGGTCCAATCCAGTAGCATTTCACCCCTGCCTTTGCTGTTTAGTCATGCCAGCCACATGACCACGGAGATATCTTCGGACAGCAGTGGCTGTCTTTGAAACGGCGATTAGTACCGCCCCCTAGTGTTGGGAATGATTAGCACATATGTGTGAGGGGAACCTTTACCTTTACTTTATTCTATTGTATGCTCTGTCGTCTTCCTTTTTTTTCTTCCTTCATGTATAACATCCTAAACTGCTACCCAGTACTTGATCTCCTTAAGTCTGTTTCTAAAGAGCCATTTCTTGCCTATCATCTGTGTCTCTGTATTTCATATAACAATTCCTATCATCTTTTTACCACTGCAATATTTGTTTCTTTCTCTCAGCCATTCCTCATTCCCTGTCCACAGTAGTAGTCTCTGCACTATCATACAGCTTTGCATTACTATCTTTTTTCTGTCTTCATTTCCCCCTTTCTCTGTTCGAAAGAATATAAATTTTTATTAAATATGTGTGTGTGTTATAAAGAAGGAGAGTGGGGGTGGGGGAGAGAGAGAGAGAGAGAAGGGAAAGGAGGAAGGCAACAGGAAAAAAAAGCAAAATTGGGAATTGCAAGCAAGAAGATAAAAAAGCTACCAAAAAGAATAATTTCCAATTTTCTTTGGTACTGATACAGGTTTAAAATACAATATTCCTTTGAGTTACAATAAATCATAACATACAGTACCTTTACAATCATAAACAAATCTAATCATCAAATACCAAGGTTAAAGTTTCATTTCTTTCGGTTTCAAGCAAAAAATCCGAAAGTGGTTTCCAAACAAAAACAAAGAAAAAATCTTTTTTCAACCGAAGAGGTCATTTTTGCCATCTCCACCAAATCCATTACTTTCAGCATCCATTCTTCCATTGTAGGTATTTGTGAATCCTTCCATCTCAGCACATTAAAAAGCTATGCTATTGTCAACAAGGCATTGTGTTGCTGTTTTTCTTCAATCTGCTTGTCTATCAAGCTTAAAATAAAAGTCTGATGAAGTCTGATTTGAAAATTGTCTGAATTAAAATGCATACCTAATTCCACTATTTCTTAGTTTTATTTTATTTTATTTTATTTTATTTTAATGTCCTCCAGAGATGATAAAAAGTGCCTTCAGATAGCTTATATTTCCAATATACATTAGATGTATCCTTATACATCTAAGACAATTTACCAGGTGTTAAATATAAATGATTCATCATTTATCCCACACAGACCTTCAAAACACAATGAGCTGCTCTAAGTCAGCACACCCTATGTTGTTAAGTCATATCCTGAAGCACAAATGTGTAATCTTAAGAGTCATAGGAATTTTAGATTACAAAGATGCTACAATGAAAGCATTTCTAATTTAAAGACTGTCCTTTGGTTTATGCTTCTAATGCTGCCCTTTTTCTGTGAATGCAACTTGGCTTCAAAACAAGATAGTGTATTTTTACTTTACAAAATTATGTGACAGGAACAACATTTCAGAGTTAGTTAATGTAGATGTGGTAGCTATTTTGACACTTGCCTAAGATTTAGGAACTTCTGTTCTGACTTGAATAGTTAAGCGAGTTCCTAGAAATTCATAACATCAGGATTTACGCTGTGTGATTCTGGAATACTTTCATACGAATAACGGAACCAGTTATACAAACCTTTGTACAGAAAATCTGCTAATATGTGGACTGTTATCAGAAAAATAAAGAATAAATTTCTCCAAAACATTGCTACATCACATAGGGCCTGTTTACTTGAGGAGATTGTATATCTCCCATAACAACTGCCTAACTGATTTGATCCTGCAAGGTTACGACACTCTTAAGTTCCTTCAACAATTTTCCTTGGGATCCTGGAAAGACATTTTTTGATCTGCCTTTTGGGACAAGGTCCCCTCCCCCGCATTCTGGATGGGTCCCTGTTGTTTAGAATGGTCATGAAGACTTGGTTCTTCACCCAGCCTTTGTCGAGGAGAGTAAGACCCTTTGGTTCATTGCATTTGCCATCTTTTATTCTTATCTTTTTGTCATTTATTGTAATAATGATAATGTTCGATTGCATTTTGGGAGGTTTGATTCAGTGTGGGATTCAATTTTTTTTACTGTTGGTTCTGTGGGCGTGGCTTGGTGGGCGTGGCATGGCTTGGCTTGACTTGGTGGGTGTGGCTTGGTGGGCATGACAGGGGAAGGATACTATAAAATTTCCATTCTCACCCCGTTCCAGGAGGAGGATACTGTAAAATCCCCATTTCCTCCCGATCAGCTGGGACTCCGGAGACAGAGAATAGATGGGGGGGGGCAGTCAGAAATGATATTTTACCGGTTCTCTGAACTACTCAAAATTTCTGCTACCGGTTCTCCAGAACTGGTCAGAACCTGCTAAATGCCACCTCGGATTTGATTATTGTGAGTCACCCAGAGTCATTGAGTCAGACAGTATATAAGTTTAATACATCATCATTATTAATGTAAAGCAGGTACCAATGGTACCATTGGCTTTCTAGGGCCTAAATATTGTAGTCATAGAACCTTCATAAAATAATCCAGAGTCCATTATTACATTAAATATTTTTCACAGATAAATATTCTTCAGGCATCAAAAATAAATTAGATAAGGCAAGCCTAATTTGAAATGGGCTTAATTGTAGAATGTGCTGCATATGGCTGCACATGTTGCAAAATCAAATCTTCTTTGTATTCAGTTATCAAATGTACTAAATAGTGATGTTTTGATTTCATTCATGAATACATGTTAGTATATTCAGAACTTCTGACCTAAAAATCATTTAGGTTTGTGCCTTTATTTTGATGGAGGAAAAATGTGGAATAGATTTTAACAATTAACAGAGTTGGAAGCAGTGGTGGGATTCAGCCAGTTCGCACCACTTCGGGAGAACCGGTTGTTAACTTTCTGAGCAGTTTGGTGAACTGGTTGTTGAAAGAAATCATTAGGGCAGAGAACCGGTTGTTAAATTATTTGAATCCCACCATTGTTGGAAGGGATCGTGTAGGTCTACTAGTCCAACCTAGCAGAAGGCCCTGCACAATTTCTGACAAATGGCAGTCCAATCTCTTCTTGAAAGCCTCCAGTGATGAAGCTCCCACAACTTCTGAAGGCAAGAAGTTCTGTTCTATTGGTTGATTGCTTTCACTGTCAGAAAATTTCTCCTTATTTCTAGCTTGAATCTCTCCTTGATCAGTTTCCATCCATTATTCCTTATCTGGCCTTCGGGTGCCTTGGAAAATAGCTTGACACCCTTCTCTCTGTGGCAGCCCCTCAAATACTGGAACTCTGCTATCATGTCTCCCCTGATCCTTCTTGTCACTGGACTAGCCATGCCAAGTACTTGCAACGGTTCATCGTATGTTTTAGCTTCCAGTCCCCTAATCATCTTGATTGCTCTTCTCTGCACTTTTTTTTAGAGTCTCAACATCTTTTTTATAGTGTGATGACCAAAATACTGTAGTTGTATCTTGGAAGAATGCTTAATTGTGTACTGAAAATTTTGCTGTTCACAAAACTTGAAACAGATATTTAATTATTACATACACTTTATTTCACATACCATTTTTCTGAATGGAAACTAGCTTTCAGTTTAGTTTCATTCCAGAGAGCTCCACTTAACCAAGAGAAAATTCCATAAATTTCCTGGATTAGGATAATTTTTGCAAATTATGACTTCCAACTGCATGTAACAGTTTTCCCTAAGGCAGGTATTCCAAAACAACAATTGACTAAAATCTTGTTTTACTTTTAAGCAAAAGCCACTACAGAAATTGTGGACACCAGAGAGCAAACCTCTGTCCTTTAAATGTTACAGGTCCCCATCATCCTTAGCCACTGGGCATGTTAAATGGATCTGAAGGGAAGTATTATCATCTGCCATACATTTTTTACCTTTGCAGTTGAGAATCATCATTTCTAAAAGGCACTTAGCAGTCTTCTGATTAAATGGGACATTTTTTAAAACACATCAAAGTTATTGCTAATTTATGACTCTATTAAATGTTAGATTTCTCAGTAAAGCTACACAATTACAGACTGAGAATAGGATAAATGCATTTCATTTCAGCTTTCAAAGTGATTTCTCTTCCATTCAAGTGATTTTTTTTTTCAACGTGTCAAACCTCCTCATATATGACATAATTTTTCTATTACTAAATCCTGGCCATATTTTTCTTGAATCGATAAATACATCAATTTGCAAAGATTAAGTGAGAGTAGTCAGTAGATAAGCTGGAAAATGCAACAACCTTATTTTAAAAATTATTTGTTTTGTTAGTTGTTTTGTTAGCTTGAGTTTGCCTTACAAACCAATTAGCACTACAGGGAAATAAATTTCCTGTGCATTATTCCTGTAAGGTTAAGCAATGTCTGTTACAAACTAGTGTGTATATTGACTGTGTTTACATGACATGCTAAACCACAAAGCTTGATTTATGAGTGTGTGTGTCATAATTCTTCCCTACTCTATGTTGTATACCCTATTGCAGCCAGTCATAAGGCTTACCATATAGTTTAAATTTAGAACAGCCACAGTGGTGGGCTACTGCTGGTTAAAACTGGTTCAGGCAAATCAGTAGTTCCGACAATCAGCTGGTCCTACCCACCCACCCACCCCCGCCCTATCCTGTCCTATATTTCCTTATTTCTGGCTCAGCTGATTCATGTGGCACAGCTGATTTCTGCGCCTCCGCTGTTCTACTTATCGGGGCTGCCATAGAAGGTAAGCAGCTGAGCTTCAAATTGCTGTATTTTGAATGCTGCTTCCAAGCGTGTTAGGTGCGGGTGCGTGTTCACCGAACTGGTTCTTAAACCGGTTGCAGCCCACCACTGAACAGCCATCATTTGAAATATAAAAATCAGATCTGATACTCATATATTTTAAATTCTGGTTTCTATGACCGAGAATGGAAGTCTTGCCAGCTCAGATAATACATCATGCTTATGACTTTGGTTAAAAAGCTGTATGTGATGTGAGATAATGATGGAAAGATTGCAGTGCGCTTATATTCTTGTTAACCAGACTTTTTTTTTTTTTGCTTAGTGTCCCCAAACAGGGGAACTTCAGATGTCATTAACAGCAATAGCTAGAATTATAGATGTCCATCTCATCTCTTTTTCCACATGTGTTTGCATTTCTGCATTAAATAGGGACAGATATCTGTACTATAAATGCTATTCCACAATAATCTTAAATTCAGTGAAGAGCAATGCACTAGCTTCCCTGATTAGTTCTACTGTCTAACTGCTCTTAAAGTTATGGCAAATTATCATGTTCAATGAGAATTTGCAGTTATGTTACTTTGCAAATTGCTATCAATATTAAAATAGTGAGACAAGTCTGTTTTCATCTGCCCTAATTGTCATATGTTGCGGGTTTAGTCACTGTTTATTATTTATTTATCATATTTATATGACCTCTCATTTCACAATGAGGGGATTGTATAAACATACTGATTCTGGACAGAAATGTAAAGCAGACCAGATACAAAAACAGACAAAACCATTTTAAAAACATACAGAAAGTACAAAAATTATTATGGAAAGGCTAAGAGAGAGCATCAGATTACGAACAATAGAACCATCTCATCAGATCAACATTCCTTTATGACTCCAAGCCTGATAATACTACCAGGTTTTAAGGGACTTCCAGAAAATCATCAAAGATGGGGCCATCTTTCAATTTTTCATTTCGTCCTGAAAACTAGGTAGTGTTTGTACTACATGAAATATATCGCATGTGTTATTAAACACATTGGCTGGTATACAATTGTTCTTAGGGTTATTAGGACAAATGCTAAATCATAAATTATGGATTTTTTAAAAATGAAATGGTTGAATTCATAAAATGGGCAAAATCAAAGCCAAATGAATTATTTTATGATTCAGTGTGTTTTTAAATAACTCTTAGAATAGAACTGTTGAAAGAATGAATTGATTACTTATATCTGGATTAAATTCTATCATTTTAGTAGGCCTCCACTTAGTAAGATCCCATTAATTAATTTGAACATTGTTCCCATGAATGGAGCAGAGTTTACATTCAAGGGACACGATTTCCTTCCCTTCCTCTCTGTGTCTTCTGGATCCTCTGCTTATGGTGATGGGGTAGAAGAATAATGAAGGATATGGTATGAAGAGGTAAGAGAGTGATTTATAATCACACACACACAAATGGAGAGGTAATTTACAATGAGTTATATTGTTCAATGATCTTTGTTCAGAACTGAGTTTAATAACACTTTATCTCAAACAAATAAATCATGGATGGATTGATAGATGGCCAGATATTAGGATAAAAATATAATTTTTTCATCCATAAATTCAATGCTGGATTAAATTAGTTTTATCAAGTCAGATGTGGGGAAAATTCCCAGAATTTCCAGCCATTATGATTTTGGGATGAATACTGTTAGTTCTAGTTGCAGACACATCAGAGAACAATGGATCGAGGAAAATTCTTCTAAATGTTACTTGTTAGGTCTGCTGTTATTCCCTGTTCAGGAAGTGCTATTAATTCACAGTGGTGGGGTTACATTTCTTACCTCCTACATAGGGGATATTTCAAATCTTGGGCCTTTAATACTCACTATAATGAAATCTGCCTGTAAGTACTTTAGAAGTGAAAATGAATAATGTGCATTGATTGCTTGAGGGGATATTTTAGAAATAGGGCAACACAAAGCTAGTTCTGACACAGGATGCATATTATTGCCAGATTGCCTTTGTAATCCTGCTATTTTAAGAATATTTACACCCACAAACAATATTCCAAAAGTCAGTGTTAGAAGCTGCCCTAACAAGCTCAAGATTAGATTGGGGAAAACTAATGCTCTGTTTGCTAAAGCCACCTTTCCTCTTTTGAAGTTTCATCTCTAAAGCTGTATACTACTTGGCTTATATGGTGAGAAAAATATGCTTTCTATTTTTAACAAAGATTTGTCTCAAGGTTACATTTTTTTGTGATATATCAAGATGAAAACAATCTCTAGGTTAGAAGAGTCTCTTTTGTGTAAATTTTGTGCCTAATTCTATTCTTTGCATTAGCTAATGCATATGATGACTTCTATAGTAAGTAAAAATTACAGTTGCAAATGCAAAGGCTTGGAATCAGCTGTTCAAAAGAAGTGATGTTACTACACTTGGTGGTTAATTTTGAAAATGGAGCAGATGCCACTTTGGATTATCAATCAATCAATCAATGTAAGTATTTGCATCTTCTTGCAAATTGATTTCTATGATTTTTTTAACTTTAGATATTTATTTTTGCATTACTTGTACTAGATCTGTATACTTTCATTGTGTGTTCTACATGTATGTACAGAGGGGCTTGCCAAATGGGTTACTCAGCTATGTTAGCACTACAGATTCCTGAAAAGGGAAGAAAAAGAAGTTGCAGAATATATATTCTATAAATTACAATAGAAGTAAACGGTAGAATATCCCCATATGAGACCATTAAATTGGGGAAGATTTATATGAGCCAAAGATCTTAAAATGTCATGAGGACCATAGAAGATTAGATCCTTGGTCCAAGAGCTCAAGGGCCACCCAACTCTCCCAAGTCAAGAATGACAAAAAGGAAGAAACTGAATGCACTTTTATTCAGTAAGAAACTTGGTGATACAAAGCTACTTCTGAAACACAACCATTTTACTTTAGCCACTTAGCTGGCACAATTTTTCATTAATCAGAACACCAATATTTGATTTTAGCACTAGGTTGATTTTTTCCAGCATTATATCAAGAATGATATACTCTATGAAATGCCTAAATCCTGTTTTTCTGTTTCATTTCTCTTGCTGACAGCAAAGATAAATCTTTCTTCAGTCTTGTTTGCTTTCTCTTCTGTCTTCTTTCTTTTTACCTTGCATAAGATGCATGGTTGCCTGCTTGCTTGTTCATTGCCTTTCCAGGGACAGAGAACATTTGCATCCTCCAAATATTTTGAGATTCTAGTTCCCCTCAGTTTTACTCTGCGTGGGTCCTATCACTAGTGGTGATAGGAGATGTCGCTCAACGACATCTCTTTTTTGTCAACTGGGTACCCTACAAATTTTATTTATTTGTCAAATTTCTTAAATTTATCTGGATAGCATACAATAACTTCAAAAAATGAAGAAATAGAAACAAACCATTTTAATTACAAAGGTAACAACAACCATTAATAAGTGATCAGGGATCCATTTTATCTCTTTTTTACAAAACTTATTAGATCGATTTAAATAGCCACCCAGCTTGTAAGTGCAACTATAGAGGGTGACCATAGGAAAAAGTCAACAGAAGACAATCAATTAATAATAACATAATAATGTGAGAGTAACATAATGACACCTCAGGGCAGTATAGGTTAAATCAGAGAAAAACAGAATCAGTTGTCCCATTTAAAGGGGTAAAGTATATTTCCAAGTGTGAAATCCAGTCATCTTGGCTCCAAAACTCAAAGAATCAACCAAGATTGTAAGTTATTTCTAAAGGCCAACAAGACCAGGGAACATCTGTATATGTTGGGGGTTGGGGGAAGGGTAAGGATATAATTCCAGGCAGGAGGCACATAATCTTACATCTAAAGTTGAGGCTGACACACAATTTTTCAATTTGATTCCATGGCAACCAGAAATGCTTGATAGAGCAGAAAGGCAAGGAATAAACCAAAACAAAGTACTTTTAGTTCCACTCCAACAGGTACATGATCAACTCTTTGATACTGAATTCTAATAATAAATCCATCACCTATATATTTCAAAATACAAAAATCTGTTCTCTTGTGAACAGGTGAGGGTTAAAGGTATTGCGTATATATCTAAATTAGAAACTCATCTAAAGACTTGGAGAAATTATCAGGGTTAATAAGCTTAAGTTCTAGCTCTGAGTTTTAACTCACTTAACAAGTGGCTTCTGTAACAAGCCATGATACGTCACAACATCCCAATATGGAGCGATGCAATAAATGATGCATATGATGCAATTAACATGGTGATGTAATAATTATGCAAGCCACACCATCTGTATCATGATGTTGTATATGTCATTATTTGCCTTTTCTTGTGCACTTGTGCATGCCCATATTCCAGGTTGCATATTAAGTGAATTTTCAGTAAAAACTGGATAGGGCTAACTAAGCAAAAGTTCTGATAGTTGATAAAACTCTTGGAAAACATTTAACAGATTTTTTATACTTATCTTTATTAACGGTTTCTTATGGAAAAATAATGATTCCTTACTGTTTTTGAATTGAGCAAAAATTTGATCTAAGTTGGTGAGCAATTAATGAGAAATAAACTATGTTTTAAGTGATGAATTTATAGCTTCAACTATAAATAACAGCATATAGAAAGTTAGAACAAAAAAAAAGGTTTATATTTTCGTCTTCCAAAGGAAAAGCAATGAATGTGTCAATCAAAAAAAGTATAGTAAAATTTACACACAAATACCTGCCGCAACTCAGCAGCTACCAGCTGTGCCAATTCTCAGTTAACTGTACTGGGTTCCTCTTTTGCATGTCAATGTCTAAACTGTCTAAAAATGCTTCCTTCTTATATAGAAGATGCTGACAGAACTAAGGCTCTGCACTTAAACTGAACTGGTTGGATACCAAAAACTATTCATTCTCTTACTCTCCTTTCTTTCAGAAAGATGGTGTTCTAGTGCTACTAGTCCAAAGATAATGAACAACAATTATATCTTTCTCTCCTTAATTATTATTTTTTTTGTAGGAGGAAAAAGACAAAGTAATGGAAGGAAAACATAGATCTTAACAACTTCTAGGAACCCTTGTAAAAGCCAATGAAAGAAGGTGCTTTCAGATTTAAAGCATCTAAAATTTCCTCCTTTAAATAATTATTTAACTATCTCATCTTTTCTCCCATTAAACTTTTTCTTTCAAGAAGAATAATGGAACACAAGTGATAGGAAAAGTCAGAAGCTATATATGAAAGAGGAGGAGTATGTTTGAACGTTTGAACCATTTGTGGATGAGTCAGAATAATTTACACAAAAATCTTGCTTGGAAATACATTATAAATAGGAGGAGGAAGGTATGTTTGCCACCTTGAATTATTGTTAAAAATAATAAAGGTGGGACATAAATAAATAAAAACATAGCACAAGGTTTGTTATAAAACAGTGTTTTTCAAACTTGGCAACTTTAAGATGTTGGGACTTCAACTCCCTGAATTCCCCAGCCGGTATGCTGGGAGTTGAGGTCCATACACTTTAAAGTTGCCAAGTTTGAAAAACACTGGTATCAACCAATATCTGCAAGTACTATTGTTTTTTTACTTTCTCCCCTTTCATTGTGCTCACACATGTTACTCTACCCATTGTGATAGTTTCTTTGGTTTTTACTTAATACGTTTGAATGCAACCCTAGTGGCTTCTAAACCAAATTTGATCACTTAGTATGATGTGAAAATGAAGCAAATTGTAATTTATTGAATAAATCATAGTTAAACAAACATGGCTTAGTATAGTACGTGAATCCAAGCACTGATTGAATTCACATAAAGCCACGGTTGATTAAATCAGGTTTGGGTAATTAAATCATTGATTAAATCAGGAGGGGAGCAGAAAAAAAAAGACAGGCACCCTTTACAGTTTGAGCCAAAGTAGCAATAGCATTTAGACTTATAAAGCACTTTACAGTGCCTTACAGCTCCCTCTAAGTAGTTTACAGAGTCAGCATATTGCCCTCAACAATCTGGGTCCTCATTTTATCTACCTCGGAAGGATGGAAGGCTGAGTCGACCTTGAGCCTGGTGAGATTTGAACTGCCAAATTTCAGGCAGCCGGCAGTCAGTAGAAGTAGCCTGCAGTACTGCACTCTAACCACTGCACCACCTAGCAATCTGGGGGAAAGGACATGCTTGCAATAGGCTAAAGTGGCCAACAGGTTCTTCCCATGACACGATTTGTGCCAGGAGAGGAGGGAAAATACTACCTTAAAACACAAACAAGTAAATATGAATTTAAACTGCCTACTGGGATGAAATATAGGCAAGTACCTGGGGACATGTCCTTTAAAAATGGTTAGAACGTAACTCCATAGTTCATGTAACAGCAGGATGAGCACTGAGAAGATATGCAGATTATGGAAATGGTTACTGACAATTATTTCCAGATACAGTAGCAAAACTGGGTTGCTTTTAAAAGTTATGTTGACTTCCAGTTTAAAGTGTTCTAAGCATTTTAACGGAAAAGAAATACTCCTTAATGAACTATGGTGGCAGAAGATCCAGCTATAATCAAATTTTGTCTCCCACCCTCCCTTTTCTTATTTTTAAAGCAAGGCATGAAACCTCTGGTGACCTTTAACTTTGCAGTGATCAATTTAGGACAGGCATGGAAATAGTAGAGAGAAGAATTATTGATAGTTTTATCCTGCTAGGAGTGGAGGAAAAATAAAAGCTACACCTACTATATTCTCTCATCATACAAAACGGGTGTACAAATCCTTGGGCTTGAGTGCTGAATACCTTGTAAAGCAGATGGAGGTTTACTGTATATCCAAACAAAATGAAGCACTATATTTTTAGAAACACACCAAGAAGATGAGAAAGGACTGGATAGCTATGTGGCTACTATGGATTCCGGAGGTGCCTTTTAATTTTCTAGAGATTATGGATTCCCTTGTTAGAAGCTTATTTTTCTATGGAATAATGAGCAGCATTCCGATGAATAATTTCTATGTAAAGCTGATTTGATACTATGTTATTGTCCAGAAATGGGCAGAGCAGTGGAAATTTTTTAGGAAAAAATCAGCATATTAGCAGGTAACCCAGAAAATGAGATACATACCATAATCAGTGCAGGATTATGAGAAAACGGCTGACTCCAAAATTAAAAATGATGCAGGCAGATGGTAAGGTTTCTGTGTGTTGTGTGGATATTCTGAGATGGTGATGTTAGCAGCTCCATGATGTACACATCAGTGGTGGGTTTCAAATTTTTTTACTGCTGGTTCTGTGGGTGTGGCTTGGTGGACGTGGCTTGATGGGCATGGCAGGGGAAGGATATTGTAAAATCTCCATTCCCTCCCCACTCCAGGGGAAGGATACTGCAAAATCCCCATTTCCTCCTGATAAACTGGGACTCAGGAGGCAGAGAATAGATGGGGTGGGGCCAGTCAGAATTTTTACTACCAGTTCTCCGAACTACTCAGAATTTCCGCTACTGGTTTTCCAGAACTGGTCAGAACCTGTTGAAACCCACCTCTGGTACACATGATGAACAATACTGGGAAAACCAGACTGTGATTTGCAGAAATGTTAGTGAACAAGCAATGTATTCATTTTCATTTGAATTCTGAGGCTACCTGCTGGGTGTTATCATAGACAACATTCTTCTCTTTTGGGACTCTTATTATTCCATGATGTCAAGTACAGTATTCTTACTGTGTAATGAAAATTCTCTCTCTCTCTCAAAAAAAGGGATAAGTGCATAATTAAAATTTACATCTTGAAGGAGCATATAAACACTATCAATTGATTTTTATATTTGTGGAAAAAGCAGGTTCCTTAGACCTCTTCTGGGAAGCAGAGCAATGCAAGCTATAAAACTAATTGTAGTAAAAACTATTGTAGTATGTTACATGCATAACCTACCAAGACAATAAAATAGCATTGCAAAACCAATCCAGTAGCTGACCACTTGATCAATTTAGTACCCCAAAAGCAGCTATCCACATCAAATATTGATCAAATCCTTATTTATTAGCAAACTGATCAGCTGCTTATTTTGCCAAGGCAACTCTCAATAAATACTGAGTTAAGATTAAATACTGCATCTTCACTTGGTTGCCCAGTGGGTAGGAAATGACCAGCCTCGCAGGAATGGCCCGCCGCATTATCAAGGGCCGGCCTCAATGACGGGTCTTGGGACCCACAGAGGTGGCATGCGAAAAAAAAGAGCCTTTGGGTTTTTTTAGATAGGGCTTTTTTAAGGGGTGGGAGGGTTAAGGCGGGCGTTGGGGGTAGCCCGTCGGGTGGGGAGCCAGTCCTCGCGCGTGCTCATGACGGTTTTTTAATAGGTTCGGAGGTTAGGGGGGGAGATTGCGTTCCTGCTGGTGAGGGTGGTCCGATTTGCACGGTAAGTGGGAGGGGCAGATATGGCGGAAGGGGGGGATCATATCGTTCTGGGGGGGCGCGCGTCCGATGTTTGCAGGCGATCGCGCGCCCCGATCCCTCGTCCTTTTCCCGTTCCCCGGATGGTCAAGACCCCCAGAGCCTGGGCCTTCGGCTGATGTTATGCAACGCACGGTCCGTAGTTAATAAGGCCCCCCTAATATACGATCTTATTCAGGGGGGCGCTGCGGACCTTATAGGCGTTACGGAAACCTGGCTGGGCATGGAAGGGGGTGTGCCCCTTGTTGAGATGTGCCCGCCGGGTTCCCGTGCATTCCATCAGCCGAGGGCTCAGGGTAGGGGTGGGGGGGTGGCGGTTGTGATTAGAGAGTCTAGAGCCGAGGAGACCACTGTACCTCAGATTGCGGGTGCGAATCCCTCTTTGTGAGATGGGGTCATAGGTGTCAGATGGGTTTGCTGATCACGTACCTGGCTCCTTGCTGCGTGACAGCTGCCCTGCCCGAGCTCCTGGAGGTGCTGGCGGGGTGGCAGTTGAGACCCCCAGACTTTTAGTCATGGGGGACTTTAACTTGCCATCGTCCGGCTCGTCATCGACGGCAGCTCGGGAGTTCATGGCTTCCATGACGGCCTTGGACCTGACCCAAGTAGTTGATGGCCCTACTCACATTGGGGGTGGCACTCTGGACCTGATTTTTGTCTCTGGTCAGTGGTTGAGAGATCTGGACTTAAAGGAAATAGTCACTGAACCTTTGTCATGGTCAGATCACTCTCTTCTTCGTCTGGACTTTCTGACCGCCATTCACCACCGCAGGGAGGCGGAGCCGACACGTTGGTTCCGTCCCAGGCGCCTGATGGACCCGGAGGGTTCGGACGGAGCTTGGGCCATTTCCTGAGGGTCTGGCTCACGGCTCGGCTGAGGAACTTGTTGCGGCCTGGGAGCGGGCGCGGCGGGGCTTAGACCGTGTCGTGCCTTTGCGACCTCTGACCGGCGCGGGTCCCAACCGGCTCCTTGGTTCTCCGAGGAGCTGAGAGGATGAGCGCGGAGAAGGCGCCTAGAGAGTTCCTGGAGGTCTAGCCGTTCAGAAGCTGATCGGACACTAGTGAAGTCCTATACTAGGACTTACCTAGTGGCATTGAGGAAGCGGCGTAGCTCGCCTCCTCCCTCATTGCATCGGCAGATAACCGCCCAGCCGCCCTGTTTGGGTGACCCGCTCCCTCCTACACCAGGGGCGGGATGACCCGTTGCAGGGGCGTGCTGAGAGTTTAACGGTTATCTATACGATAAAATCGTTCAGCTTGGGATGGTCTGGACCAAGATTGCGGTGATCTGGTGAGGCGGCTGAGGTGGTCTTGGTGACATTGTTTGGGATGAGTTTGACCCTGTCGCTCCGAGGACATGGACAGGTTGTTGGGAGGCTGAATGCCACCACGTGTTTACTGGACCCGTGCCCCTCCTGGTTGGTGCTGGCCACTCAGGAGGTGACACGAGGCTGGCTCAGGCGATTATGACGCTTCTTTGGTGGAGGTGTCTTTCCGGCCGCCTTGAAAGAGGCGGTGGTGAGGCCCTCCTCAAAGCCTTCCCTGGAGTGGGGTGGGAATGGAGATTTTCAATATCCTTCCCCAGGAACGGGAGGAAATGGGGATTTTGCAGTATCCTTCCCCAGGGAAAAGATTTATTTATCCTGCAGGAGAAAATATATCTTATATTGACTATTACTCTAATTTGGGAGAGATAAACTTGCTGCCAGTTACCAAAGTTAGAACGGTGATAAGAAAATTTAAGAGCCACTGGAATAGCTGTCATAGCATTCTCTATTAATACGTTGCAATTTGTATCAAAGGAATTTAAGACCAAAAATAGTGGGAGCAGTGAATGTCCTCAATTGCCCTTCCCACAGCAATGGGAAAATGGAATTAGCTATCAAGGCTGTCGGGATAACAGTGGAAAAGGCTAAAGAACCTGGGTCTGATTCAGGGGTGAAATCCAGCAGGTTCTGACAGGTTCTGGAGAACCGGTAGTGGAAATTTTGAGTAGTTCGGAGAACCGGCAAATACCACCTCTGGCTGGCCCCATAGTGGGATGGGAATGGAGATTTTTCAATATCCTTCCCCTGGAGTGGGGTGGGAATGGAGATTTTGCAGTATCCTTCCCCAGGAACGGGAGGAAATGGGGATTTTGCAGTATCCTTCCCCAGGAACGGGAGGAAATGGAGATTTTGCAGTATCTTTCCCCTGCCACGCCCACCAAGCCACACCATGCTCACCAAGCCATGCCCACAGAACTGGTAGTAAAAAAAAACTGGATTTCACCACTGGTCTGATCCTTATCATCTTGGATCATCAGAGTACCTTTTTACAAGATTTGGGTCAGAATCTGGTTAGACATCGTTGCACATAAGGGATAAATTATGTGCCACAGCCAGTCTGCACTGACAAATAATGAACTGTAAGAAGCCAAATATTCTGATCAGTTAGCTAAAATCCTTGTAGCTTTGTGAGCAAGAAAGTCAAACTGATTGAGTGGTGGAAGGAACAACAGACTGACATCAAGTTTCCATGAGATCCTTTCAGTTAGTAACTCGGGAACAATCTCTGAGAAGAAGTGTAACCAATTAACTGCTGAACAATTAGCTGACAGAACAAGATGCTGTTTAACAACTTCTGGAGTCCACTAGAACAGGGGTCTCCAACCTTGGTCCCTTTAAGACTTGTGGACTTCAACTCCCAGAGCTCCTCAGCCAGCTGGCTGAGGGACTCTGGGAGTTGAAGTCCACAAGTCTTAAAGGGACCAAGGTTGGAGACCCCTGCACTAGAACTATTGCATAGCCAGATCCATGTTCCTGAGGAGTCTCTGACTGCCATCTGCAGTTAGCAAGGGTCAGCTTAGTTCTACATAACCACTGGTAGAGATAACCAGCACCAATTAGCACCAGGAAATGACAAACTTCTCTGCTTCGTTATAAATCAGAATGTGGACCAGCTGATACATGCAGTGACTCCATTACCTGAAAAATATGAGTTATACAAGTAGTCCTTGTTAACCAACTGTCTCGTTTAGAGACTGTTCACGGTTACAGAGGTAATGGGAAAGTAATTTTATGAGCAATCAGCATATTAGCAGGTAACCCAGAAAATGAGATACATACCATAATCAGTGCAGGATTATGAGAAACGGCTGACTCAAAATTAAAATGATGCAGGCAGATGGTAAGGTTTCTGTGTGTTGTGTGGATATTCTGAGATGGTGATGTTAGCAGCTCCATGATGTACACATCAGTGGTGGGTTTCAAATTTTTACTGCTGGTTCTGATGGGCATGGCAGGGGAAGGATATTGTAAAATCTCCATTCCTCCCACTCCAGGGAAGGATACTGCAAAATCCCATTTCCTCCTGATAAACTGGGACTCAGGAGGCAGAGAATAGATGGGGTGGGGCCAGTCAGAATTTTTACTACCAGTTCTCCGAACTACTCAGAATTTCCGCTACTGGTTTTCCAGAACTGGTCAGAACCTGTTGAAACCCACCTCTGGTACACATGATGAACAATACTGGGAAAACCAGACTGTGATTTGCAGAAATGTTAGTGAACAAGCAATGTATTCATTTTCATTTGAATTCTGAGGCTACCTGCTGGGTGTTATCATAGACAACATTCTTCTCTTTTGGGACTCTTATTATTCCATGATGTCAAGTACAGTATTCTTACTGTGTAATGAAAATTCTCTCTCTCTCAAAAAAAAAGGGATAAGTGTATAATTAAAATTTACATCTTGAAGGAGCATATAACACTATCAATTGATTTTTATATTTGTGGAAAAAGCAGGTTCCTTAGACCTCTTCTGGGAAGCAGAGCAATGCAAGCTATAAAACTAATTGTAGTAAAAACTATTGTAGTATGTTACATGCATAACCTACCAAGACAATAAAATAGCATTGCAAAACCAATCCAGTAGCTGACCACTTGATCAATTTAGTACCCCAAAAGCAGCTATCCACATCAAATATTGATCAAATCCTTATTTATTAGCAAACTGATCAGCTGCTTATTTTGCCAAGGCAACTCTCAATAAATACTGAGTTAAGATTAAATACTGCATCTTCACTTGGTTGCCCAGTGGGTAGGAAATGACCAGTTTATAAGCTAAAGGCATAATTGCATCAGTGGGCATCAGGATCAGGCTCCTAATCTATATCATGTCACTATCCATTGGTGCAATTATATCGTTGGCTTATAAGCTTTGGCTTATATAAACACTCCGTATAGTTGTGGGGCTACTTGGAAGATGGATACAAAGCTGTAACAATCTGGGATGATTTTTTTCCCCAGGGAAAAGGAAATTTGATGTGGAAATTGTCAAAGGTAGATTCTCGTTCAGATCTCTACGACAAGGGTTCTTTTGGCATGGGTGGAACTTCTGCAGTCGGAATTGGACAATTTATTATAAGCCAAATATATACTTGCACTAATGGACATTGACCAGGGGTGAAATTCACTTACTGTCTCCAGGCCTGACACTTACCTTCCCTACCGGTTCGCAAATGTGCGCACACTGCACATGCACACACTCCCCTCACGCGCACTGCCGTCTGCACATGCAAAGAGGCTTAAAACCATTGCAAAAAGGCAATGTCATGATGTCCGTGTGGGTGGGCGGAGCTTCCTGCAGCCGCTACTACCGGTTCGCCAGAGCGGGATAGAACCGGCTGTATTTCACCCCTGACATTGACATGGTATGGATTAGGAGTCTGGTGCTGGGGTCAATTGGCAATGATCAGAATGATCTTTTGCTTATAAACTGGCCATTTCTTACCCATCGATGATGCAGTGTGTAATCTTAATTCAATATTTATTAGGAGTTGCCTTGACAAGACGAGCATCATTTCAGTTTACTAATACATAATTATTTGATCAATATTTGATATGGATAATTGGTTTTGATATACTAAGTTGGCCAAGGGGTGAACTATTGGATCAGTTTTGCAATGCCGTTTCATTGCCTTGGTAGGTTATGCATGCAAGCAGAAAACCAGCCTAGCGCTCAAAGTATTTCTCTATAGATTATATCAAGAACTGGGAAACAATTCAGACATAAAAATAATTGCTCATGACCTCCTTATTGCTGGGGAAAGAGATATTGAAATAGAAACAATAATGGACCATGACAAAAAGTTATCTCTGTTTTTGGAATGGTGCAGAAAGTGAAACATATCACTGAATCCTAATGAGCTGTAGCTAAAACTGAAAAAATGTTTTATATAGGACATCTTTTGACAGCAGAGAGGCAACAAGCTGATCCTGGGAAAATTGAAACAATCTGGAGATGCTGAGATCAGTAGATGTGAAAGGAATCAAAATATTCTCAGGAATAGTTAACTCCTGGCAAAGTTTTGCAAAGGTCTTGCAGATTACTGTGAACCTCTCTGACAGCTGACACCCAAGGAAATTGAGTGGCAATGATCAGAAAGTCATCAGTAAGCATTTGACAAGGTTAAAGATATAACCCCTTTAAATCAGATATTACAATCCTGGAGAACAACTTGTGTTACACATCAGAGACAGGCCTGGAAGCTGCTTTATTACAGTGACAGAAACCTATTACAAATGCCAGCCAAGCATTATCTGAAACTGAATGGAATTATGCAGAGGTTTAACAACAACAAAAATACTGTCACCAGTGTTATTTGGTAGGGAATGTTTCCATCAACTTACGTTTGGCAATCAGCACAGACCCGTTCAACCCATAAATCTATTGGAAGCCATTATGATGAAACAACTGTTAAGTGCTTCCAAGAGCCTTCAGAACATGCTAATGAGTTTACAGCATTACTGTATGTTACACACATTGAATACCATCCAGGTAAATACTTTGCAATATATTGGCAAGTGAAGAAAGCTTTGTAGAAAGAAACATAGCATTAGTAATTATGCTGAGGTACCAACCAGTTTCCCAACAGTGTTTACAGACATATTAAACATTACTGTTACAGTACATGAATCTGGAGTTATAGAGGTAGCTAGGGATATTGTCTTTCAGGTTGGCCTGAAGCAAATATGAAGTATCAGCTGAAGCACCGTATTTCTCATGGGAGAAGAGGGTGTCCAAGAGGGAATCATATTCAAGGGCAGCAGGGCAATTGTCCTTGATGATTTATGACTTGACATAATAAAAAGAAGATACTACTTTCACCTGGGAATTGAAAACTATTTGTGACAGAATGGGAAATTATATATAGTATTATGAAATATTTGCAACCCATTGTGGGACTGGTCACAAAATAGAATAGAATAGATTTTTTTATTGGCCAAGTGTGATTGGACACACAAGTGCACACATATGTCTTGGTGCATATGCTCTCCGTGTACATAAAAGAAAAGATACGTTCATCAAGAATCATAAGGTGCAACACTTTATAATAGTTAATGAAAAGGAGCCCCTGCTTTCCCCAGAGGTACCAGTTGGCCCAGGGAAAAGATTTATTTATCCTGCAGGAAAAAATATATCTTATATTGACTATTACTCTAATTTGGGAGAGATAAACTTGCTGCCAGTTACCAAAGTTAGAACGGTGATAAGAAAATTTAAGAGCCACTGGAATAGCTGTCATAGCATTCTCTATTAATACGTTGCAATTTGTATCAAAGGAATTTAAGACCAAAAATAGTGGGAGCAGTGAATGTCCTCAATTGCCCTTCCCACAGCAATGGGAAAATGGAATTAGCTATCAAGGCTGTCGGGATAACAGTGGAAAAGGCTAAAGAACCTGGGTCTGATTCAGGGGTGAAATCCAGCAGGTTCTGACAGGTTCTGGAGAACCGGTAGTGGAAATTTTGAGTAGTTCGGAGAACCGGCAAATACCACCTCTGGCTGGCCCCATAGTGGGATGGGAATGGAGATTTTTCAATATCCTTCCCCCCAGGAACGGGGAGGAAATGGGGATTTTGCAGTATCCTTCCCCTGGAGTGGGGTGGGAATGGAGATTTTGCAGTATCTTTCCCCTGCCACGCCCACCAAGCCACACCATGCTCACCAAGCCATGCCCACAGAACTGGTAGTAAAAAAAAACTGGATTTCACCACTGGTCTGATCCTTATCATCTTGGATCATCAGAGTACCTTTTTACAAGATTTGGGTCAGAATCTGGTTAGACATCGTTACACATAAGGGATAAATTATGTGCCACAGCCAGTCTGCACTGACAAATAATGAACTGTAAGAAGCCAAATATTCTGATCAGTTAGCTAAAATCCTTGTAGCTTTGTGAGCAAGAAAGTCAAACTGATTGAGTGGTGGAAGGAACAACAGACTGACATCAAGTTTCCATGAGATCCTTTCAGTTAGTAACTCGGGAACAATCTCTGAGAAGAAGTGTAACCAATTAACTGCTGAACAATTAGCTGACAGAACAAGATGCTGTTTAACAACTTCTGGAGTCCACTAGAACAGGGGTCTCCAACCTTGGTCCCTTTAAGACTTGTGGACTTCAACTCCCAGAGCTCCTCAGCCAGCTTTGCTGGCTGAGGGACTCTGGGAGTTGAAGTCCACAAATCTTAAAGGGACCAAGGTTGGAGACCTCTGCACTAGAACTATTGCATAGCCAGATCCATGTTCCTGAGGAGTCTCTGACTGCCATCTGCAGTTAGCAAGGGTCAGCTTAGTTCTACATAACCACTGTTAGAGATAACCAGCACCAATTAGCACCAGAAAATGACAAACTTCTCTGCTTCGTTATAAATCAGAATGTGGACCAGGTGATACATGCAGTGACTCCATTACCTGAAAAATATGGGCTATACAAGTAGTCTATACTACTTGTAATATAGGGCTATAGTAGTATGGGCTATAGCTCAATGGGGTATACAAGTAGTCCTTGTTAACCAACTGTCTCGTTTAGAGACTGTTCACGGTTACAGAGGTAATGGGAAAGTAATTTTATGAGCAATCCTTGCATTTATGACCTTTGCAGTTTGGTAAAGCAAGGAAAGCTGGAGTGAGATCATAAGCACAGATACTGTTTTGCTTAGCGACTGCATCACAGAACAACCAAGTTGCTGGTTCCAATTATGATTGCTAGATTATGGCTGTTAAACAAGGAGTACCTATATAAGGAACTTGGAAATTGTACAGTTTTGCTTATTAAAGTTTATTAAAATTATGAAAGGGAAGTCATATTAATACAATGGAAAAAATAACATAGGTACCCAGAAGGCTTAGGAAGTGCACAAGACAAATATACAGAATGAGAATATAATAGAATAATTACTTACTTTGATTTAGGAAGTGAAACCCAAAATTGCATCTTTGCTTTGCAGCTATGTAATATTTTCAATTTATATTCAGTCTGCATTCCAAGATTTACTTCCCAAGCCAGATACAACCCACCTTACAGAGATTGTTTTATTACCTAAATGCAGTGGTGGGTTTCAACCGGTGTAACAACCGGTTTGCTTCGTGCACGCGCTTCGCCTGCACCATGTAGGTGCATGCCACCTACACATGGCATGGGGCTTGAATTCTTTGAGGGACTGCCTCTCCCTTATTACATTGATCCATCCATCAGATCTGGCAGGAGGAGCATGTTGTGGGTCCTGTTGGCTAGGGTGTGTTGTTAGGTGGGACCTAGGATATAGTGACCAGACGTCCCGCTTTTGGCGGGACAGTTCCGCTTTTAAATAATTTGTCCCGCGTCCCACGGCAATTCCAAAAAGTCCCAATTTTTTTTTCGTTTCACTGCCATTCTGAAAATGGGAGGCAGCAACGCAAGAGGAGGAGGCGGAGAAGGGGGAGTGGCGGAGAAGGGGGCGCGAGAGGGAGGAGAGATGCCGCTTGACTTTACCCGAGAGGAAGAGAAGAGCTGAGAGGAGAGCCGAGGACAGCCGAGTCTGCCTGGAAGAACGGAGAAGCAGCAGCCGCTCCTCCTCCTTCAGGCAGGTGGCAAGACTCAGCGCGCATGCACAGCCCCCCCCTGCCCCCCATCAATGGTGTCCCGCTTTGCCATCGGTGAAATCTGGTCACTTTAACCTAGGAAGAAAGCCTTTTCTGCCATAATCCCACCCACCAGGGCCTCTGGTGGCTCAACGGACTAAGTCTGTCTGTTATTAACACAGCTTTTTGCAATTACTGCAAGTTCAAGTCCCACCAGGCCCAAGGTTGGCTCAGCCTTCCATCCTTTATAAGGTAGGTAAAATGAGGACCCAGATTGTTGGGGGCAATAAGTTGACTTTGTATATAATATACAAATGGATGAAGACTATTGCTTAACACATTGTAAGCCGCCCGAGTCTTCAGAGAAGGGCGGGATATAAATTCAAATTTAAAAAAAAACATTACTCCCCACAAGATGAGGTTATCTCCCAACCGTGTTCAACCCTTCCCTGTTGGAAGGCCCTTAAAACATGGCTTTGTCAACTAGCTTGGGGAGAGGAAGAAAAATGTTCAAATCTAAAACATGACAGATGTTTGTGATTGGCTTAGTTACGCATTAACTGCTTTCAGGATGTACCTTACCATCACAGCTTTTTTTTTTTTAAAGAGAGAGAGAGAGAGAGGAGAAAGAAGAATCACTAATGGTTTTCTATGAATGTCTTATGAGCCCAGACAACATATAGTTCCCAGAGGCTTTCTTGGCAATAAAGAGAATGCCATCATGCAGGCCTCTCATTTTGTTGTGAAACAGATGCTAAGCACAGCCTAACTACTTGAAAGGAAACTGGTTGACATCAATAGAAATTCTTAGTCATCCAGGTCATGGTTGTCCCAAAGGTACTTTTTCAAGAAGCAACTGGACTTTCTGGATTTTCTTTGAAGACGTTCTTCAGAGCTGAAGAAGCTTCTTGGATGAGAAGCAAAACATCTTCAAAGAAAAACAAAGTCCTGTTGCCTCTTGAAAAAGCACCTTTGGGATAAACTGGCTGACATTTAAGTATTTGTATCACTATAAAATATGTAAAAGTCACCATGTTTCTCCCACTATTTTATTTGGAGAACTCTAATAGTTTTCAAAGCATTGCTCTTTAGAATAGAATAGAATAGAATAGAATAGAATAGAATAGAATAGAATAGAATTTTATTGGCCAAGTGTGATTGGACACACAAGGAATTTGTCTTGGTGCATATGCTCTCAGTGTACATAAAAGAAAAGATACATTCATCAAGGTACAACATTTACAACACAATTGATGGTCAATATATCAATATAAATCATAAGGATTGCCAGCAACAAGTTATAGTCATACAGTCATAAGTGGAAAGAGATTGGTGATGGGAACTATGAAACGATTAATAGTAGTGCAGATTCAGTAAATAGTTTGACAGTGTTGAGGGAATTATTTGTTTAGCAGAGTGATGGCCTTCGGGGAAAAACTGTTCTTGTGTCTAGTTGTTCTGGTGTGCAGTGCTCTATAGCGTCGTTTTGAGGGTAGGAGTTGAAACAGTTTATGTCCAGGATGCGAGGGATCTGCAAATATTTTCACGGCCCTCTTCTTGATTCGTGCAGTATACAGGTCCTCAATGGAAGGCAGATTGGTAGCAATTATTTTTTCTGCAGTTCTAATTATCCTCTGAAGTCTGTGTTTTTCTTGTTGGGTTGCAGAACCGAACCAGACAGTTATAGAGGTGCAAATGACAGACTCAATAATTCCTCTGTAGAATTGGATCAGCAGCTCCTTGGGCAGTTTGAGCTTACTGAGTTGGCGCAGAAAGAACATTCTTTGTTGTCCTTTTTAATGATGTTTTGATGTTAGCTGTCCATTTGAGATCTTGCGATATGATAGAACCCAGAAATTTGAAGGTTTCTACTGTTGATACTGTGTTGTCAAGTATTGTGAGAGGTGGAAGTATGGAAGGGTTTCTCCTAAAGTCTACCACCATTTCTACGGTTTTGAGTGTGTTCAGTTCCAGATTGTTTTGGTTGCACCACAAGGCTAGTCGTTCGACCTCTCGTCTATATGCGGATTCATCATTGTCTCGAATGAGACCAATCACTGTTGTGTCATCTGCGAACTTCAGTAGCTTAACAGATGGATCATTGGAGATGCAGTCATTGGTATACAGAGAGAAGAGAAGTGGGGAAAGCACACAGCCTTGGGGGGCCCCTGTGCTAATTGTACAGGTATTTGATGTGAGCTTCCTGTTTGTTAGGAAACTTGTGATCCACTTACAAGTCTGTTCCGGTACCTGTAGCTGGTTTAGCTTAGTTAGAAGAATGTCTGGAATGATGGTATTGAATGCTGAACTAAAGTCTACAAAAAGGATCCTTGCATAGGTCTTTGGAGACTCAAGATGTTGTAGGATGTAGTGCAGAGCCATATTAACAGCATCATCTGTTGATCTATTTGCTCGGTATGCAAATTGCAAGGGGTCTAACAGCGGATCCGTGATGGTTTTCAGGTAGGAAAGCACTAGCCTTTCAAAGGTTTTCATGACTGCAGATGTTAGAGCAACTGGTCTTTAATCATTCAGTTCGTTGATGGTGGAGAGTTTGAAGCAAGAAGGAACATAGCACATCTCTAGTGATTTATTGAAAATATGGGTGAAGATGGGGGCCAATTGGTCAGCACAGACTTTTAAGCAAGAAGGAGTTATCTTGTCTGGGCCTGGAGCTTTTCCTGGCTTTTGTCTGTGAAATAGGTCCTGCACTTCCTTTTCTGTGATCACTAGGGGTTGTGAACCCAATGAAATGGGGTCAGTTGTAGGAGGCTTGGCTGTTGTTGGTGTGTCTGAGATGGGGGTTGTGGAGATAGGTGGCTGTAGTTTCCTTTCAAACCTGCAGTAAAACTCATTCAGGTCATCTGCCAGTTGTTGATTACCTTCAGCCTGGGAAGGAGGTTTGCCATAGCCGGTGATATTTTTAAGAGTTTTCCACATGTTTGCTGGTTCATTTGCTGAAAACTGATTCTTTAGCTTTTCAGAGTAGCTTCTTTTTGCCGCTCTTATCTCCCTTGTTAGTGCATTTCTGGCCTATTTATTTAAGCAATTTGTATCATTTTAGGACTCATCTAGATAACTTTAATATAGCTTTTGCAATTACTGCAAGTTCAAGTCCCACCAGGCCCAAGGTTGGCTCAGCCTTCCATCCTTTATAAGGTAGGTAAAATGAGGACCCAGATTGTTGGGGGCAATAAGTTGACTTTGTATATAATATACAAATGGATGAAGACTATTGCTTAACACATTGTAAGCCGCCCGAGTCTTCGGAGAAGGGCGGGATATAAATTCAAATTAAAAAAAAAACATTACTCCCCACAAGATGAGGTTATCTCCCAACCGTGTTCAATCCTTCCCTGTTGGAAGGCCCTTAAAACATGGCTTTGTCAACTAGCTTGGGGAGAGGAAGAAAAATGTTCAAATCTAAAACATGACAGATGTTTGTGATTGGCTTAGTTACGCATTAACTGCTTTCAGGATGTACCTTACCATCACAGCTTTTTTTTTTTTAAAGAGAGAGAGAGAGAGAGAGAGAGAGGAGAAAGAAGAATCACTAATGGTTTTCTATGAATGTCTTATGAGCCCAGACAACATATAGTTCCCAGAGGCTTTCTTGGCAATAAAGAGAATGCCATCATGCAGGCCTCTCATTTAATCGGTTTAATTAAAGGAATCTAAAAAAAACACAATTAAGTGGATGAGGACTCTTAATGGGTACCACATTGGCTTAAGATGCCTAGAAAGCCCAAACAAAAGTTTAAATGTTGGATTCTGGTGTTTGTGAATAAGAGAGATGAGAAACCATCATGATTAAATCCAGTCGTCCCCATTTAGCTTAGCCTCCTTAATGTAGCCTGGGCTGCCTTTGTGCATTTCAGTTGTTAAGATAACTGCAGTATCTCTGTAAATGGCACCGCATAAAAACTGATGCAGCTGCAGGAAGAAAGCGTCCCTGGGCATTTCTGTTTCTTTGCCAGCGATTCATTTTTTGACTATCACTGAAATTGAGCATATGCAATCAATAAGAAGGAATGAGGGCAGAGCCTAATGGGGAAATAGTACTTCCAGAGCTATGGTAAAATGCGCAGGTATTTGCAAACTGGAGAAAGAGCAACCGATTGTCTCAAGATATTTAGTGCTGCACTTCCCAAAGTCCTTTGTAATTGCCCATACTGGCTGCTAATATGGTAATAGATTTATTTCAAAATGTCTGGAGGACATCAGGGGTGAAAACAGAGGTCAAAGAGCTAGACATCTTTGGATCCTTCTGTTTTCCAAGATATATGATTCTTCCCTTCCCAATTTGTGATGATCAAAAGATGCTCCCCAACTGAGTTAACAAATAACAAATCAGATCTTCTCAGGACATTTTCAAGTTTGATTTTCAGGAGGATGTGTACAAAGTCTCCTAAAGAGCTTAGTCAAGACAGGATGCCTACATCTCAGACTCACATTTTGTTGTGAAACAGATGCTAAGCACAGCCTAACTACTTGAAAGGAAACTGGTTGACATCAATAGAAATTCTTAGTCATCCAGGTCATGGTTGTCCCAAAGGTGCTTTTTCAAGAAGCAACTGGACTTTCTGGATTTTCTTTGAAGACGTTCTTCAGAGCTGAAGAAGCTTCTTGGATGAGAAGCAAAACATCTTCAAAGAAAAACAAAGTCCTGTTGCCTCTTGAAAAAGCACCTTTGGGATAAACTGGCTGACATTTAAGTATTTGTATCACTGTAAAATATGTAAAAGTCACCATGTTTCTCCCACTATTTTATTTGGAGAACTCTAATAGTTTTCAAAGCATTGCTCTTTAAGCAATTTGTATCATTTTAGGACTCATCTAGATAACTTTAATATATTTTCCTCCAATCTATGAACAATCTCCTTTGTTCCTGCTGTGGTTGATATTAAAGAGGATCATGAGTGTCTAGGATTTTGAAGTAACTTCCATAACACACATGACATAGTCTATGTCACTCCTGCCAACACCTACTAGCCTTTCCATGCCTGATCTTAGTAAACCACAAGTCACAGAACAAAGAACCACTTAAGATGTTCTGCCTCTTGGCTGAACTGGCTAAGTGTGTTTCCCACTAGGAAATTGGCAAATGTCGGCAACTGAATAAAAACCACAAGAAATCCCTCAGGATGTGGAAATCCTTTACACTCACAAAGAGGATGAAACTGGCCAAAGGTGGCAGCCATTCAGGTAAAGCTTCCTTTTAGGATACAGAGATTACACCGATTCATAAGCAAAAGATCCCTTCCTCTGTCTGCCACTTCAATGTTAATTAAGCCAGTTGATATGGTAAATGAGTGGGAGCCCCCCCCAAAAAAACAGCAGCCTAACCATCAAGCATCTCCTTTTGGCCAAAGTATAAAGGTAAACACTTGAGAACTGGCCCAAAGGTGCTTTTTCAAGAAGCAACTGGACTTTCTGAGGGTTTTTTGAAAACATTTCGCTTCTCATCCAAGAAGCTTCTTCGGCTCTGACTGGATGGTGAGAATGGAAGGAACATCTTCAAAGAAACATCTTCAAAGAAAAACCAGAAAGTCCAGCATCTTGAAAAAGCATCTTTGGGACAACCATGACCTAAATGACTGACAATCTCCATAGACATTTGAGAATTGTAAGTTCTGTTGCAAGTTGCAAGCTGCAAGCTTTGATTGCCATATGCTCCCTTGAATAAACTTTGACTCTGCTCCAAACTATTTGCTTTGTGTGTTCTATGGAGATCCTGGCTAGATTTGAACCCAGGATTTACTTCTAGCAGAAGCTTCGAGTAGGAATGGCAACACTGCAATGAGTCCTTTTCTGGCCCCATAGCTAACAGTAGTACTAGTTGGAAGGTTGCAATCCAGTCATTGGTAAGTGACCAACATGTCTTTCACATAGAACAAAATGCCCCCATCAAATTGAAAATAGCATCCCTCACTGGCAGAAGCAACAGTGAAACTATGGGAATTAGAAACATTGTCTTTCAGGATGACATTGACTTTTTTGCTCAGAAAACTAGACTTGTTATTATTGGACGCTAAACTGTTCTCTGTTCTTGTGACTATAAAGAGAGCAGGAAAGTGATCTGAGCAAAGATTATTGAAGCAATTTTCCTGACTATTACAGAAAAGAGTTTATTTACAGGAAATATGTCAGAGTTATAACAAAGCCCACTATTATATAGTAAAGTCAAAGAGGTGGCGCTATATGTCTACCTGAGAACAAAGACAGGTGGGATGTGTCCTCAAATTAACACTTTGTTCTTATTAAACAAAGAGACACAGAGTAACCCCATAATTGCCACTGGCCCCCTTGTGGCTAGTAAATCATGAGGTTAATTAATGAAGAGTAAGTGCCATTGGATTCACACTTCCAGTAATTGTTTTAATGATCCACTTTTTGTGCTTAAGGGAATACTGTCTTATCAGTGGATTGAATGCATGGTCACATGTTTTGAAAAAGTCGTCTTCTTCTTCTTGTGCCATATCTGTCAATCCTATTTTTGTCAACAGCCACATGAAAAAGTGCTGCTGAGTTTTGTCCAAACCAGTTTTGTCCCTTAGGTTTTGAAGCCATGATGTTCTTCTTCTGCCTGGACTTTATTTGTCTTCAATCTTTCCCTGGAGGATTAAGTGAAGGATGCCGTATTTTTCCGGGTATCGCATCTCATGTCCAAAATATTCTGACTTTCGCTTTTTAATGGCTTTGATGATTTCCCTTTGCTTACCCAGGCGGCTTATCACCTCCTCATTTGTGATTTTGTTAACTCAGCTTATACGTAATAGCTGTATAAGTGAAAAAAGTCTGGCACTGTTTTACAAGAGTAGAAGGATGAGGGAGTCAAGATGAGATTTGAGCTAACTGTAGACCTAGGAACTTTTGAGCAGTTGTTCACAGAAGCCAGGGTCAGCAACACAAACTAAGACAACTACAGTAGGCTGTGACTAGTGACCAGAAGGGATCAGGGTTCTACCTGAAACTCACCAATAGCAGCTAGACAATGCCAGCTCCCAATGGCATTATCTCTATAATTACCATTGAAAAGCCAGAAATTGTGAATAACTTGGCTTTGTTTCAGGAGACTATAAAAAGCACCAATTTAACATTTTACTCCCTCCCCAAAATTTAAAGAAATTATTTTTGGGGGGTGGGGGATCCAGCAATTCCTGATAAGGCTCTTGGTGTAACAAAAGAATGCAGGTAGACCATGATTTTGTAAAAAAGAGACAATAGCTTCTATCCTTCCAGTCCCCTTTTGAAAGAAACTCTTCCTAGTCTCAATGTACTGCCTGGTCTCTGTCCTATTAACAGAGATGAGTGTGCTTCTCCCCTCTTGTGCTTCTGTACTGTTAAGAAAAGGAGAAAAGAATGATCAAACCAATGAAAAGGCAATGTCATCAGCCTAAAAGATAGTGAAATGATTTGGACCAGCTTGATGTGATATCTCAACCTAATGGCCTATGTAGAAAGGATAAATGAATTGCAGTCCTAAGCAGACTGGCTGTCTCTGAATGCATCACGCCTTGATACTTTGAAGACAGAAAACAAATAATCTAATTAAAATGGCAGTAAATCATTCTGTCATCCTCCATCAAAGGCGTGAATTACAACTGTGGGAGAGGTTTGCATTCATGAGCCATAGTCAGTTTGCAAGGCCTACTGGAAACTTTTCTTCTCTTTGCCTGAACTATGGAAAAAAGCAATTCCACTCTGAATAGGCTCATAATTTGTGCATTCCCAAATTTGGCTCCCTTACAGCAGTGAGCTTGCAGTTGGCTAGAAATGCCAGTTTTCTGAACAATATAAAGTCAGAGCAAGGTTTATTAACAGCAACATGCAGAAATGCTAGAAAGGGGGAAAAGGCAGAAGATAAACAGAAAATAAAAAGGAAGAATTAATTCACTGGATAAAGCAATGGGTGTGTGGTGTTATATATGAAAAATAAGGTAACTGTGTATATTAGTAAAACTCAGAGGTGAAATGCTCCAAGGTTCTGATCAGATCTCGTGATCCGGTAGCGATCATGGCCGGTGGTTCGGCGATCTGGTAGCAATGGCGGAGTGAAGCTCCGCCCACCTGCCCAGATGTCATTGCTTCCTGGTTTTAACCAGGAAGTAATGTGTTTTTTACCTTTTGTGCATGTGCAGATGGTTTTGGGTATGTGCAGAAGATCTACATGCGCATGTGACGCGTGGCATGTGCACTTCTGAGCCGGTAAGGAAGGTAAGTAGATTTCACTCCTGGTAAAACTGAAATGTTTTCTTCAGGGGATCTTCTATTATTCCAAATAGCTGCATTCTTTCTAAAGTCTTCTCCAATCTTTTAAAAAAATAATACTTTGGATGAGATTAGTCACAGTACAATGAAATCTATGTACTATTCAACATGTGAGTGTTGTGAGACACTGAAGTCTGCAAGCTAGTCAAAGGGTAGTAGTTAATTTTGCATGCATAAGGATAAAATACTTTATGTGCAAAAACCATAGACTAAAAAAAATGTTTAAGAGGTCAGTTTTAATTAAGTAAAATAGGATTTTGCAAGCAGAAGTCAGTTTCAGCTGCTGATGATTTCATTTCAAAAGCCAGAAATGGCAGGATCCCACTGGGAAATACTGGAATGTACTAACAAAGCCAAAAATATCAGCTTATATGAGTAAATGGTCCAATCCGCTATCAGTCATGGCTGAATGATGCATAGAATCTATGATCAGGAATGTGTGGGTCCTCATAAGTAAATTTCATTGCACTGAATTCTTTGACAGCTCCAGCACTCTATTGTAACCCACCCACTCTCTTTCTTTCTTTCTTTCTTTCTTTCTTTCTTTCTTTCTTTCTTTCTTTCTTTCTTTCTTTCTTTCTTTCTTTCTTTCTTTCTTTCTCCTAGAGAAATATTTGCCAGACCACATGGACAATAAAGATTACATCTCCTTTTCTTCCAGATCTGTTTAGTTTTTAAAATATCTGGCACATTTTGTCGCTTCCTGGACTAATTAGATGACATTGGATGGTTTTCATTCCTGGGCAGGCAAAAGCAATAACCAAGGATCAAGGATAGGGAAGCTTTTTAAAAAATCACTTGAGCCCTACTTTTAAAGCAAAAGCAATTGGAATCTCCCTGAAGCTTTCTAATTCATTAAGAGCACTCTCTGGCAGTGGAAATTCAGACGGAACTGTGTAGATAGCAGAAAATGACTTCTGAGTGAATTCTCTTATATCCTGGCAGATTTTTTTTTTTTAATTTAAAGGACTTTTCCCTTAAACAAATAAGCAAACATTGTAGGTTGCCCATCACTGGAAGTTTTCAGGAAAAAAGATTGGACAATCTTTTTTGTTGGAGGAAAAATCCATGGCCAGCTTTTAGAAATGCAGATTTGGTAATCCATTCAGAAAGACTGGGTCAGACAGAAACTCCGGATAAGCAACACAGTTAGGCAATCCAAAGCTTGACAAGAATAGCTTATACAAACACCCTAGGATTTACATTTCCCCTTTTGCCTATGGAGTCAGACACGACCCCTACATGATCCCGTAGAAATCAAGAAGGTATAAAAACCCACCCACTCTTAACTCCTTTTTGTCGGCTACCCCAGAAGTACAAGCTGCTCATCAATAAACAGAATCTTTCAGCTTCCATTTTATTCCCGGGTTGGAACTGGACCTGGATTTTCCTTCCAACAACCACCATTAGTCTGGAACCCAGTAAGGTTTGCCTTGGGCAGGATATTGGACTAGAAGACCTCCAAGGTACATTCCAGCCATACGATTTTATCAGCTTATGCCAGTGATTCCTTGTGGGGTCTCTTTGGATCAGTGTTCTACAAATATATGTTAATAATTTACAATAAGAAGCAATGGGTTTGACAAAATGCTTGTTCTGTTTCCCTCCCCCTAATACTCCCAGCAAAGAGTCAGTCAGAGGCCTTCTTTTCTCCTTTTATTTACATAGATACATGTCCTGGCCACGTCTACCCACGGGCCTGCCAAGTTTCTGGAGATAACGAGGAAATTATAGATAGATTCTTCCCTCCATTGAGACAGTTAGCTCGCGCCAATTCATTGCTTTGTCCAAGACAAAAAACCAGGAAGTCCCGCCTCCTATTTATAGTCTCTGCAGATGTCACTGCATGACAATTATGACTTGGCTTTGTCCCAACTCTTCCACTGCTGCGCACGCCGGTCACGTCTACGTAATCTTGCATCACTCCAAAACTGTTCTTGGGGCGTTGCCAAATCAGAAGGAGGCTCCAGAGAATCAGGCTTTGCTGGCCCCTCCTCCTCCCTTTGAGTGGGTGCCAGGGAGGGAAAGGGCTCAAGAGAAGCAGGGCTGGCCAGGTCTTCTCCCTCACTTTCTGAATCATCCGAGTCCAGGAGTCCGGGTCCAGGAACCTGGGTCACAACAATGCTTTATCTCTTCATGTCTCTGACCTACCAGCTCTACGGGAGTCTTTGTGGTGTCTGTACGGAAAATGAGCTATGAAAAAACAAACAAACCATAAGGCATTTTATCTGTGAACAGCATTCTTTGTAAAACAAAGATCTGAGGGATAGCCAGGGGTGAAATTCAGCCGGTTCTATCTGGCTCGGGCAAACTGGCAGTGGTGGCTGTGGGAAGCTCCGCCCACCCATGCACAGATCATGACATCGCTTTTTTGTGATGATTTTAAGCCTCTGTGCATGCACAAAAGGCTTTGCGCATGCGCAGACAACAACAAACCGGTAGGGAAGGTAAGTGAATTTCACCCTTGGGAATAGCCTTTCTGTAATTGTTTATGCCAATCTGATATGTTATGGCAGAGTGTGTGTTCTTCAGCTCCTCTTTATTAAGTTTTGTCAGCTTGCAGGAGCAAGAAGGAAGTCATGCTTCCTGTTATCTGGAACAACATCCCCTCCCCCCACACCCCCTGAGATATGAACAGCACATTCTCTCCCGGGATTTCAGAAAGCCCTTAAGGCCTGGCTCTATTCCCAAGCCTTGGGTTAATGTGTTTGTGGGGTTCCTGTTGGTGGTTTATATTCTGGCTGTTTTTATCACAGACTGACTGTGTTGTTTTATGTCTTGAACTGTTTCACTGAGTCCATTGGAGTGGGCAGCCATAATACATTTAAATCAATAAATAATAAAGGTAACTATAGGCATGATCCCTATAAACTAAAGACAGCTATAGGGTCCCATAATTGCTGAGTTGTTATGCCTTGACACCGTCTAACTTCAACTTGGAGAGTTCTAATTCTGTTATCCAGAATCCAGGGTTGTTTGGTTTTGGCTTAGCCTGATTTGCACACCAGAACAGGCTCTACCCGTTACGATGTACAAAATTAAGCCATTAAAATTTGTTCAACTAAGCAGGATGTTAAGAAATTGTAGTTTAGACATTTGAGGAGACGTAGCTATGATGCTAAGACAGCAAGATGGAAGTACTGCAAAATAATGTACTTCTATGTATAAGTAAAGGTATTGTTGGTAACAGCATCCATGGTGGTTGTGTGAGTGGTAAAATTGGCAAAATAAGCAGATGGAGCATTGCCTTTTAGGTACAAGTGCTGACACATACATGTTCAAAAAGAATTGGGCTTGCATCTTCTAAATGCACTGTCCACCGACTTGCCCATTTTGACCTTCCCTCCATGAATGCTATTAGTTTAGCAGGATGTAGGCACAAATACTTTACTCTTGCTATCTCTGAAGGTAATCAGCATGCCAAATTCCCCAGGTTAATTCTTTATAAAAAGTTAATGGTACTCTGATATTAGTGATAGATTATTAGCTATGAAATTAAATTCTAAGTACTGAAACATCAAGTTAATTATAACAATGGCATTGTGTCAAGAGGTCGTACTAAGTGTGAGAAAGAAACTTATTTTTTTTAAGTTCTGTTTAAAAGAACCACTTAACAATAAATTACTTTTTAAAAAACTAATATTTATATTTTGGTTGGAGGGTCAAGAAAGGAGAAGAGGGCCGTGGTGGCTCAGGCTGTAAGATAGCCTGTTATTAAAAACACAGCAGCCTGCAATTACTGCAGGTTCTAGTCCCACCAGGCCCAAGGTTGACTCAGCCTTCCATCCTTTATAAGGTAGGTAAAATGAGGACCCAGATTGTTGGGGGGGGCAATAAGTTGACTTTGTAAATATACAAATAGAATGAGACTATTGCCTTATACACTGTAAGCCGCCCTGAGTCTTCGGAGAAGGGCGGGATATAAATGTAAACAAAAACAAAAAAATAATAATCCAACAAGAAAATCTGTGCTGCCAACACATCCAGTGAAATTGCTTTTTCCTGAAGCAAGTCTAAACAGCTGGATAAGTATTATACATTTTAGCAGATTACTTTTGAAGGGATTCCAAAACATCTGTTCAAAATAAGTGTTGTTGTTTTCACTAGCTGTAGAAAATGTTTGCATGCATACATTGTAAAAGAGTTATTAAAACAAAGCGGAAAAAACCCTCAGCAATAAATCATGAATTATGCATGTTTCAAGAACAGTTTGGAAGAAGAGCTTGTGAATCTCATACCATCACACATTCTTCCCCTTGACCTCAAAAATGGTTGCCTCAACTTTAATGTGTGGATTCTTTAAAGCAGCAAGTTTAGGATGTTAAGAAAGGGCAACAAAACAATAAATAGCTAATGCTAGTTTGAAGGAAGTAACTTTTCTGACACCTCTACTAAAATTAGTAGGAAGCCTTCGATATGCTGACCTTAACTTAGACAATAGCAGCAGTTAATGTTTCTCTTCCAATGCCCTATATGTTTTGGGCCTTCCTTAAATCCTTGCAGTCAACCAATGTCTACCAGAAGATTCAAAAGCTCCTCTGTATGTGTGGTTGCAGAGGTGAAATGTAAAATTTGTTACTATCGGTTCTGTGGGCATGGCTTGGTGGTGGTGGCAATGTGACTGGGTGGGTGTGGCCAATTTTTTTTTTACTTTTTTACTTTTAAAAACATTTTTTCCCTCAGCCGAAAAAATGCTTTTAAAAGTAAAAAAAAAAAGCCTCTGATGATCTCGCGGCTCAGCTGGGATCGTTAGAACCCTTTAAAAGCATTTTTTCTACAACCTCTTCGGTCAAAGAGGTTATAAAAAAAGGCTTTTAAAAGCCTCTGCTGATCAGGCAACTCAGCTGGGATTGCCAGAGGAGCCTTTTAAAAGCATTTTTTCTACAACCTCTTCGGCCAAAGAAATTGTAGAAAAAATACTTTTAAAGAGTTCTGACGATCCCAGCTGAGTTGCGCGATCATCAGAGGCCTTTTTTTTTTACTTTTAAAAGCATTTTTTCAGCCGAAGAAAAAATGCTTTTAAAAGTAAAAAAAACAATCCTCCGATGATCCTCGGCTCAGCTGGGCATGGGTGGGGGAGGGGCAGGGATTTTTGCTACCAGTTCTCCAAACCACCTGCTGCCATCACTACCGGATTAGGCGATCCCGTCTGAACCGGGAGCATTTCACCTCTGTGTGGATATATAAAGAAAATAAGCTCTTCCATTCTCAATTATGGACAAGGCAAATCTGTAAATATATGAAAAGAGAAGCAACTCAGACTAGAAAACTCATGCAGGAAAGATAATTATGAAGTTAACCAAGGCATTTTCTTGTTCACTCATTGGTCCAAAGGTCAAATAAGGAACGGTAAGGAAATTTCATGCTATGAAAGAAAGGCTCTTTTCCAGAGCGACATATTTCATGGTGAGGAGAAAGGAAGAGAAGGAAGCAAGTACTCTAGTTTTCCTGTAGGAGAATCCTGTAGGAAGCAGAGTAAACAGGACAAGCTAAGCTAATTTCCTCCCTTGCTGTTTTTAGCATTTTCTAGAGTGAGCTAATCATTGCTGTGGCCAAATAAATAATGAGGCCAGGCTTTATATTTGTTATTGATGGCTGGGTGATGGTAGGAACACATTGCTCAGTCACTTGTAGGTAAACAGTCAGAATACCAATCTTCCAGTCTAGGGAAGACAGGAGAATGCAAACAACATTGCAATAAACAACAACATTGCAATAAATTGTTAATGTTGTATGCCTCCCAGACTCACCTGTGTATGAGCTGGTCACCCATATAAATTTGTTAAACAAACAAACAAACAAACAAACAAACAAATAACAAATAATCCCCTTCCTTGCTTCTTCTACTGCTAAGGCTCCTTAATGTAGAGCAGAAATGTCAAATTCGTGGTGTCACGGTGGTGTCATGTGAGGTATCATGACCCCCCCTTCACTAAACTGGGCGTGGCCAACACGTGACACACCCGGCCCACAGGCCTCGAGTTTGACAGCCCCGATGTAGAGAAAATGGATACTTCCACCAGATGCTAATAGCCTATATAAAGCCTGCTAATCACAGTGGGTTTGATGAGCTACTCTGTTAAAGAGCAGCGTATTTTGGAGGAACAAAAGCATCCGTGGCCAGATGACATTTTGTGGTTTGTGTTGGTATCTGTTTTCAGTAATGGCAATATAATAATTTTTGAATGAGTGTTTTGCATTTATTTTAGCAATGGTAAGCATCTTCAATGTCTCCAAAGACAATTTGGAGGGCCTTCATCGTAATGAATGGGGAATTCAGTTTTATTACATATTAAACATTTATATATCGCTGTTCAGCAATACCTCTTGGAGCAGCAGACAGCAAATGCATCATAAAACAATGAAAGCCATTACAATAACAATAAAATGAGATAGGCAGGAGCAAAAATATAGAAGAGCCTGATACATTTTTCAGTTTAAAATGCTGATGAAAATAAGAATATGTTTAGTCCAATTTAAGTAGAAGCTTGCTAGTGCTATTAGAATATTTGCTGATATCTAAATCAAACCCTTTGGCTGCACCTGGGCTGGTATAACAATGGGGAAAGAAGTTATGGGATGTATCTGAATTAGATCAATACAAGTCACAAGATGAGTGACAGCTTGAACTATCTTGCCTTCTTCCTCATTGTTCAGGTGTGCAGTGTGGTTCACATCTCTGTCACACAGTAAATACACCTTCCGGAAAATGCCAGCATAGAACCTAAACCAATTCATTAAAATTAACACAAAGCTTTAGGCATTCTGAAATTGGTTTTTGCAAACTATTTTCCAAACTAGAATACATTTTTGTACATTATGTTTATGAATAGATGCACTTTTATGTGATTTTTTTCTTTAATACATGGAGGGAAGCTTTGGCTTTCTTACTTTTGATTAACAGATTCGTTGCAGAATTTGGAGAACAATTAATTTCAAACCACATATTGGCCTGAATATGCGAAATTAAGACTGACGAAAATGAATTTCTCCGTCCTCCTATACTTTCACATTACTTCTTTTCACTATACTTGATGACTACAATGTATAGCTTGCAGCTGACTCTATTGATTCTGCTGACAGCTGCATTTGAAGTGTTACCTAAGTAATAGCTGGTTTTTTTTTTGTTGTAGGATGGATTAGGCACAGATTTTATTTACATTTACACATTTACGCTTTTATTCGATGTTGAGAGAACAAGTATTAGGTACTGTCCCTGGAAAAACAACAACTGCACTCTCCACATGAAAAAACAGGAACTATGTTGATCATAAGGGAAAATAAAACCAATTTAGTGCAGAACAATACTTTATTTCTGAAACATCAGAAGCACTAAAGAGTTATTTGGAAAGCTTTTATTTGTTATCCGACCTTGAGGTGACCTAATGATGATGCTATCCTCAGCTGCATTTTGCAAAAAGAAAGTGCTTTTTTTTTCATGCAAATAATTTAGTAGCAATAGAAAGTTGGGCAAGGAGAATTCCTGTCCATTGTAAAAGTGTGTCAAAGACCAGTTGGAGTTTCCCCAAAAGTAATGTCCGGTTAAGTTTGATATGAGAGTTTTCAGTCCAACATCTCAAGGTGTTACAGGGAATGAAGCACAAAAAGCAGTGAAGTTTTATGCTGCTACTTCAGTCTAATAAGTCAAGAATCACACTGCCATTGTAAGTAGTCCTTTTTTCTTAAGACAGATGACAGCTCAGCCAGATGCATGCTGAATGACTGGAAAAACTATCATGGAAGGAATATATTAGAAAGTGATAGCTATGAAGAAAATGTTAATTTTTTAATTGTTTATGATATAAAATACAAAAATACAAGAGAAAATAGTAGTAAAAAGAAGAGAGGGTGAAGGTGGAGGGCAAAGTGTAAAAAAGAAGGAAAAAAGAAAGAAAAGGCATTGACTTCTGATTCCCTTTGTTGCAGCAGAATAAGATAATACCTCAAATGAGCTAAAACCTCAACTTTTTACTTTTACATAATAGTATAAACTAGCCATTTCCATAACAACAATCCTATCTAATCAGTAAAACCCAAAATGAAAGTTTCATTTTTTTCCCACTTCAAGCACAAAGTCCAGAAGCAGTTTCCAAGTAGAAACAAAAATAATTCTTTAATCAAAGCAGACTATTTAACCATCTCTGCTAACTCCATCATCTTTTGTATCCATTTATCCATTGTGGGAATCAAAGTGTCCTTCCATTTTTGTGCATAAAATAATCAAGAAAATGTTAATGAGGAGGGAACATTTCTCAGATCCAATATTGTCTATCGCAGTGTTTCTCAAACTTGGCAACTTTAACATATGTTGACTTCTAGCCCCAAAATTCCCCAGCCATCATGCATGGACTTTTAAGTCCCAGATTTCCTCAGCCAGCATGCTGTCTGGGGAATTTTGGGATTGAAAGTCCATACATCTTAAATTTGCCAAGTTTGGGGAAAAAAAACACTGATCAATGGTAATCAATAATCAGGAGAGGTCTGGCAGCATAAAATGCTCTATACATAATTGATAAACCGTTAAGGGCAAGACCTGTAGCAATCCATGATGGATTTGGATCACTTCCCGATGTGATAGGTACTCTTTCTTTCTACAGTTTCAAGGTAGTAATCCAGTCTTCCACTGACATTCAAAAGCAGTTATCCTTGCTAGATTTGGAAGTCAGGCAAATGACTTATGAATCAGAAGTGCAATTTACCTGTCTCTGTTAAATAATTCCTGCTATGGGAAAATCAAGTTTTCTTTTTTCTTTTTTCATCCCAATGGATTGTGGAAAGAAATTGTTACGCTGCAAAAAACCCAATGGCAAAATTCCCGTCAGAGACAGCAAAATGCAAAGTCATTTAGAGCAGGGGCCTCCAACCTTGGCAACTTTAAGCCTGGAGGACTCCCAGAATTCCCCAGCCAGCTTTGCTTTAGAGGACATAGATATTAACCCTGGGGAAAAATGGAGTAATAAGGTATGGAAATGAAATGTGACATATTTTTGTATTTTGATTTGGCACTAGCTTTTTTTGAAACCATTTTTTTTTCCTTTCCAGAGATGCCTCATAAATGCACAATTTTGGCTGTTCTCATAAACCCTCAGGTTGTACAAAATGAATCTTACTGCTAAATATTATAGCCAGTCACAAGATAGAAAAGGCAAGTTTTGCATTAGACTTGTTCCATTTGCTTTTAGGTTAGCAAAATAGTTTGAGGGGGAAGATGGAATGTCTTAATCCTACACAGCGTTAAATTCAAGGTTAGTAGTGTTGTCTAGTGGTCTAGTGGTCATTTCCCTTCCCAAACGTAGGAAAAGGGAACTTTTAATTTGTATTTTCCCCTGGTTTACTAATCTCTCTAGCCTTAACTCTCCAGATAAAATGGCAGATTTTGAGCCAAAATCCTTTTAAGGATAGACGTGCCACTGAGGTGGAACAGAATTCTCTAGCAATATATTTTGGGAAAGTGCATCCAGCTCAGTGCCATTGTAAAGTCCTATGACATTTTATTTGCGATAATCTATTTAACAGAAAGACCTGCTGAATTGGACAGAAATCTGTTGCTACCTCCCAAAAGGAAGCAGATCAGAAAGGCTGTGGGGTTCATTTTTAATTTTTCATGAGGCAAAAGAAAGAGAACTCATCCTGTCTAAAGAATTGATAAATAAGGAAGATATTTTTCCAAATTCTTAACTAAGCAGAGTAAGAAGTAAGACTTTTCTGGGCTTCTTAATGAAACTTTGCTGCTGATATATTTATGTACCTAGTTTAGAGGGATAGAAATAGAAAGCAGTGGTGGGATTCAGCCAGTTCGCACCACTTCGAGAGAACCGGTTGTTAACTTTCTGAGCAGGTTGGCAAACTGGCTGTTGGAAGAAATCATTAGGGTAGAGAACCGGTTGTTAAATTACTTGAATCCCACCACTGGAAGAAAGGTCTAATAAAATAAAAGACAAGAGGAACAAACTATTCTAGTACATCCTTCCATTCTTTAATTTTTTCTTCTCTGTGATTAAATCAATGAGTAAATCAAAAGAACTGACCACCACTGGGGTATAGACAGATCTTCATTCTCCCTCATTTTATTAAATGTTAAATCTTGGTTTCAAGACTCATGAACAAGACAGCAGTTCTGGCCATGCGTTTAGTGGGATTTCGAAATGCTTCTTGCATTTATTCTTCATTTTAATGACTGGAAGGCATACCTGGTACTAGGAGGTTCATAAGGGGAAAAACATAGTTTGAGATTAATAAAATCTAAGCAAGCTTCATGCAAGAGATGAATGTCTGCATTGGAAACCTCTTCCAAAGACTATACAGCCCGGTATGCATGCCTGTTGCCCTTTGTTGTTTCCACAAACTCCACCACTGCTTCTTGTTGCTCTTCATTCCTAAGTTAGACATGACATGGGAATTTCAATGGAATACATACCAAAATCTTTGTTCCATGGAGTTATTTATTTGCTTGTAAAATTTGAGAAAATTGACATAATAATTGGCACTTTGGCTTGGCTGAAGCATCATTAGAACGTCTAAGTAAATTCTGCACAGACCAATGTATTTTAGAATAATATTTAGATGTGCTTATAACTATACCTTTATAGGGATATGTATTTTATCCTTGGCTGTTCTCCCAATCATATGGTTCATTTTATGGATTTTTTTCCTTCTTTTTCTTCACTTTCATAGCTCATTTCAGTATTATTACTAAGCAATTCTTATATTCCATTGACATGCATTTGACCAGATCTGCTTTCATTTTTCACTCGACAATATAAATGCTATTCTATGAATGTTTAACATTTCCAACTCTGTAAAGGAACATATTTAATCCAAAAATAAATTTGGATACTTCAGTTACAATCTAGAGAAAAGCTTTTGTGGTGTTATGTCTGAATATAGATTTGTATCTTTGCTCTTGATGGAAATACATTCTTAGTTTAGCAGAATGCTGGTATATCTGATTTTTAAGTGAAAAAACCACAAATTTATTGCTGACTAGTCACCAAGTGGCTTCAGCCTCCAAGCCTCCAACTAATACACAGAAATGAATGGCAAAAGCATCTAAAAATTGGGTGCAATAACCCAAATTTGGCCCTATAAGTCATATCTGCTCCATAATATTAGCTTGTGATTGGTTGATTAAACAAATAAGACTAAAATGTGCTGTGAATTAGAAAACTGAATAAACTTTTTAATATTGTTCTTACCTTGAATATACTTTGTCTTAGTTTTTCATACAGCAGACCAGCCTATCATAGTATAAATTCTGAGGAAAATTAATTTTTCTCAACTCAGGACCTTCTGAAATCAAGGAATGGGATCAGTTCAGTGGTGGGATTCAAATAATTTAACAACCGGTTCTCTCCCCTAATGATTTCTTCCAACAACCAGTTCACCAAACTGCTCAGAAAGTTAACAACCGGTTCTCCCGAAGTGGTGCGAACTGGCTGAATCCCACCACTGGATCAGTTGCAAATCCTACTAGCCTTATGTTCCAGGTGCTGATGTTAGCCAATATTTTCATCATTAGAATAAATATCAGGAATGTGCAGACTATGTCATAAGTGGAACATTGGAAACAAGAAAAAGGATGTGACTAGCTATCAGAAAGACCATGCATTAATTCCTATAGCAAATAAAAATACAGATTATAATAGAAAATTTGGAAATATTTCACGTTAGGAGCAAACAAAGGTTAGAATTTGAGACATCCCTTCCCTGTACACCAAGTTAAATAATAGAAAGTTTGCCATAGTTCTAGGAACTGAAGTGAGCATGTGTGTGTAATATCATAGAAAATTCTATTTCTTAAAATAGGAAAAGTCCATTTGCTACAAAAACAATGCAGCAGCTTCAGAAAGCAAAACAAACAGCAACACACTATACAAAAAACCAGTTAAAAAAATACAAGAGGAAAATCCAGTATTCCCAAAAATTTTGCCATTAAAACTCCCTTTAATATAATATTTTTTAAAAAGTTTTTTTCATTAACAATACAAATTAAAAACAGTGGACAGTGTGACATCTCTGGTTTAAACATTTTCATCAAATTTTACCTTATAATTGATACACTTCCTTATCTCAATACAAGTTTACACTAATTCTCACATTTCAAATATCTTAATGTACATACTTATCCTAAAAACTTAGGATAAGTGGCTTAGTGTATAAGATGCTGAGCTTGTTGATCGAAAGGTTGGCAGCTCAGCTGTTCGAAACCCTAGTGCCGTGTAACGGAGTGAGCTCCCGTTACTTGTCCTAGCTTCTGCCAACCTAGCAGTTTGAAAGCACGTAAAAAATGCAAGTAGAAAAATAGGGATCACCTTTGGTGGGAAGGTAACAGTGTTCCATGCGGCTTTGGTGTTTAGTCATATCGACCACATATCATGAAGATGACTTTGGACAGTGGTGGCTCTTTGGCTTTGAAACGGAGATGATCACTGCCCCCTAGAGTCGGGAACAACTAGCACATATATGTGAGGGGAACCTTTACCTTTACCTATCTGAAAAATCCAAAGATTAGAGCGAACACAAATGAACAATGAAAACAATACAAGAGAGCTTTATTTTAATAAAGACATAAAATAGAAAACTTTATGCCTCCCCAATCACTGGCTTGTAGCTAGTATTTTGGGAAAAGTGGTATTATTGTGACAATGTACGACTAAAAGGTCCTTCACACCTCCTGTGGATCTTGCCCCTCAGAGTTTGCAAAAGCCCTGAACTTACAAGGAAATGATTGCATAGAAAGCCAAAAGATAACTGTTTATAACAAAGGGTAGTCCCCAGGAAAAAAAGAGCGTTTGATAATCTATCCTGGTGTAACAACAAGAAGAACTGAGATTGTGAACTTTGGCTTTGCCTCTTTAGTTCATTGCTATTTTCAAGTGGCTTCCACTGTAGAGGAACATCTTGTTCACAGCATATGGTTTTTGTCCATTCAGCTGCACAATGAATGTGGCTGGATAATCTATGGAGGACTAAAAGCCCTCAAATAGGATTTATAATTTCTCCTTGGATGGCAGGTAAAGGTCTTGAGTTTTATCCAAATAAATCTTTGTCACATGTTAGCTTAAGAAGAAAATGTGTGATCCCATTTCAATTTCTCAGTGCCCCAGAGATAGACACAAGCTTATCTCATTGAAAGAAACAATATTTCCCCCCCACAGGATAGGCTATTTAAAGGCTTTTTGTTTGTAAGTACAAGTATCTAAAAGTTTTGCTTTGATAGAAGATCGCTTAGTTGCTGAGAATATATAATTTAACACCTAAATATATCCAGTCATACTATCAATATTAGTATTACACGTTACACAAAGCTTTTCATCTAAAGCTGTCCAGATGAAAATCATATTTCTTTAAATGTTAAGTATACCCTTCAAATATACCAATACCTCTGCAAACGAGGATGATAATTATAAGGAGAGTTTATGTTATTTTCCAACATATTATTTTTGTGATCAATCCAAGGTGCACATTTATATTGGAATATTCAGATCTGAGCAAGAAAGGCTTCAGTCTGGCTCATTTTACTTGGGCCTCTTAAACCTGATGGGCTATAAATACTTCCGCCTCTTCTAATAATGTAGGAATGTGCATACTCAAATAATAAAAGAATGTAAGACTCAAGGTTCTTGTTCAGGGTTGCCTAGATACCTCTCAACACATGACTCTGATCTAGCTATGTATGCAAAGTGTCTTGAAACCATCAGGGCTGGAAATTGTGTGGAAACATTGGGGAATTGTATCAACTTCCACTTGATCCTGGGAGTACAATAGAAACTAAGCAGGAAAAACATAACAGATATATCTCATAACTTGCACACTATAAGCTATTTTTGTAAAGAAGTTCTTAAGAGTCACATCAATAGCGCATACTCCCAAGAAAAAAAGATTGGTCCACCAAATCCTTAGTGAATGAAATCAAAGGTCCTACTGACTGTGGACTATATGGCTTGGCATTCAACATTCAAAGCAGAAGAATGGGAGAGGCTGTTCTTGTGTCCAGGGTGCGGAAATCAGCCTTGATTTTTTTTCTGCTGTGAAGAAGGCTCACAAAGAGGGCTGTTGCATGTTCAAAACACATGCAAAGGAGTTGTAAGATTACAGCAATTTAGCATCCTCAACTATTGATGCATGTGTTGGCCCCAATTCTACACAAGGACGTTGCAGAGGTACCAATGTATATGTACACAGCCTCTCCACATATCGGTGAGTCTTAAATGATCCAGGACTTTCTCTCTTATGAAGAAATTCAGTATGAGGCAAGTTTAATCAGATCCATAGGTGAGCTTTCGTGGTACTGGAGGTTTATACTCTAATACAGGGGTGTCAAACTCGCGTGATCACGGCAGCGTCACATGACCTATTGGGACTCTTTTCCCCTTTGCTAAACCAGGTGGGGCGGGGCCAGCACATGACTTATCTGGGCCGGGGGCTGCGAGTTTGACACCCTTGCTCTAACATAATGTTTCTCAACCTTGGCAACCTTAAGACATATGAATTCTGAAAGCTGAAGTGCAGGCATCTTAAAATTGTTGAAGTTAAGAACCACTTTTCTAGTATGTAAACCACAATGCCAACAGAAATCCAAAAAATGGAAGGTTAAAATGAAACAGTATTTTGACAAGTAAAAATTCTCAGGTTACTTGAAGAACCATCTTGTCCCACTCATGTCAGCAGAAGGAACATGTTTTGGATCCCATTGGTCATGGAATTCCAACTGGCTCTAGAAGATCGTACCCCTCAAAGTGAGATATACCACCACCCTCATGCCTTCTGGAAGGGCTTTAAAACCTGTTTTGGCCAGTTGGCCTGGGCTCCTTTGGGGTATTCCATTCTGGAGCTGGTTAGTGGAATAAAAGAAGATTCCACCTACACATGTTTGCATATTGGTTGCTTCCTTTGCTAATTTTTGTTAATTTTAATATTAGCATTTACCATATTTATCATTTTAATGTTTTATATTGTCATTTTATCTTGTTGTAAGCAATCCAGAGGTGTTTGAGAGTGAGTGAGGCAGCATATAAATTTAATAAAATGAATAAATAAATGAAAGGTCAAAATCACTGTTATTTACTGTAATGTATCTTTAAGAGTTTTGGAGGGAAATTAGAGCGGGAAATAGCATGTTGCTGATTGGCCGCTGCCTCCGACTGAACTGTATATAAAGAGGGGGTTTTCTGTTGTTCGTTGCTGGGTTCACTATAAACTAAAGAGCTGTTGTCACTCATCTGGTCTCCTGCCTCGTTATTGCCCGAATCTAACACTGGCGACGAGGGTGGGATCTCGAGGCAAAAGAGCGCCAGGAAAGAGCTGAGCTAACCAGGAATACGCGAACCCAGCAAAATAAGGGCGGATAGCAGCGATGTCCAGCTACACACCGCCAGCGCCATTCGACCCAGCCAAAGAAAAATGGGGGTCATACATGGCTCGTTTCGAGTGTTTCCTCGAAGCAAACGAACTCCAGGGGGTCTCCGACAACAGGAAGAGAGCGTACTTCCTAAGCCACTGCGGTTCGGAAGTTTTCGACACCGCAGAGTCGCTTTCGGAGCCAACGCCGGTACAGTCGGTACCGTGGCAAACCCTGCAGACCGCCCTTCGGGCTCACTACGCACCGACGCCCTCAAAATTTGTTCAAAGGTTCGAATTGCGGCAATGGATGCAACGAGAGGGCGAATCGATTCGCGTGTACATGGCAGCGCTGAGAAAAGCCGCCAACCATTGCGAATATCGAGACTTGGAAGACGCATTACTCGACCAACTCATTTGCGGGGTCAGAGACATCCGATTGCAACAGCGGCTGCTGTCCAGAAGCAACCTAACACTGGCAGTCGCCTTGGACGAGGCCAGGGCCCATGAGATGTCCACCCAAGCGGCAGAAACCCTGCAAACGCCGATCGCGCCGGGGACTGGGGCGAAAACAACCCCGGTCCACAATGAGGAAGTCCAGGCCGAGGAGGAAGGCGAGGAAGAGGAAGAAGTCTTCCACACCGGGAGGCCAGAGAAAGAAGACCGGGCGAATCGCGAGTTGCGGGGACAACACAAGCGACAAGACTGCAAGTTTAAGGATGCGACTTGTCGGCGGTGCGAAGGAAGGGCACATAGCGCAGGCCTGTCGGCGCCCCAACCTTCCGCCAAAAATTTAAACCGACCAATCAGGCGCGGGAGCAGCGAAGAGGCCCGTGATTGGTCGATTCAAAAAGCGCGAAACTTAATCAGACTGCCATGAGAGTAGGCCAAGCAGCCACGCGCCTTGAAAAAAGATTTTACTAAAACACACATTGAAGGGTGCCGTGCGAATGGAAGTGGACACGGTTCATCGATCACGATCATGTCCTGGGACACTCTCATGAAACGTTTGCCAGCCATCGCGAGCGCAAGCTGCAACCACAGAAACTAAGGGTACAAGATTACCAAGGAAATCGCATCCCGTCCGAGGGTAACGTCCGTCAAGTCAAGTATGGACAGCACAACAAGACCCTGCCCATCACCGTGGTCGACGGAACCTTGCCGAGCTTGTTGGGACTGGACTGGTTCCGGGCATTGGGCATGGGAGTGACGAGTCTTCCGAAACGACGTCGACCTAAAAGACGAACTAATGAAGGAGTTCGGGGACGTCTTCAAAGACTGTTTGGGCAAGTACGAGGGGACCCCGATCTCCTCTAACCTTGACCCACAGGTTGCCCCTATCCGGTTAAAGGCTAGGTGGGTTCCGTTAGCCTAAAGCCCAAAATTGACCGGGAGCTGGACAAACTAGTAAGCCAGGAATACTAGTGCCAGTTGACCATGCAAAGTGGGAGACACCCATAGTCACCCCAATCAAACCGGACGGGTCGGTCCGGTTGTGCTGACTACAAGGCAGCGCTTAATAAAGCGTTGCAGAAGAGTGCCTACCCCATCCCAGTAGTACAACACTTACTGCACTCTTTGGGGCAAGGCCAGGTCTTCGCCAAGCTAGATTTGGCCCAAGCCTATCAGCAGTTACCCGTAGATAGCAACACGGCCGAAGCACAAATGATCGTAACGCACTGGGGTGCTTTTAAATGCACCGGTTACAGTTTGGGGTTAGTGTGGCTCAGGGTTATTCAGAACCTAATGGAGCGGCTATTGCAGGGACTCCCCGGGGTGGTACCGTACTTTGATGACGTACTGGTATCCGCCGACAATCTAGAAGACTTAGGGGTACGGCTGAGAAAAGTTTTGGGCATTTTCCGGTCCGCCGGTCTCAAAGTCAAACTGAATAAATGCCAGATCGGGGTAGGATCCGTGGAATTCCTGGGCTATCGGATAGACAAGGAAGGAATCCACCCCACTGAGAGCAAGGTTAGGGCAATCAGGAAGGCCCCAGCTCCCCAAAACAAAACGGAGTTACAGGCGTTCTTAGGTCTGGTCAACTTTTACGCGGTATTTTTAAAAAATAAGGCGACCATAGCCGAACCGCTACACAAATTACTAACGAAGACAGCTGTGTGGTCTTGGGGAAAGGCGGAAGCTAGGGCATTCGAAGCAGTAAAAAACCTTCTGTCTAGCGATAGCCTACTGATTCAATACAATGGCACGCTGCCATTGGTGTTAGTTTGTGATGCATCTCCCTACGGGGTGGGGGCTGTGCTCAGCCACCGTGTTGTGTCTTGCCTGCCCTCAGAGCAGCCGGGGCCTTCTTACCTGCTCCCCAACACTGAGGAATGTATGCCTTCCGGCCCAAGTCCTGGCTCCATGCCCCCACAAACTGCAGAAGAAGGAGCATCTCCCTGCCCCAGCCCTGACTCCATGCCCAGGCAAACGGAGCAGCTAGACCCCTCCCCCTCATCCACAGCAGGTGAGCCTGAGGAGGGTTTACTCCCAAGAACAGCTGATTGGAGGGACCCTCGCATCAGAAGATTGGAGAGGCGGAGGCAACAGAGGAAGGAGGGCAGGCCTTAATGAGTGCTGAGTCAGGGAGCCACACCCCATGGCCTATATAAAGGAGCTACTTTCTGGCAGTCTCTGAGTCAGGCAAAGTCGAACTTATCTTGCTGAAGTCACTTACTGGTCTCCTGCCTGCTCTGAGGACTTTGCTAGGACTTTGGGCAGAGCTGCAGAGGCAAGCCTGATTCGGATTTCCCGGACCCAGCCGTCAGCGGAGGAGTGGGACACGACATCTTGCCTGACTCCTGACACATCTACAAGATGGATCTGCAACAGCTGGCGCTGATTGTGCAGCAGCTACAAACAGACAACCAGCAACAGCAACAGCAAGTCGCCCAGCTGACTGCTCAACTGGCTGCTGGGAATGCCCCAGCAGTCCAACCTCCTCCTCCTCCTCCTCCTCAGCGCCACAGCCCGGTACCGGTGCCGGAGAAGTTCTCAGGACGGATGGAGATGTTCCCGGCCTTCATGGCCCAGTGCCAGACCTACATGGCAATGCGGCCGGGGGACTTTCCAGATGACCGGGCCAGGGTGGCCTTCGTGATGAACCTGTTGTCTGGCCAGGCTGCGCAGTGGGCCACGCCCTTGGTGCTCAGGGACAGCCCCTTGCTGGCGTCCTGGAACAGTACCTCCGGTGCTTCGTGAACCAACAGCAGGACAACGGGGCCGATTACCTGTCCCTAGCGGAGTTCGCATTCAACAACTCCCAACACACCTCCACCCAGACCACCCCGTTCCTGGCCAATTTGGGGTACCATCCGCGGCTCTTCCCTCTGGCGCCCCCGGACTCCCCGGTTCCCGAGACACAGTCCTTTCTCTCCGAGTTGCACGCGGTCCAGCAGATGGTGCGTCGGCAGCTGAATCGGGCGAAGGAGGACTACAAGCGGGTCGCCGATCGTTCCCGACGGGCAACACCCCCACTGGTGGTCGGAGACCGCGTGTGGCTCTCCACAAAGCATCTCCCGTCCGACCGGCCGGCGAAGAAACTGGACCGGTTCATCGGTCCGTTCCCCGTCGAGGCGGTCATCAATCCGGTGGCCTACCGATTGACCCTGCCGCGTTCCATGCGGATCCATCCCGTCTTCCATCGGTCCTTGCTGGTCCCTGAGGCCCGCCGTCTCCCTTCGCGCCGCGCCACCGTCGCTGTCGGCGAGGACGGGCGGAGGAGTACGAGGTGCACAGCATACGCGACTCCGCTGGCTGAAGGCGCTTCCAATACCTGGTTGCGTGGCAAGTGCGGGACCGAGTTCACCTGGGTCAACGCCTCCGACGTCTACGCCCCGGACCTGGTGCGGGCCTTCCACGAGCAGAACCCGGCCCGACCGCATCCCGATCGTCAGCCCCGGGGGAAGGGCCCTGCGGTGAGGGATAGTGTTGTGTCTTGCCCGCCCTCAGAGCAGCCGGGGCCTTCTTACCTGCTCCCCAACACTGAGGAATGTATGCCTTCCGGCCCAAGTCCTGGCTCCATGCCCCCACAAACTGCAGAAGAAGGAGCATCTCCCTGCCCCAGCCCTGACTCCATGCCCAGGCAAACGGAGCAGCTAGACCCCTCCCCCTCATCCACAGCAGGTGAGCCTGAGGAGGGTTTACTCCCAAGAACAGCTGATTGGAGGGACCCTCGCATCAGAAGATTGGAGGCGGAGGCAACAGAGGAAGGAGGGCCAGGCCTTAATGAGTGCTGAGTCATGGAGCCACACCCCATGGCCTATATAAAGGAGCTACTTTCTGGCAGTCTCTGAGTCAGGCAAAAGTCAAACTTATCTTGCTGAAGTCACTTACTGGTCTCCTGCCTGCTCTGAGGACTTTGCTAGGACTTTGGGCAGAGCTGCAGAGGCAAGCCTGATTCGGATTTCCCGGACCCAGCCGTCAGCGGAGGAGTGGGACACGACACACCGGTTGCCAAATGGCACAGAAGCCCCTATAGCATTTTACTCCCGAACAATGTCATCGGCTGAAAGAAACTATAGTCAGCTAGATAGAGAAGCCTTGGCCATAGTTTCCGGGGTAAAGAAGTTCCATGAATATGTATTTGGCCGTGATTTCGAAATCGTCACAGACCATAGACCCCTAGGTAGGCCTGTTGGCAGGCGACCGCCCAACGCCCATGGCACTTTCGCCTAGACTGACCCGATGGACTATCTTTCTGGCTGCGTATTCTTACAAATTGTTGCATCGGCCAGGAAAAGAGTTAGGGCATGCAGACGCTTTGAGCAGATGCCCACTACCAGAGACTATCGAAGACCCCACTCCGGGCACACCCGTCCTGCTAATTGACTCTTTGGACTCGGGTCCAGTCACTTCCAAGGAGGTGGCTCGGGCTTCTTACAAGGACATTACAATAAGAACTGTAATTGGTTGGGTGCAAAGAGGATGGCCCGCTGCGCTGGGCGAGCGGTTTAAGGAATATGTAAAGAAACGCGGGGAGTTGTCGGCTCAAGGAGGGTGTCTGCTCTGGGGGATAGAGTGGTGATCCCGGAGAAATTGCGGAAAAAGTTTTGGAACTCCTGCACGAGGGCCACCCTGGGATCGTGAGAATGAAGGGTTTAGCAAGGAGCTATGTGGTGGCCCTTGATGGACACGGAAATTAGTGACAGGGTAGGAAAATGCCAAGCCTGCCAGGAATCCAGACCACTACCACCAACGGCCCCAACTCGGGAGTGGGAGAGACCCCAGGGCCCATGGTCTAGGATCCACATCGATTTTGCGGCCCTTCCATGGGCAAACATTCCTAGTGGTAGTCGATGCCTATTCCAAATGGCTGGAAATCATTCTTATGAGATCCATGACAGCCGAGGCCCTAATCTCAGTCCTGCGGCGCCTATTTGTAACCCACGGGTTACCCGACACCCTAGTTTCCGACAACGGCCCTCAATTCACAGCGACCCTGTTTGAGGGGTACTTGGCAGAAGAGGGCATCCGGCATGTCCTCTCGGCGCCGTTCCACCCTGCGACGAACGGCCTTGCAGAACGTTTCGTACGGAGTGCAAAGGAAGCATTGTCCAGAATCAGGCCAGGCGATTGGCAATTAAAAATTGACACCTTCCTAGCAGTACAACACAGAACCCCCTGTGTAGCCACTGGCCGCAACCCAGCAGAGCTACTGATGGGCAGGAAGCTTAGGTGCCCATTAGACCGGTTAAACCCAAACTACACCCCAGACGGGTACAAAGGGACAAATGGTAAAACAAGAGAAATGACAGTGGGAAGTCCAGTATGGGCACACAATTACGGAGAAGGCCCAAATTGGGTAAAGGGGACAATCCTTGAAACAACCGGACCCAAATCGTATCGGGTAGAGATAGAGGATGGCCGGGTTTGGAAGCGCCACATAGACCAATTAAGAAAAAGAACAACCAAAAGTCCAGAAACAGGCCCTGACTATCCAATGTTTGAAGCCACAGCTGACTCAAACCTGGGGCAAACGCGGGACTTATCTGAGTTCGATGAGGTCCAGCGACACCAACCGGTCCCTCCTGAAGAAAGCAGGGACGATTCTGCAAATAATCCAGGGCCGGATGGCCTAGAGGAGGAGCTGAGAGGAACAAACAGTCCCTCCGGCCAGCTCGACTCACTCCCAGAGAATGAATTGCGCAGGTCCGAAAGAGTTAGGAGACGCCCAGTCTACTTGCATGACTATGTAGAGAAATAAGATGTTAATTTGATGCAAATAGGGGTAAAGTGTTTTCTGGGAGGGAAGGAGTGTAATGTATCTTTAAGAGTTTTGGAGGGAAATTAGAGCGGGAAATAGCACGTTGCTGATTGGCCGCTGCCTCCGACTGAACTGTATATAAAGAGGGGTTTTTCTGTTGTTCGTTGCTGGGTTCACTATAAACTAAAGAGCTGTTGTCACTCATCTGGTCTCCTGCCTCGTTATTGCCCGAATCTAACATTTACAGTTTAATTAAGAAGCCTAGCTTTTTCTCTCTTTCTTCACTGGAACATATGGACAAAAGCATTGAAAAAAATATTATTATAAAGGAATATTGCAATATGTAATGGATATAGTGTTTTAGAACAATCTTGCTTATTGTATCATTATTTCTTGAGTAATGAACCTTTTCAGCCCACTTCCAGTTTTCTAATCACCCACTAATACCACACTAATCCTGCTTTTTCTCCCTCCAACCTCTTCAGGAACCTGGAGTGAAAAATTGATGTGGGTTGAAGTACTGGTCTCTGACTAGTAAAATTAAATATAGACTATCTAATGTGTGTCATTTCAATGCGTGAGTGCTGCTCATAATTTACAAGTCAGGCAAAATAGTTCCAGTAGATTTCCCATTTTCTCTTTCATTGTTCTCTTGACAATTGGTCTTGTAACTCAAGTATGTAATGGTATGTGAGATAGACCTTGGGAGATGAGCTGAAAAGAAGAGAACAATCAGTTAATTTGCATTACTATTAATTGTAATATTAATATTAATAGTAATCTGTATTACTATTAGTCTTCTCATTGTTCCTATTACCCATCTCCTCCCACTTATGACTGTATGTTGCTTGAATTTTTACAATTTATAGTTATATTGATTGTTTCCTAGTTTGGTTTTATTGCTTATTTATACCCTATGACTATTGTTAAGTGTTGTACCTTATGATTCTTGATGAATATATCTTGTCTTTTTATGCACACTGAGAACATATGCACCAAAGACAAATTCCTTGTGTGTCCAATCATACTTGGTCAATAAAGAATTCTATTCTATTCTATTCTATTCTATTCTATTCTATTCTATTCTATTCTATTCTATTCTATTCTATTCTTTTTTTTGTCACAACAGTATACACAAACAATTGTCATAGATAAAACAACATATCTTGAAGAAAATATATATATATATAAGTAAAAAATATGCATCAACTATATCAATTTGATATAATGAAGGGAACAATAGGACAGGAACGGTAGGCACTTTTGTGCTCTTATGCACGCCCCTTATAGCCCTCTTAGGAATGGGGTGAGGTCAATAGTAGACAGTTTTTGGTTGAAGATTTTGGGATTTTGAGTAGAGACTATGGAGTCAGGTAATGAGTTCCAAGCATTAACAACTCTGTTACAGAAGTCATATTTTCTGCAATCAAGTTTGAAGCAGTTGACATTTAGCCTGAATCTATTTTTTGCTCTTGTAATATTGCGATTGAAGCTGAAGTAGTCTTTTATAGGAAGGATATTGCAATAGATGATTTTGTGTGTTAAACACAGGTCATGTCGAAGTCGACGGAGTTGTAAATTTTCTAATCCCAGGATTTCAAGCCTGGTGGTATAAGGTATTTTGTTGTTTTCGGAGGAGCAAAGAACTCTTCTAGTAAAATATTTCTGGATGCGTTCTATTGTATTTATGTCAGAGATGTGGTATGGGTTCCAGGCGGATGAGCTGTATTCAAGAATAAGTCTGGCAAATGTTTTGTATGCTCTAGTTAATAGTGTAGAGTTTTTAGAAAAGAAGCTGCGTAAAATTAGGTTTACACTCTTAGGGCCTTTTTTGCTATGTAGTTGCAGTGAGCTTTGGCATTAAGGTCATTTGATATGAGAACTCCAAGATCTTTGAAAGGGTGGGGGTCATCAGTTAGGTAGAATAATTCTATTCTATTCTGTTCTGTTCTATTCTATTCTGTTCTATTCTATTCTATTCTATTCTATTCTATTCTATTCTATTCTATTCTATTGAGATAGCACAGTCCGCCACTGGATAGTGGGTAGGGCAAGAGGCTCAGAAGGAATCCTTCTTAGTTTCTTCTGATAGATATGAAGGAGACACTAGAGAATTGTATTTTTGGGTTTGTAAGATTTTGTTAATATAACTTTACATTAAAGTAGAATTGGCTTATCTGGTCGTATTTCCTGTCTGGTCTACCTGGTAAAAATTATAGTATTTGATCTGAAGGTTCTTTCTGTAAATGACACAGAAGAACCTTCTAATTAGCTAGGCTGTCTTTCTGTCATGTTGAATCACTTAGGAATTATTAAAAATAATTTCCTTTTTTAAAAAAGATGTTGCGTAACAATTTCAGTATCTTGATTTGAATAGGTTTCCTTCTTTGTTGTGTTGGCTGTGAAAACTGAAAAGTCTTAATCTCCATACATTAACATTAAGAAAATGACACATGGTGTCACCTACCTTCAGATAGAAGCACCTGCTTTCATTATAGAACCTTAGGGAACCTCTAAATAAAGGAATCCCAATTAGCGGATGATATGATGACAGTTTTTACAATGCTGGTATAAAATGAGATACCTCACAAGGTTTTTTTCACATATCCTGAAATAAATTCTCCCTCTGAAATAGAAAAGAGAATTCTCTCCCGAAGAAAGTTGGAAAGAACATTCATATCGAATTGTTTTGCTTTTTAATACATTGTTTTCTTTTTCTAAAAATAAATCAGATCACTTTTGAACATAATGCCCCCAAAATAAGCAGGCAAATGGAACTCAAATAGAGTTAAACTTCTTTTTCACCAAACTTGCAGTTCCAGGTGATTCTCACAGCTTTATTAAATTGGCTTTAACACTAATATATCAACAGCTAGATATGTTCATTAATAAATACATTTCAATTCATTGCATTTCATAACAATTGCAACAGTTAAATCGATTGATTACATGCCATTAAGTCATTTTCGACCCCTTCCAATCTTCTCCACAATGACCTATTCCTAACCTGTTCTTTCAGTTCTCCTAATGGTACACTGATTGTCACTGTAACTGAATCTATTCACCTTGTTGTTCTTTGATTTCTCTCTCCTTCCACCTTCCACCATTCCCAGCATTAGAGCCTTCTCCAGAGAGCTAGTTCTTCACATCAGGTATCTGAAGCAGGATAATTTGAACCTGGTCATTTCTGCCTGGAGTGAGAATTCTGGGTTTATTTGCTTAATGATCCATTGATTTGTTTTCTTGGTTGTCCAAGGTATTCTTAGGAATCTTCACCAACACCAAAGTTTAAAAGCATCAATGTTCTTCCTATCTTCTTTAAAGTCCGTGTTTCACTTCCATAGAATGTCACAGAGAATATCTAAGAAATAAACAGAAGTTAAATGCATGTTGATCAACAACTTTTAAAATCCAGCATATGGTCTCCAAAATGGTCAAAGTGGTATTATGAGAAATTCCCCAAAAGCCCTTGGATGCAATAATACTTGCTGACTTGTATCAGTGGTTAATGAGATAGTGGATCTGGTGCTGGAGGTAATATTTAGCCATCCTGATATTGGCCAACAAATCCACTCTTCAATGACTTATCTAATCCTTTTTGACTTCTTATGATTTTAAATATTATATTATTGAACATTAATATAATATTCAAAAAGATAATATATCCCTTTCTACTTTCTTTATACCATGCACAATTATCTGCCATGCATCTGTCATCTTAAACCCCTCCCCCATTTTCTTTATTTCTAAGCGAAAAAAGCAATATATGCCTCAGCACTGTAGTATATACCTCAGCAACTTCCCTTCTAACAGGGAAGTTCCTCCAACTATTTGATCATTTACGCTGCCCTTCTCTCCATATTTTTCTAGCTCTTCATTTTCCCTTTTGAGGTGCAACAACCAGAACTATATAGAGTAGTATGTTTCAGAAATTGTCACAGTCATTGATACTGACTTTGTTTCTTTTTTCATGGTGGATAACATGAAGCTTGGCTTCTCATGGGAGCTGATGTTTTGACTTGGTAGCTTTCTTTGACTTAAACAACAACAACAACAAAAGAGTTGGAAGGGACCTTGGAGGCCTTCTAGTCTCACCCCCTGCCCAGGCAGGAAACCCTACATCATCTCAGACAGATGGTTATCAAACATTTTCTTAAAAATTTCCAGTGTTGGAGCATTCACAACTTCTGCAGGCAAGTCATTCCACTTATTAATTGTTCTAACTGTCAGGAAATTTCTCCTCAGTTCTAAGTTGCTTCTTTCCTTGATCAGTTTCCACCCATTGCTTCTTGTTCTACCCTCAGGTGCTTTGGAGAACAGCCCGACTCCCTCTTCTTTGTGGCAACCCCTGAGATATTGGAATACAGCTATCATGTCTCCCCTAGTCCTTCTTTTCATTAAACTAGACATACCCAGTTCCTGCAACTGTTCTTCATATGTTTTAGCCTCCAGTCCCCTAATCATCTTTGTTGCTCTTCTCTGCACTCTTTCTAGAGTCTCAGCATCTTTTTTACATCGTGGCGACCAAAACTGAATGCAGTATTCCAAGTGTGGCCTTACCAAGGCATTATAAAGTGGCACTAACACTTCATGTGATCTTGATTCTAGCCCTCTGTTTATGCAGCCCAGAACTGTGTTGGCTTTTTTAGCAGCAGCTGCACACTTTAATATGCCTATCCTAGCACATCACCTCCAGCTTCAGCTTAGATTCATCAGTAAAATTAGGATTTGGGGCCATTACGTCACATTTTATTACAATGAACTGCATTTATTTAAAATCTTCTTTCTTCGGTCTGGAGAGATCTTTTTGCCGCTCTTCAGCTTTCTGTTTTAAGCTCTTTAAATAATGTAGCATCATCAGCAGATGTAACTCCTGTCTCCAGATAATTAATGAAGGCTGGTCTGAACATAAGGCATTTTTTCCATCTTTAGGAAAAGCACCAAACATCATGGAGTTCAATAGATATAAAAAGAGAAGAATATTGGAAACTAAAAATGGAATTATTCAACTGTTATCCACGCTCAGTCAAAGTTGTAATTGCATTTTTTTCTATACTGGGTCTTATCTTACTGACCTATATTATGGAATTACACAAAACATGTCTAGAAGTCTTTGCAGTGCCTGTGATGGCTGCAGTTTCTAATTCCTGTTTTTGTTGTTTTCCTCGAGATAATTACTTTTGCCTGAACAGTTACTTAAAAAAACCCAAAACTACTCAAGGCTGAGTGTGCATAACCTCTGCTTCCCTCAGGAGTTCCTTCAGTACACCACAAGTCCCATGTATCTGAGCATTCCTCTTAACAATGAAACATAGTTTAATTAAGATGAGACACAGAGATGTGGCAAAGAATAAAATGCCTTATTTCCCAAGGTATCCTTCCCCATCCACCCTGCTCAGTTTGGAAGATATGGTCTGAATGGCACCTTTTACATTTCAGCTTTCCGTCACTCTTCCTGCTTAGTCTGTAATCACAGTTCGAGCATCCGTATCTCAGATATATAAATGAATAAATCGGCTTTTAAAAACCATTTTCATGTACATTATGCAAATAAATAAGAGGTCTTAAATTTAACAGTGTTTAGCAATGTTTTAATCTGGTTTTTTTTTTTATGAAAAGAAAGATATATTCTATCTCAAACGGCAGACCAAAAATTGGCAGATTATTAGTATTTTTAATTGAAGGAGATGTCCACAAAAACTTGGGGGTAATTGAGATGTTAACCGTAAGAATTAATTAAATGAGATGTCCATTTAGTCATGTAGTGATAAAGGGAGATAAAAATAGGAACTAATATATCAGGAAAACAACCCTCTCTAGCTTTGATCTATTATTCTTACTTGGCTTTCATTCTTCTGCTCCCATTGCTTAAGAGTTCTACATTCTGTTTTATGTCGTCTCATTAGTCATAGGGAGGCAACCATCTCAAACGGGATTCTAGGAATGGGGAGAAATGGTAAATATAAGGCCATGTAGCTTAGAGGGGTATAATAAGGTCCAACCTGCATTTCCAGAATTAAAGAATTGTTCTCAGATAACAATAGAAGATACTACCCCATTGATAGTTCTGAAGAAAGATTCAACAGTTATGCTTTGGGGACATGATCTGACATGGAGTGGATAGGGTTGCTTTAATCCACTGCCCCAAATTAAGACATAATGGCTCAGCTCAAGACATAATGGGGCCTCTGTGGCTCAGACTGCTAATGCAGCCTATTATTAACAGCAGCTGCCTGCAATTACTGCAGGTTCTAGTCCCACCAGGCCCAAGGTTGACTCAGCCTTCCATCCTTTATAAGGTAGGTAAAATGAGGACCCAGATTGTTGTGGGGGGCAATAAGTTGACTTTGTATATAAATATACAAATAGAATGAAGACTATTGCTAACATAGTGTAAGCCGCCCTGAGTCTTCGGAGAAGGGCGGGATATAAATGCAAATAAAAAAAAAACTCCTTGAGGAAGATGGGCAGTCTAGAAATATAAATAAATACACACACACACACACACACACCGGGTTCCATATTGCATTGTGTGCCTTTTCCTTTCCTTCATGAAAAGAATATTGTTTCTCATATTTATAGGTAGTTCTGAGGTGAAGGCAGTGACTGATATATCAGCAGCTGATGTCACAAAGACATGCTATCCCCCTGAAGGAGAAAAGGTAATGTTGTTTCTTTATGCTAATCCTTAAGAATCCTAAGGGCCTTAAGATCCTGTCTGTGTCACAGATTGCTGGCTTTCCAAAGACAGTGACCTTCAGTTCTCTTTCAGTGGTTTTCCTACATATTAGTGCAGGGTGAGAGGAAATAACAATAGATTACAACAGGTCTTGTGAAAATCCCTATTTAAAATCACTGATAAATACAAACACAATGCTATGCTATTCACCCTTCCTACTTCCTTATTTTTAATCCTCCTTTCTGCAATCAGTAACAGTTGAATAGTTTTCTTTCATGTTGATTATTAGGGCAAAGATATTTAGTGGTGGTACAATATGTAGATAGTGTCTTCTAAAAACTGGCAATAGATTTGGGAGTTGATTTTGAACCCATCTTTAACCTGAAAAGGTCCAACTAGCTCATCTTTCATAATACCGACCCATACCGATCCATACCACCTCCACCCTGCTGGTGTCTGAGTTGAAGTGGAGCTCTGTGCCCATTATTGATCCAGCTATGGGCCCATCCATCTATTCCGTCAAGACTCACTCTCATCTCACCAGTCCATAAAACCTTTGAAAAATATGTCTTCAGATATTTCTTGGCCCAGTCTTTCTATTTCAACTTACATGTCTTGTTCAGTGGTGATTGGGTTTCAGCTTTCCTTACCTTGGCCACGTCTCTGAGCACCTTGTACTTCGGGGTACTCCAAGGAGGTTGCAATTCTAGAATATGACAGCACTGGAGGATAATGTGTTCCTGGTAGCTTCATGTTTGATTCTTCTCAAATCTTTGGCAGTTAATGTGTGTCTTTTTTTGTTAACACATTTCTTGAGACCCTGTTGACAATTTGCAACAAAACATTTGATGGTTCTGTGGTCATGCCCCAATTTCTTAGCAATTTTAAGAGTGCTGCATCCCCCTGAAAGTCTTTTTATAATTTCTGACTTTTCAGAGTCAGTTAAATCTCTTTTTTGGCCCATTTTGGGTGAGGAAAAGAAACTGCCTAATAATTATGCACACCTTGATACAGGGTGTTGATCTCATTAGGCCACACCCTCCCTCATTACACAAAGACACCTGATATGCTTATATCCACTAAGCATTCAAGTTTATACAGCTTGGAGGTGGAAAATATGCATAAAAATGATGATATGGACAAAATACTCACTTGCCTAATAATTGTGCACAGAGTGTATTTTTAAGAATGGCTAAGAATCAGATGATTTTTACTATGTCCTGATATGTAAAACTATAGAATTCAAAGAGGGTATAGTTCCTTTTTTCATATGACTCTCTCTCTCTCTCTCTCTCTCTCTCTCTCTCTCTCTCTCTCTCTCTCTCTCTTTCTGTGTGTGTGTGTGTGTGTGTCTGTGTGTAAAACCTGCTAAGTAACAGGTTTAGAAGAAAACCAGAAATCTCGTCCCCTGTAGCCTTTGGTGAATGATAATGCTTTTAAAGTAAAAAAGATAAGAAATTATGTTGAATATTTTCTTTCCTTGGAGTCAAGGGGCTATTGATACTACCCATGTAATGGGTAAATCCTTCTAAGTAAACCATTCATCTGAGCAGATTTCCCACACAAACCCAGCTTGCATTACATACTGTTTTTCTTAGGTTTTTAATTTTGCTTACCTGCGATTTCTCACTCCTTTTCTTTGCTTTGCATAATCCTGGACATCCCAAAAGGGAATACCATAAAGAGCATATGTATGTATGCATGTATTCTGTCTGCTGCCGTATACTGCAGTATCAAATGGATGTTTGGCAGTTGTTCTGTACACCATCTGTTAGTGCAGAAACATTCTTGTGATAGCATACCCAGCTCATAGCTCTCCTTGTCTGGAAAACGGGTACTAAATTATACTGAGCACAATGTTTATATCCATCCCATATACTGCAGGTTTAGTGTTTGGATGGCTCATTAACTAATAATAATGAGTCAGAGTGCTGAGCTCATGGGTACTGTAAATGATACAGTGTAAGGAAATGCTATGAGGATGCAGAATTTCAATGAGGCTGATATAAAAAGCCCCAGGAAAATGTCACCATTTATTCCTCTGCTGTGAAATAAATAGTCCCTCTGGTCTGGATATTCAAGCAAAAGGGCCATCCTCAGCTGTGCTGTCTCTGGCCCCTGTTCATTCACATGCGTTGCATTCATTTTGACCATTAAGATAGGAGCCTCTTTGCCCTGTTTTTCAGAGCAGCACCAAGGGGAGGGCTGATTTCAGCTGTTCGTATGGCTGATATTTTATTCCTTATTTTTCAAAACAGGCTTTTAAAAATATATATAATTAGGTTGTCTTTTCCGTTTGGTAACAGAGCAGGAAAGGCAGGCGAAACAGAATTAAGTAGCACTGTCATGTACTGTATGTGTAGTCTATATCTGAGATCTCAAGTTAAAATTAATAGCTATCTTTTTGGGTTGACCTTTCTGACTCTGGCTAATAATTATCAACGTTGAATTTTAATGCAAAAAAAAAAAAATCTGCTAGTTTTGGGTTCTTATAGTGCTGATTTATTTGTTTTTAGTGAATCACTTTCTACCTAAATATTTAAAATATTTCTAAACCCATAGGCAACCTCCGTTTTACAGTTATTGCTTCATCAAGACCAGCATTTTCTTAGCAAGGGAGACAGACCTTCTTCCCCTTTGCTTTGTCATCCAGGTAGCCTGCCAACCTACCTTTCAATATTCTTTTTCTTCGG